>NC_142356.1:10518601-10824672 GCF_059441175.1 Urocampus carinirostris
ATAGATAGATAGATAGATAGATAGATAGATAGATAGATAGATAGATAGATAGATAGATAGATAGATAGATAGATAGATAGATAGATAGATAGATAGATAGATAGATAGATAGATAGATAGATAGATAGATAGATAGAAACTTTATTTATCCCTGTAGGGCAATTCACAATTCCAGCAGTATCCTTTGTTGTTTATTAACAGATTAACAGGATGGCCTTGGGGTGCTGTGTTGTAGTCTAGCAACATCGGAGTGGATGACGTCACACGCTAGTCCAAATGTTTGACGTCCCTGCAGCAGATGGAAATCTTTGTGCCCAGGGTTACACCACCTCGTGTTCACGTAGATAGCGAGTCAATCTCCTCTCCGCTTCCCGCAGGCTTTCATGTCTCTGTCTGGTACCTCCGGATAGCTCCACGTTAGCGTCCGGGATGCTAGATGTGAGCCACGTCTCCGTAAAACACAGCAAACTGCACTCCCTGTACTCTTTGATGTTTTTCACCAGCACAGCCAGTTTGTCGGTCTTATTCGGTAGAGAGTTCACATTTACCATGATTACGGACAGCACCGAAGACTTATAACGCCCCTAGCCGCTTAGCTAGCTCCGGCTCTGCATCAACGATAGGGCCCCCTCTTCACACCGGCACAAGAATTCTTCAGGGCAAGGAGTTGATTCCTCGAATAAACGCATTTTTGTCTGTTAGAACCCATAATGTAGTATTTACTAAAGCGCCGAAAGAAATGGCGAATGATCGAGAAAAATGTGAGTCGCCAGTGCTGTTGACATTCGTGGATGCGGCACCAACCGACCTGTGTCGTTCGTGAAGAAACATCTACCTGCTCCCCACCAATCAATAGCTGGTTCCCTCCACAACACCTTTTTTTCTCTTATGATTAGTAAAAATGCATTTTGGGTCGATTCTGTGACTCTAAAATTGTTGAGCATTAAAAAAAGGTTAAATTGTTCGGTGTTTTATCTTTTTTTGGGGTAGATCTATTAATACTCTAATTTTAGTTCCTGTGTTTTTCTGTGTTAATGTGTTTTTATAGAAATTTAGTATATTATAAGTATATTATTTTGTCTTATCTGTATTATTATTATTGTATATCTCTTGTTTCGTTTTGTTATTGTGTTTTGTTTTGGTTTGTTTTTTTCATGTTATTTCATGAAGTCACTTTATATTGTTTACTGCTGATGTTTATTTTATTATATTGTTTATTGTTTATATTTGTTGCACTTCGAAACCTGTTGCTGGTGATGTGCAATAAATATTACCAGGTTCACTATTCAACTAGGGGCAGCACGGCAGCACAGTGTTTAGCGCATGTGTGGCACAGTTCTGAGGTCATGGGATCAAACCTTCCTGTGTGGAGTTTGCATATTCTCCCCAGTTTCCTCCCACAATCCAAAAACATGCATGTCAGGTGAATTGGCCGGTCCAAATTGTCCCTAGGTGCGAATGAGCGAGTGAGTTGTCTGTCTCTGTGTGCCCTGCGACTGGCTGGCACCCCGTTCAGGGTGTCCCCTGCCCACTGCCCAAAGATAACTGGGATGGGCTCCAGCACCCCCGCGACCCTACTGAGGATAAGCAGTGTAGATAATGGATGGATGGACTATTCAATTGACTTGAATACTGCTCAACACATAACAAATTCTTTGTCATACAACTTATTTGTAAAGTAACGGATATAGTTAAATTTCCTGGTAACTTAGTTACTTATACTATAGAGTGATTGATTTACTAACTCAGTTACTTTTTGGAAGAAGTAGTGAGTAGCTATTACTTTTTCAAAGTAACCTGCCCTACCCTCAACATAACTGAGTTGTATAGAAGGGCCAGGCTGTGCAAAAATGGGAGTTATCAAATTCTACTTGAGTCAATTAACGAAGCTAGTAAACAAAATTAGCACACCACCAGAAGTGACGTCAAATCACATTGCTTGACTAGGCAGCAACAGTATGCAAAAGTATCTGAACCTTATGGAAATAATCACGTTTCTGCGTTAAATCGATATCAAATGTGATCTAAATTTTGTCAAAATCACACAAATGTGAAATCAGCACGACCCAAAAATGTTTAGGTTTTCCATATCTTATATTCTCTTAAAAAATATGAATATTTATTCGGACATTTGTTTTTATTCTGCTTGCTTATAATAAGGAATGTGGTTCTATTTTGACTATTGACCACCTGTAAAGAACATTGCTTAGAATGCCAGGGTTGCATTATTTTGACTATTATTGAACACTGCTGTTTGTTATTTTGACTCTCATAGAGAATTTGTGCAGAGTTGGCATCATTTTCACTATTTGCCAATCGTGTTGCTGTTCTCTGATTTGGTAACCTTGGAGATTTTCATAAACATACAAAACTGTATGTAACATTCTACATGCCGACATTTCTTGTGTAAATATCATGTAAATTATAACTATAGCCTTATCCTCCTTGTTTTATAACCTTATCTTCTCTGTTCCTTTATCTTCTTGGCTTTTTACCTCACTGTGAATGTGTGAAACTGGAGTGTCATGCCCAATTTTGTTGTCACAATATGTTAACCCATTTTGTAACAATGACAATAAAGGTATATTCTATTCTATTCTAAAAAGAGAGGACTCGAGGGAGGACCTTCAGAACAGGTTGGATTTTTACCTCTTAAGGTTTTTCTACAGTTTTCTCCTGTTCTCCTTGCAAACTCAATAAAAAAACTGATATCTTCACTCCTTATTTTGAGGGTCTACTTTAAACGTATCGCATATTTCAAGGTGTATAGCATGCAAATCATGACAGGGGGAGACTTAAAGAGACTTCAAGAGAAATTACAATTAAAATTTAGGTGAAATATGTGCCTAATCACTGCGGAGTGTTTTAAAGGGACAGTGTGTATCATTTAGTGCCTTGTTGTCACTTCAGTCATTAAAAAAATGATATTACTAAAAATAATAATTAAATACACATGAAAAAATGTCATTTTATTAAAAGGTGATGACAACACCAAGTGATATAGTACGGAGTTTAAATTTTAATCTTATTTCATGCCAGTGTTAAGGGGACAGTGAGGATTATTTTGTGCCTGCTAGGGTTAAAAAAATCATTTATTAAAAAACAATATTGATTTTGATAATAAAAGTAAATATCATATTTTTCAAAATATTCGCAGGTCTAAGAATTCACATTTATTTTACATAACATGTGCATCCTCTAGAATGAGGTGACGAATTTATCCAACATCTTGCTGCTACAGGTTCTCCAAAAAACAAAAATCTCTAAAAAGGCTGGCCCAAAAAATGTTTTTTTTTTGGGATGACGCATATAATACGCATATATAAATATAAATATTATATACGCATATTATACCCATATATATTATACCCATATAAATATTTTGAGTTTTGAGGTTTTCCTTGCCCTCACATAGGTTTTAGATCAGGGGATGATGTAAAAATATTCTGTGGTTTGCAATAATCTGTGGTCTGTGCAGCCTTTGAGACTCCTTGTGATTAAAGACTATATAAATAAATGTGACTCGACCTGACCAGAGTACACGCACCAGAAATTCCAAAAGATTCAAATACTTTCTCATACCACTGCAGGGAGAAGATCCCGCTCCCTTGACGTCATCTTAGTCAAATATGTCAACGAAACCTACGTAATCTCATGCGAGGCAAAAGATGGAGAAAGCCCTGGTCAAACGCAGATTACGATGCCTCTTAATCTCTGAGTCCAAACAGTAATAATAAAAGGTGCCAGAGCCGGCCTGCCTTGTCCGGTGTAATCAGAGATGTGATGACAAACGGGAACGGATAAACAATGAGAAGATGAATTACATGCAAAGAATGTATGAGTAAAAGGATCTATATGAGAATTCGGTGTGAAGTGTAAAAGGAAAGGGAGACAATAGAGATTAAGATGAAGAGATTATGACATCAGCGGATGTTTTTGCATATAATGATATTTGCTAAAAAAGAAGGAGAGTGTTGAAAAAAAACCCACAGTGTTTAAACGAGGATGAAATACAGAGTAGTTTTAAAGACTTTATGAAACACTGGTTAAGCTAAAACCTGACGAGCACACCTTATCATGAACAGATTATTACGTAATCAAACGTTTTTAAACTAATTCTTTGATATGTACATCTCCACATGGGCCCGATTGATTAAAGAAGTTACTCAGTCTTATCAGTAGATTATTAAAATGTTACATAAAGGGTAAAAGCAGGACAGGAATACTACATTTTGTGTGTTTAGTTTTACTGTAGACTTCAAAAGGGTGTCATTTGAAAAAGGTGCTTAGATATAAGATATTTATGTTGCAAACAAGGTGATGCATTTGGGGAACTTTCACAACGTGGGAAACTTTGTTTTCTGATATATGACTTTTTGGAAGGAATTAATAAGCCATAAGTTAGTTTTTCTTGATGTTTAAGTGATTTTTTTTTAATGAATGCATCCTTCCTTCCTTTATTCATTCCTTCTTTCCTTTCTTTCATCCTTCCTCCCTTCCTTCCTTACATTCTTTCTCTTTTGTTTGAGTCTCTTTCTTTCTTTCTTTCTTTCTTCCTTTCTTTTTTCTTTCTTTCTTTCTGTCTTCCTGCCTTTCTTTCTTTCTTTCTTTTTGTATTTATTTTTTATTTTTTATACCCCCCTCATTCCCTACCTGTCTCTTTTCCTCCCTCCTTCCCTACCTATGTCCTTTTCTCCCTCCCTAACTCCTTACCTCCCTTTCACTTTTCCTCCCTCCCTTCCTCCTTTTTTTTCTTTCTTTCTTCCTTCCACTTTCCCTACCTATCTCATTTCTTCCTTCCTTTCCTACCGATTTCCTTTCCTGCCTACCCAACTCCCTACATCTTTACCTACGCACGTTTCTCCTTCCTTCTATCCTTCCCTCCTTTCTCCTTTCCTCTCTCCTTCCCTACTTTCTTTCTTTCTTTCATTCTTTCTAACCATATCAGCAACTTTGTTTCTTTTACAAATCATAACATTAAAAAAATGACATTATTAGATGTATCCAGTTTGTTTGCGATTTCGGCCATTTTCTCATTAAAAACACGGACAACTTATTTTAGTAACCGTGACAATTTCAGCACATTCTTTGGATTCTAACCAGCATCTGCTCCAATATGGTCAGGGTGGATTTTTTTGTTTAAAACTATTGGGAACCTCACTGTGAGTTTGTCTTTTTATCCTCCTACAGATTCTGGATTTTAAAATTCGTGTCAAAGTTAGGATATAATTCTATTAATGCTTTTAGTAGGGAAATCCACACAAATCATGGGATATGTCTCCTTTAAACAAAAAAATGGCTGCTTGTATTATGTATGAAATGCTGCAATCGGGAGCCGATTAATCGGTTGGGTCCTAACCTAGGATTTACTTTCAAATGAATGTAACAAAAAATTAAAAATATATATATATATATATATATATATATATATATATATATATATATATATATTGTGCCCTGCTCTATAAATAATGACAGATACTATCGAACACACATGTGTCCATTTAGTCCCACAGGCGAGTTCTTAGGAATTATTGACTGTAAGTTGATAGCAGATCTAAAAAGCATTTAAAAATGACAGTGACGTTTCCATCACCGACGGCAATCAATGATTCTAAGTTATGATGGCGATTTGCAGACGAAAGCGGCATGTGTGACGTATGCGGGCCTGATTGAGGCCACGGGAGCTGTCCAGTGCTGAAAATCGATGCAGGGCCTGCAGGGACAATCGACAGGCATGGGGAGGAAAGGATGGGGGGATGATAGAGGGGGGGGGCTTACCAACTCAAACTCACCCCTTAACTGGAAAAAGATTTTCCCATTCAGAAATTTTCCCCTCTCTGTTTCGACCAGGCAGCACGGCGGCGCAGTGGGTAGCGCGTGTGCGGCACAGTTCTGAGGTCATGAGATCGAACCTCCTGTGTGGAGTTTGCATGTTCTCCCCGTGCTTGCGTGGGTTTCCTCCGGGCACTCCGGTTTCCTCCCACATTCCAAAAACATGCATGTCAGGTTAATTGGCCGGTCCGAATTGTCCCTAGGTGTGAATGAGCGAGCGAATTGTCTGTCCCTGTGTTCCCTGCAACTGGCTGGCAACCAGTTCAGGGTGTCCCCTGCCCACTGCCCGAAGACAGCTGGGATGGGCTCCAGCACCCCCGCGACCCTACTAAGGATAAGCGGTGCAGATAAATGGATGGATGGATGAATGTTTAGACCAGTTTTACTGACAATGAACTTGTGTGTTGTTTACTATGTATCCACAAGTTTCTCAGTGTTATTGAGTTTCAATATATGGAAAATGGTTTCTTGACTTTTGTATCAGGACAATAAGTGAAAGGGCTAAGAAAGCAACCCCAGTGAACAAATCCACACCGGGTTTTTTCATTAAAATGTTGTCATATTTAGTTATACTATGAATCAACTCCAGCACTCACCTCAGTATTCCAACAGTATGAATCACTCAATTTCCGTCGTTGCTGTCATCCTGAGTCAAGTCCTTCCTCACTTCTCGCTTCCTTGTGATATCGACGTAACTTTTTATCGTCTCGCGCAAACTTGGAAATGCCTCCAATCCGACCTGGGTCATGGTTGCTCCATAGCGATGAAGCGTTTCAGTTCTATCTCGCTGGTGCATCTGTCTTGATCTGTGCGTGTCTGCGCGCGTGTGTGCCTCTGCATGTGATAGTGAGAGAGAAAGAGAGAGAGATCTGATTATCATCCCAATTCCTCATATATGCCATTGTTTTGTCTATCGAATGGAAATATGCAACAAAACACAAAACATTTATCAATGCTGTAATTCTTCCCCAATGATCTACTCTCAGCCATACATGACAATTCTGCATTATTTACGTTTTATTGTATGCATTTTACACGTTTTCATGTAAAATAAGAATTGGAATAGTTAATAAAAGATAGATTGACTGATAGTTTATTTGTTTATTTACTTATTTGTTATTTTTCATGACACCATTGGTGGAGGCAAACTGAGTTGTCCTGCATCTCTAATCTAAACTAAATACATTTATGGCATAGTAGACACCTGAGATACGATATTAATCAATTCTGAGGTGGAGATCGCAAGATAAAATGGCGGGGAATGGGAATGGAAAGATATCCATCCATGTGCACTGCTTTTCCTCAGTAGAGTCGCGGGGTGCTGGAGCCCATCCAAGCTAACTTCGGGCAATAGGCAGGGGACACCCTGAACTGGTTGCCAGCCAGTTGCAGGGCACACAGGGACAAACAACCATTCACTCACTCATTCACCTACTAGGGACAATTTGAGCCGGCCAATTAACCTAACATGCATGTTTTTTAACTGTGGGAGGAAACCGGAGGAAACCCACACAAGCACAGGGAGAACATACAAACTCCACACAGGAGGTCAGATCTAATAACCTCAAAACTGTGCCGCACAGGCGCTAACCACTGCACCACCGTGATGCCCATGGAAAGACATGGAAAATAAAAATAAAACTAGTTGTCTCCACCTTGTTCTCAATAGTTGTCTCGATAGTCAAGTGTTTATAGCCATTTCCCTTGGCGAGGGTAAATTTCTTGATAATTGCAAGCTTTGTTTCTAGGATTATCTAACTTTTTTGCTTTTCCATGGAACATCATTGCAAGCCACACTGTAAAGATAAAATACAAAAACAACAATATCGTATCTCAATTTGATTTTAAACTCCACAAAGAGAAATGCATTTTGGGAAGGAGAAGGGTCTACGTTAATATGGTTTTGAGGAAGTTCTTGGTTAGAAAAGAAAAACAAAGAAAAAACATTGTGAAGATCTTTCATGAGAAACTACAAAAATCCTACATTCAAAAGAGAAAGCATCACAACACAGAACATGATGGTATATAAAGTTCAGGATCTGTCAATGTTTTTGGTTGGGACTGTACTATATTGTTCCATTATCTAAGTTGGATTTTTTTTCCAATTCCAAATAACCCAAAAAACACATTTTTCGCCAGGATAGTACAGTAGCTTCAGAATACAGGTGAGCCATAAGGATACTTATATGGAGGAAGTGAGCTGAGGAATTCATGTTTTAGTCTTACAAATAAAGCCAAATTCTTGCGAATGTTGAGTTTTATTTTAAACAAGCTGCACGGATGATATCCCGACTTTTTATGGCGGTGATCCTACCCAAGCCAACCTCAGATGCAGGACAGTGCCAAGAAGAGTGATTAAGTTAGTTGACATTACGTGCCGCTTAAACAGATGTTAGGTAAGAGTTTTTTGGGTGGGAAAATACAAGAACTCTAATTTGGGACATGCAATTTTTAGAAGGATGAGACAGCGTTTCTGGAACCTATAAAATCATCACAGGAGAGAAAAGAAAATTCAATAAAACAGCACGTGTATGTACATGTTACACCAAGGCTGCGTTTTGCCTTATTGCAAAACCGGACCAAACTTTTTAGTTTCCATGGTAACTCCATCTTCTCACGCATATAAATACAAACCTCTCCCGCCGAGCAGTTTATTTATAATATCGCGTTCTTTTTAGTTTGAAGGAACAACAGGCGCGTGTTTAGGCTGCGTGGGGGGGAAAGGGTGGCTCCCCGGAGCGTGGGCCGGGGGTCAGAGGTCCGAGGTGCCCCCACGCGATCTGACAAAAGAAATGAGTGGGTTGAGATTCACGCGGTCCAAGGAACACGATGTGCAAGTAACACATTTGAATGGAGGAAGAAGTTCTTCATGTTTTTTTATGTTTTTAAGCAGTTTGATGGTTTGATGGTTCCAACCATGGGCGCAACTGGCTCGCTTTTGGCAAATTCAACCAGAGCACCCCTCAAAATTAAAGCATTTTTAAAACTCTCTCCCTTAACAAAGGACAGGATAGGTTTAAATAAAATGAAAAACGCAAGATTAAAAAAAACAAAAAATGTGAACAACGCAGTGTCGGAGATACAGTGGCTTGCGAAACTATTCGCCCCCTTGAACTTTGTGATCTTTTCCACATTTCAGACTTCAAACATAAAGATATAAAACTGTAATTTCTTCTGACGAATCAACAATAAGTGGGACACAACCATCAGTTGGAACACACTTTAATGGATATAATGTAATGTTTATTGAAAGTATTGTTAGATACATTAATCAAAACATGACACAAAGCTAATGCAAAGAGTGAGGAATATAATTTAGTCCATTTGGGCAGAAAAGTCCTTGCTAGGAGTATTCTTTTGTTTGTTTTCTTTCGTCAAATCGTTGACTTCAACACACGTGTTTTCCTCGCCTTCGCGATCTTCCTAAGAATTTCTTCGCTGTTTTTTCGTGCCGGAATTATTGCCGTTGTTATCACTTTCTGCATTAAGTTTCGACTTATTACTGACACTAAGGAAATGACCAATTTTGTATTGATTTTCACATTTTACTAACTTTTTTCAGAGGCATACTTAGCCTTCACCTTCCCTCGACGACAACCACCACAACGATGACGTAACCTCGAAACAACGAGATCTGGTTTGCCGAGAACGGCGTGCAGACGAAAACTCGAACCGAGAGACCAAAACAACAATGTCGGATCTGCCTGATGAAAAGTTTGGAGTGCGGTAAATCTTTGTTTAAAAAAAAATGTAATCGGGTAAAAATTTTGTGTCAAAAAAGTTGCGTCCCGGGGATGCACGTTGACTTGACACTATGCGTCCCCAGCAAAAATGATGCGTCTAGGACGCAGTGATGCGGGCAAACAAAAACACTGGGGACACTTTTGACTCATCTGGACTGAACCTCATGAGTTTTCACAAAGCTTATCAAGAAATTCAACTGTTTAATAACCACAGGAAGCCATCATTGGCATATGAGGAGTTTCTCTTCAGTTTATTTTTGGATTTCATCGGAGTATGAAGAGAAATGTTGGGGTATTTTCGGCCTCTGCAACCCTGCCAGCTAACTCCAAAGCTCACACATCAAGAGAGCCAATTAGTCACTTTGAGAGCTCATCCAGGTCAACATGTTTTCAGAAAAGCAGGCCGAGGGGGGAGTGTCCGAATAGGGCAGTGGGCTTCCCTGAAAATTCATCATCCAAATAATATTATTCAAAAGGGTATTTAACGCATTCAGTGGTGTTGAAAATTATAGAAGTCAAATATTCATTTGAACTGAACTCTCTTGTTCTGATGCTGTGAAAGATCAAGAAGAGTTATTCTGTTTTCATTGGCACTGTCAGATATTCTACAAATGACTGTGGTTCTAATTTAGATTCACGTGAAATTCATGCATCTCACTAAAAGTTGCTTTTACTATTTAGCTGTTTTGCATAAAACAAAAAAATACAGATATTTTACAATTCTAGCAAATTATTTGGTTAGTAACTCCAATCAATGTTATCCAAAAGCTACTGTTCACTGACATTTGGCCTAAAATTGGAGGGTTAATTGCGTAATATCCCTGGGAATAACAAAAATGGCCTTTTTAGGATGAGAAAATTGGTTTCCTCTGTGTCAAAAATGTTTTGATCCCGGAACATCCATTCAACCATGACCTGCACCGCTTATCCTCAGTAGGGTCGCGGGGGTGCTGGAGCCCATCCCAGCCATTTTCAGGCAGTGGGCAGGGGAAACACTCTGAACTGGTTTCCAGCCAGTCGCAGGGCACACAGAGCCAAGTCAAGTCAAGTCATTTTTATTTGTATAGCCCTAAATCACGAAGAGTCTCAAAGGGCTTCACAGATTATTACACTATATTACACAGACTATTTTTCAGAATATTATTATACATTCCCCTGCTCTGGAGCCGATGAGAAGAGTAGGTTATTCATATGCTATGGAGTAGAAGTGAGTTTTAAGTTTAGATTTAAACATTTCCACTGAGGTTGCAGATCGGATCTCAGGGGGAAGAGCATTCCACAGCACCGGTGCCCGGATGGAGAACGCTCTCGAACCAGCAGAACACTTCTTTGCTCCTGGGATCACCAGAAGACCGGCACTCTCAGAACGTAGGCTTCGGACCGGGACATAGGGGCAAATCAGATCTGAAATATAAGAGGGAGCAAGTCCATGTATGATTTTGTATAATACTAAGAGAACATTGAAATCACATCTAAGGCTAACTGGGAGCCAATGCAGGTTAGCCAAAATCGGTGTTATGTGATCGGACTTTTTTGTCCTAGTTAAAAGCCTCGCTGCGGCATTTTGTACCAGCTGAAGAGACTTGATTCTAGACTTCGGGAGACCAGAGAGTAGTGCATTACAGTAATCGAGACGGGAGGTAACAAACGCATGAATTATAATTTCCGCATCCGACTGAGACAGTATAGAACGAATTTTAGCACAGACAACTGCCTCACTCATTCACACCTAGGGACAATTTGGACCGACCAGTTAACCTCTTGGTAATGTGGGAGGAAACCGGAGTGCCCAGAGGAAACCACACGAGGAGGCTGCGGTAGCTGGACTTGAACCCTAAACCTCTGCACCGTGGGACTGAGCGCCATGATCCTGGAACATGCATAGGCCAATTCTTTAAATTCATAGAATCAAGTTAGTATGGCAGTACAACACACATGTTGTTATACTTTAATGATTAAAAATATTTTTTTCAAGCCAACTGACTGATTTTCTCATATTATCATTCAATTAAATGATTTGGTCAAAATGTCTTTCCTACAAATAGTACTAGCATGTTGAACATAGATGTATATATGATTTTCCAATATACAGAAAACTCACTTTGGTCCAGAAAATATATTTAAATTGTGTTAAAAGATGTATTGGTCCAGTTCTTGGGTCAATTTTGTTTTTTTTGGGTTTATTTGTATCGCACTACCTAATTTTGGGGTAGAGCCATTAATCAACCGGAGTGTTATTTTATTCAAAATATAAGTCTCAAACATGCTGTTCAAGGCAATAATACAAAACATTCTAAAATAACAAATGGCGTACTGAAAAAATAAATAAATACATAAATTGGTTCCAGGAGGTATTCCGCAATGTAGTACCGTATTTTCCGCACTATAAGGCGCACCGGATTATAAGGCGCTACAATGGGAACGTGGACAAAACAGTCATATAGTTCAGTCCAATTTATTACCCCCTTAACATTCCGAAAGCTTGCAAAGAAGCAAATACGTGTCGAGAACACGTGCGGATGCGGTGTCCGTACGATGTCACTCAAATGCGTCGTTCCATCATTCGGAAGGTTAAAGTCTTGGGATTCAAGAAATGCCAATCATTCCGGGGGCGGCAGTAGCTCAGGAGGTAGAGCGCTCGTCTTAGGATCAAGGGATCCAGTTCGAATCCCGGCTCGTCCGTGTTACATGTCAAAGTGTCCTTGGGTAAGACACTGAACCCCTAATACCCCCAATAAGCAGGTTAGCGCCTTACATGGCTGCAAGGCCGCTATTGGGAAATGTGAAGCACACTGTAAAGCGCTTTGGGAAGTCTTGACTTGAAAAGCGCTATATAAATGCAGATCATTTCATTTTCATTTCATTTCATTTCATTCCTTAGTTTCTATTTTCTTTTTCGCTCGCAACTTTACTGTGCATATGACAATAAACACTTGAAATTGAGATTAATTTAAAAATAGACACGCCATTCCATCCATTATCTGCACCGCTTATCACAGAAACATCGAGTTCAGTCTGAAACAAGATACAGGGATAATATATAGCCGGAGTAGCTCACCGAAGTCGTTGTGTTCATAATAATGTGCAGCCAATATCCTCTTATATCCGTGAGTGTAGTAAATCCAGGAGAATAAAATATTTACAAATACAGTATAGTATAAAATGCTTTCTGTATGCCGTCAACCACGTGCTATACACATTCATCTTTTTCGGCCAATTGCAGGCTTTGTTTTGCCGTTTAAGCCAATGCCAGCCTGTAAATGATAAAAAGGATCCGCCCCTTGACCTCCGAATAACTTTAGCCAATAGTGATCGATTCAAATGATGATTGACACATTGGTTAGCCAATGAAACGCCGGTAAATAAATCCCAGCATACACCGCGGACTACTTGGCGTTCGGGGGGAAATCTAGTCGGCGGCTGCAAGTTAGTTGCAAGACTTTGCGACTTAATGTTGATCCATAAATAAGGCGCACTGTATTATAAGGCGCATGGTCAGCTTTTGAAAAAAAATAAGACTTTTAGGTGCGCCTTATAGTGCAAAAAAATACGGTAGTTCGCATTGAATACTGAGTATCATGAAAATATGACATAAAAAAATTTTTTGTCTTCGATTTCAAGATTTTTCTCACTTATTTTTATCCCAAATCGCTGTTTTTTTACACATTATGAATAAAATACTATTAGTATGTAACATATGTCGGGCAGCTCAACGACAACTACCCCAAAAGACCTACATACAAATCTTTTCTCATATTAACTATTCCAATTCTTATTTTACAGGAAAATATGTAAAATAAGTACAATAAAATGAAAGATTGATTCGGGAAGAATTACAGTAATGACAAAGTTTTTAAAAGTTTTTAAAAGAAATCATGATTCCATCCAATAGGCATAACATGTGGGTATGTAACATCCCACATGCCGACATTTCTTGTGTAAATACCATGTAAATTATAACTATAGCCTTATCCCCCTTGTTTTATAATCTTATCTTCTCTGTTCCTTTATCTTCTTGGCTCATACCTCACTGTTAATGTGTAAAACTGGAGTGTCATGCCCAATTTCGTTGTCACAATCTGTTAACCCATTTTGTAACAATGACAGTAAAGGTATATTCTATTCTATTCTATATTCTATAACGAAGGCAAATATAAGGATATAAGCATTCCCCCCACTTCTCATTCCTCCTCTCTAATGTGGTCTGCCCCGAACACCTTTGCTAAAAGTAAGATAAAAGCAGATAGGTGCAGTGGAAAAGAAAGCATAAGGGCTTTTTGAACTCATATTGCCATTGTTAACACAACTTAATAGAGAAAATATCTAATTTTCAACCTCAAACGATGCAACCCACCTTCAAAGAGACCAAACTTTTTAAATAGAGCTAACTGTTACGATCCAAACACCCAATAAATGAAGCAGCCGATTACATAAGGACCAGTGAAAAATAGCTGTCTGTTAAATGTTGTTGCCAACGTGTTTAATTATAGTCCTCCGCCTCGGGGGCTTTAAAGCTTTGTTTAAAAAAATGTGCTGCACGCACACACAGAATTGTTCGCTCTGCAGACACGCCCCCTTGTGGCTGAATTTCAATGCCTGAGGAAAAGCCCTTTTTTTTACTTGGCTGAAAATGTTAACACATATCCAAAATTGATTATTCTATATATCCCTCACATAAATAAAGATTCCATATGCTGTTAGTTTGGGTTTCTCTCCTCTTGGCCTAGGTCGATGTGTCAAACCTATTTGAACTCAGGGACTACAAGGTAGGAAAAAAAACTCACAGGGGCTGGACAGGTAGATTAAAGAGAGAAAAAAGAGAGGGGGAGAAGAATAGAAAAGGAGAAAAGGGAAGAAGAGAAGGAAAGAAAGGAAGGAAAGAAAGGAAGAAGGGAATTGATAGAGAAAAAAGAAAGAAAGAAAGAAAGAAAGAGCAATAAAGAGAAAAAAATGAATTTTAGAGAGAAAAAAGAAAGACCGAAAGAAAGAAAGAAAGAAAGAAAGACAGAAAGACAGACAGACAGACAGAAAGACAGACAGAAAGACAGAAAGAAAGAGCAATAAAGAGAAATAAATTCATTTTAGAGAGAGAAAAGAAAGACAGAAAGAAAGAAAGAAAGAGAGAAAGAGAGAAAGAAAGAAAGACAGACAGAAAGAAAGAAAGAAAGAAAGAGCAATAATAATTAATAATAATAATTTCCTTTGTATTGTCATTCTTTGTAACAATGTACACAGAACGAAATGTCAATACACCTGACCCGTTGTAGCGAGCCGATGCAGCCGCAGCCAACAGAGGGCGCCGCCATTTTACCAATGTTATAAGTCTTAGGTATGACTCGGCCGAGGCGCGAACCAGCGACCTCCCAGTCTCAAAGCGGGCGCCCTACCATCTAGGCTACTGAGAGAAAGAAATGAATTTTAGAGAGTAAAAAGAAAGACAGAAAGAAAGAAAGAAAGAAAGAAAGAAAGACAGAAAGAGAGAAAGAAAGAAAGACCAAAAGAAAGAAAGAAAGACAGAAAGAAAGAAAAAGCAATAAAGAGAAAGAAATTCATTTTAGAGAGAGAAAAGAAAGACAGAAAGAAAGAAAGAAAGAAAGACAGAAAGAAAGAAAGAAAGAAAGAAAGAAAGAAAGAAAGCAATAAAGAGAAAAAAATGAATTTTAGAGAGTAAAAAGAAAGACAGAAAGAAAGAAAGAAAGAAAGAAAGAGCAAAAAGAGAAAAAAAATAATTTTTAAGAGAAAAAAGAAAGACAGAAAGAGAGAAGATAAGAAAGAGGGAAGAAAACAAAGAGAGAAAGACAGAAAGAAAGAAAGAAAGACAGAAAGAAAGAAAGACAAAAAGAAAGACAGAAGGAAAGACAGAAAGAAAAAAATGAAAGGAAGAAAGAAGGATCAAAAGAAAGAAAGAGTGATAAAGAGAATAAGGATATTTCTCAAAGAGAAAGAAAGAGTGACTAATATGTTTAATAAATGCCATTCCAAACAGCTGCAAACATAATGGCTAGTTTTGATGATGTCATACATGCTTTCCACATAGCTCAGTTACTTTTGTAGTTAAAGGGCATTTGTCGCATAGTCTTTAAAAAAGCCTTAGCAATTATAACTCTTTGGACCGCTCTGTTGCGTTCAAGGATCAGATGTTGCCCTTGTCTTTTATTTCACTTCCATGCTGATTGATTGTCATAGCAACCATCTGAGTAGCAACTTCGCCTTCTCCACAAAACAGCTGTCAGGGGACAGTCTACTGTTGTGAAGATGAAGTTACCAGATACGAAACCAGTCACCTTGTGGGCCCAGGTGAAGACCACTCCACTTTATTTTGAAAGAAGTCAGCCCGGGGAGCAAAAGTACCAGAACGACGTCTTTTTTGTTTGAACCTGAAGGCAACACCTCTGGGGACAAAAGGCGTTGAAGAAGGTAAAGGTTATCTATTAAGTCATTGTTTCCAAACGTCTCTGTGATTCCCATTTTATCTTTCTTTCTCAGTTTTTTTCTCTTTCCTGATTATTTTCTTTCTCTCTTTCTTTCTCTCTTCTTTCTACTTCAATTATTAACTTGGTTATAAAATAGTAACGACATAAAAGTAACATACGTTCTTATTTTATAATTGCATATCCAACAGAAACGGAGACAGGACCCAATAGCGTTCGTTTTATTATGATTGTCAAACACGGGTAGCTGATGGCAGGAACGCGGAAGTGGCACTTCCGTGTCGAGCGAGGATAGTCGTAGGCAGAGAGAAAACAGGTCGATGGCCGGGACGGAGGAGCAAGGGCGGTAACGAGTCCAGAAAAGAGGTCGGCAACAGGAATCAGGCAGGAAACAGGGCAAAACGGGTCGATGGCCGGGATGGAGGAACAAGGGAGAAACAGGTCCAGAAACAGGTCGGTAACAGGTATCAGGCAGAAGAAAATAGGACAGGAGAATGTCGGATAGTACAGAGCTTGCCTAGCTGAAAACATAGGTTCGCAGACGGTCTGACAGCTTCCTCTTGGAAGACGGGGGTTTAAAAAGAGTCAGGGAGCCAATCAGCGACTAGGGCTGTTGGCGCCAACGGGGCAGTAGCAGGTGCCCCGAATCAGCAATCATGACAAATATAGCTCTTCGCTTGAAAAAGGTTGGCAACGTCTGTTTTAAGGGAACTGTAGTGACTGACAGAAGGCTGTAGGTCTAAGGTGACCAGGGTATTATCAAGGAGTCATTGATAATGCTAATGGATATGCAGCGGTAGCAGCGTAGGCAGCGGAAAACAGGTCCATGGCCGCGACGAAGGAGCAAGGGCGGTAACGAGTCCAGAAAAGAGGTCGGCAACAGGAATCAGGCAGGAAACAGGGAAAAACGGGTCGACGGCCGGGACGGAGGAGCAAAGGAGAAACGGGTCCAGAAACAGGTCGGTAACAGGTATCAGGCAGAAGAAAATAGGACAGGAGAATGTCGGATAGTACAGAGCTTGCCTAGCTGAAAACATAGGTTCGCAGACGGTCTGACAGCTTCCTCTTGGAAGACGGGGGTTTAAAAAGAGTCAGGGAGCCAATCAGCGACTAGGGCTGTTGGCGCCAACGGGGCAGTAGCAGGTGCCCCGAATCAGCAATCATGACAAATATAGCTCTTCGCTTGAAAAAGGTTGGCAACGTCTGTTTTAAGGGAACTGTAGTGACTGACAGAAGGCTGTAGGTCTAAGGTGACCAGGGTATTATCAAGGAGTCATTGATAATGCTAATGGATATGCAGCGGTAGCAGCGTAGGCAGCGGAAAACAGGTCCATGGCCGCGACGAAGGAGCAAGGGCGGTAAAGAGTCCAGAAAAGAGGTCGGCAACAGGAATCAGGCAGGAAACAGGGAAAAACGGGTCGACGGCCGGGACGGAGGAGCAAAGGAGAAACGGGTCCAGAAACAGGTCGGTAACAGGTATCAGGCAGAAGAAAATAGGACAGGAGAATGTCGGATAGTACAGAGCTTGCCTAGCTGAAAACATAGGTTCGCAGACGGTCTGACAGCTTCCTCTTGGAAGACGGGGGTTTAAAAAGAGTCAGGGAGCCAATCAGCGACTAGGGCTGTTGGCGCCAACGGGGCAGTAGCAGGTGCCCCGAATCAGCAATCATGACAAATATAGCTCTTCGCTTGAAAAAGGTTGGCAACGTCTGTTTTAAGGGAACTGTAGTGACTGACAGAAGGCTGTAGGTCTAAGGTGACCAGGGTATTATCAAGGAGTCATTGATAATGCTAATGGGTATGCAGCGGTAGGAGCGTAGGCAGCGGGAAAACAGGTCGATGGCCGGGAGGGACGAGCAAGGGCGGTAACGAGTCCAGAAAAGAGGTCGGCAACAAAAATCAGGCAGGAAACAGGGCAAAACGGGTCGATGGCAATAACCTCCAGAACGGGGAGTGAGCAGTCTATGATTTTCTGCCCTATGTTGATGACTCTCTTCTCGTGTCTGTAGCCGTGCACTAGCATAGAGCACGTGTATGCCAGTATGCTCTCCACTATGGCTCTGTAAAAACAGATTTTGCCTGATCAACAACACTTGTGAGTTAATTAAGGTTGTTTAATTAAAATTGTTTTGAGCAAAGAGTCTTCAGGGAAATAAGAACCTCTAACGTCAATCACATTTTAATAACAACTGAATGACAGATGCAGGAGATTCAAAGGCGCCATGTCTCTACCAGTTGAGGACTTCTATTGCCAGCGTTTCCAGCCCAACGCCTTTGACCCGTCTCGTTGCAGCTCCTGCCTGCGACCAGATCATATGCACGTCGAGACTGCACCAATAGAAGAATTGGTGTGTACACAAATTTCTTTATTAGAAAAAATGTCTACCATAAGTTTTATTGAAAGAGAGCAGAAGGGCTGTGCCCACGATCCGGTGTTCGCTGGGCGCGGGAAGCAAGTCGCTCTCGTACTCGGATTGTGATCCCAACACAGAAGTGGATCTTCCGTAGCGAGCGATGGCGGTGTCAGGGGCGGAAAACAAGGGTCGGTAGCCGGGACTGTGAGAGCAAGACGTGGCCGGGGTCAGAAACGAGTCGTAAGCCAGAACGGGAGCGTAGACGTGGTCGGGATCTCAACAGGTAGTGGCTGGAAACAAATCGGAGCAAAAACGGGACAGGCGGGAGTCTTGGGTCAAAAAAGGCTTGCCTTAAAAAACAGAGGTTTGCAGACGAACTAACAAAAGGGGACTGACAGGACTGGGTTCAAATACTGACAGGGAGCTAATCAGAACCCGCGGCAGTTGGCGACAAATGAGCGGGCACACCCTAGTCACATCAGTTATCATGACATACAATACAATTGTCTGCAGGGTTGGGTAGGGTTACTTTAACTGGATTACTTTCAATTACTTTTGGATGACTCCAATACCAAATATGCTAATAAAAGACAAAAGAAACTAAATGTGAATAATGTGGTAAGCTTTCTCTCCTGGCTTTGATCTCTTTGATCTCCGGCAAAACGAACATAAAATTCGACAGAAACAAAATGAAAATAAATCCAAACAGCTTGCCAACATCATTTTTGCCATTCCATGTATTCCAAGCCTGCACAAAATTTAGTAATTTTATTCATATTTAGTTTCTTTTGTCTTTTATTAGCATATTTGGTATTGGAGTAATCCAAAAGTAATTGAAAGTAATCCAGTTAAAGTAACCCTACCCAACCCTGATTGTCTGTCTCTGTGTGCCCTGCGATTGGCTGGCAACCAGTTCAGGGTGTCCTGTGCCCACTGCCTGAAGATAGCTGGGATGGGCTCCAGCACCCCCGCGACCCTACTGAGGATAAGCGGTGCAGATAATGGATGATTACGTAACGCCATTACACGTATTCCGTTACTCCCCAAGCTTGCATATGACACATGTAAACACTCAACACCATTGAGTTGAGACATTTAATTTTATTAACAAATAGAAGACGAGCAGGTTGTAGATGGTTCAGAACCTTATTGAATTAAAATTCACTTTTGAGATAACAACCTCCACCTTCTAAAAAAAAAGGGGGGGGTTAAGATAAGGCCACGAAAGAAGTCTGGTGGGCGGTCCTTGAAATGCAACAAGAAATGAAATAATGATGAAGGTGAGCAGGGACTGACTTGTGTTACCTGCGCCATGCAGACGACGGGCTAGCTTGGCTAGGCGAATGTAGAGATGGACGATTATTTGGAGGAAATGTCGTGGTGAGAGTAAATGCTTTGTTATCGTATTCTCTTGTGAAAATATCATGTTTGATCCTAAAATGTCTACGTTTTCTTTATGTTTTTTTCTTATATTGATGTGCTTTGTAAGTTGGTGGGACTGCTTTGAGCTAAATTGCTCAAGTAGTCATCTATTTATTTTATCTAATAATTAATAAAACATGTTACATACCTGTTGTAAGGTATATTACTTCTAGTTATTTGTATTTTTCTCAATTACTCACGTTACAAATGGCTCTGATGGAATATATTTGATTTCATACTATTTTTTAATACTTGTTCTCTATTTTTCTCTTTTATATGATTCTGTTTAAAAACACGCATACTTTCAGTCTTTATTTTGAAGGGTACAGGAAACTCATCATGGTATGTTTTTACAACTGCTTGACTTCTTCTAAATAAAAACAATCGCGTCACTGGGCCACGGTGAGAAAGAGGAGTCATTCAAAGGAGTGGGTCCGTTTTTCTCCCCGCGGTAACTGGGGGCCTCCTGTTGATATCAAACCTGCATCTTCCTTGACTCTCATATCAGCCAGAGATTAATATCCCAAATTAATCTGTCACCTGTCGCGCTCCAGGGCTCCATGCCCTTACAAACTGTGGTATTTTCCGTTACAAAATACAAAATAATCTTACACCATATTTTTTTTTCCAAACGTGTTTATTTATGTAGTTTAACATGTTATATTGTACGTGTGTTTCGTTATATCATGTATATTGTTCATTAACATTTTGTTGTGAGATCCTGAGTTGCTCGACATGAATGAGGTTTATTATAAAAAAATAGCTTGGACGTTCATTGTAGAAGGAAAAAAATACATGCAAATATAATTAAGTAGAATTTTCTTATTCAAATTATGATTTCATTTTCTGCATTAAAATATTGTTGGTAATATACTGATTAAAAGGGATAACTAGAAACCTGTCTTTTTTCAATTTTCTCCTTTTATACTTCCTTTTTTTCTTAACTTCTTTATACAACAATAATGATTCGTAATATAATACATCAAAGCAAGTGAGCCGTTTGAGAGCCGGCTCGCTTTAATGAGTTGAGCCGAAGAAGCCGGTTCTCTAAAAAGAGACGGACTTCCTTTCACTACATCAAACCGCTCGCTTCGTTTGCAACGGAAAAAACCGTACCGAGATAGAGGCTTCCGCGGCGAACTCGTTTGACTTGATGGATTTGCCGTTTCGTGATAGTCGGTATATACCGGATGGTACCCATCTTTGCGTTTTTCCGTACAGATTTTCTCGTACGCCGTACACGTCTTAAAATGCATAATAAACGTACTTTGTACGGCAAAACCGTACAGGTTGACAGGTATGACGTTGTTATCTCTATCTAGACACATTCAACTTTTTTGTCTTTTATATGGGTTATTGTGTTTGACTGGGTGTGTTTAAAACATTTTCAGGAGTTGAGTGATGATGAAGAAATCGTGTCTGAGGTGAACTCGAGTGTCAGCAGCCATGACATCAGAGATGCTTGGACCTACGAGTGGAGTCTTGTCCCCAGTTTGAGTCCTGAATGCGAACTTGATATCTGTGACAGTGACACACAATCCAGGTGACGCGTTATATATGTCCTTAAGCCTGTTTTAGACTCAGGGGATACTAAACAAAGAAATTGTATGTTTTGAGATTGCTGATGTTGTCACGACCAGTACACAGAGTAGACCCAATCGCGTAACGTTTTCTCACAATTTTATTGAAAGAACGACGAAGAGCAGCGCCCGCGATCCGATGCTCACTGGACGCGGGAGGCAAGTCGTTCCCGTAATCGGATTGTAATCCGAATACAGAAGTGGATCTTCCGTAGCGTAAGATGGCGGTGTCAGGGACGGAAAAACAGATTGGTAGCCAGGACAGGGAGAGCAAAAGCAGGGTCGGTGTCGGAAACAAGTCGTAAGCCAGGATGAGAGAGTAGATGTAGTCGGGATCAAAAATGGTTCGTAAGCCGGGACGGGAGAGTAGACGTGGTTGGGATCAAAACAGGTCGTAGCCGGAGATAAAAGCTAGCAAAAAAAGGGGCAGGTGGGAGTCAGTGTCAAAAAAAGGCTTGCCTTGTATAAACAGAGGTTCGCAGACGGACTGACAACGGGGGACTGACAGGACTGGGTTCAAATAGTGACAGGGAGCCAATCAGAACCCACGGCGGTTGGCGCCAAACGAGCGGGCTTAGGTAAATCACAACAGTAATCATGACAGATGTAATTAAAATGTGGTGTTCGCAGTCACTGGGTAGCCCCTTAAGAGCACCTGGCCAGCCTGCAGACCGGCTCTGTAAACTGTTTCCCAGCGATGGCTCATTGTGATTTTCAAGGAAATGTAATATCTAACTGGCATGATGAATCATTGACATGAATAGTGTCTTCAAGACATCAGTTTTTTCAAAATCCCTCTTAAAATGAGATCAGAATTTATCTACGTATATGAATCACTCAGCGCCCTTAAAAAAAACTAAAGTTTTAGTTGTTGACGGCAAGTTTTAACCATACTTCTAATAATTACAACTTGGTAATATAATGATTACATAGCAACAACATTGTAACAACATTATAAGCTGTTATTTTAGACATGCATGTCAAACTGGTAGCCATTCAGTAGCTAAAACGTGGCTTTTAGCTTTAAAAGGGTTGATGACCCCTGTTTTAAACTACATTTACTAGCATACCTGAGTAACGAGGTGTGTCCATATCAACAATGTATCAACTGAGAATATTGTTTTTGTCATGATTACTGATGTGACTCACCTGTGCCCGCTCATTTGGCGCCAACCGCCGCGGGTTCTGATTGGCTCCCTGTCACTATTTGAACCCAGTCCTGTCAGTCCCCTGTTGTCAGTCTGTCTGCAAACCTCAGTTTATACTAGGCAAGACTTGTTCGACCCTGACTCCCACCTGTCCTGTTTTTGCTAACGTCTGACTCCGGCTACGACCTATTTTGATCCTGACCACATCTGCTCTCCCGTTCCAGCTTACGACCTCTTTTTGTCCCTGACTACGTCCCCGACTACGACCCCGACCACGCTTTACTCACCCAGTCCCGGCTACCGACCAGTTTTCCGTCCTTGACACCGCCATTGCGCAGTACGAAAGATCCACCTCCGTGTTCGGATCACTGTCCGAATCCGAGAGTGACTTGCTTCCCGCGTCCAGCGAACACCGGATCGCGGGCGCAGCCCTTCCTCTTTCTTTCAATAAAACTTGTGGTAAACGTCATGCAATTGGGTCCTGTTTCTGTCCTGCTCCTGACAGTTTTATCTTGTACCCCAAAATAAAAATACTTAAATAGCTTGATTTTTAGTATAGGAACAATATCCCTGAAGTCACATTTTCTGTTCCTTTTCTCTCACTAATTTTGTTGTGTGTTAAGGATTCTTGGACTGGGATTTTCGACCCACGCAGTGTTTACAAGGCTACCGGTGGCATTCAGGCTACACGCTAAAATAAAAGGATATTTTGCTGATTTAATAAGTAATATATAATCGATAGTAATCATAAACGTTTAATTTACCCAAGCATTTTTGATGAGTGCCTCGGTCCAATATTTTTGCTGTAATGCACGACTCTACTTTTTTTTTATCAAGAGTGTCCACTGCGATAATGCAAAACTTAAATTTATGATCACTGCCGTTTTTCTCCGATTCTGGCACCCAAACACACAACATGGCTCCATTTTACACCGAACTAGCAGAAACTGTCATGGTGACTGATTAATTTCACCTGTGCCCGCTCGCTTGGTGGCAGCCGCTGCGGGCTTCCGATTGGTTCCCCGTCCTACCTAAGCTCAGTTTTTTCACTCACCTGTTGTCAGTCCATCAGCAAACCTCTGTTTCTTCAAGGCAAGCACTTTGACTCTGACTCCCGTCGGCCCTGCTTTTTGCACCCGTTTTCCACCCGTCCATTCCTGATTTCCCAGTTGTTTCCGGCTACGACCTGTTTTTTCCCCCCGACCACGTTTTGCTCTCCCGTCCCGGCTTACGGCCCGTTTTTGATCCCGACCACGTTTTGCTTTCCTGTACTGGCTATTGACCTGATTTTTCCCTCTTTGACACCATGACCTCCCGCTCCGGAAGATCCACTTCCGCATTCGGAAGACATTCCGATTCTATGAGCGGCTGGCTTCCTGCGTCCAGCGAGCACTGGATCGTGGGCGCTGCCTTTCCTCTTTATCTCAATAAACTTGTGGTTAACGTTACGCATCTGGGTCCTAATTCCGTTCTGGTCGTGACAGAAACGAAAGTTTAGTTTCTTCTTTTTTTTAGAGTATTCTCTTGCCTCAAGCTTCAACTGTGATGTCAAATAATCTAGAAGAAAGGGGCTACATTATTAAGTTCAGGGGCAGCTTAATGGTAACTAGATAAATTGCGTTGTTTTTTTTTGTTTTTTCATATTTTTATTGTCCGCAATACATGGGACTATAATTTACTTAATCATCAAGCCAATTTGTGTGATATAATGAATTTTGCACAATGGTTTTAACTTAATTTTAAAAACTTGTGATTGAAAAGAAATACATTTTGCAATCTAATAGTATTGTCCTTTTCCCTTATTTTGAAGATCTACAAATAGTTTAGGCAGTCCAGAGAGGAGCAGCTCACCGAGTTCCGAACGGAATTGCATTGAAGATATGACCCGAATGGACCCATCTCCCCTTCGTAGTCCCTGGATGGACGAAAGGAGAGGCAGAGACAGATCCCGCAGGACTTCAGGTGACTCTACTAAGAGAAAATACATGCCACCAGTGTTCCCTCTAAGCTGCGCGCGTGCGCAATTGCGCACTGCTCGCACATTCTCGGCGCACAAGAAAATCTAGCCAGCGCACAAAAATGAGGGCTCAAAATTACTTATTAAGAAGCGACTTAAGTTAAAGTTACAGTGCATGAAGGTCAAAATACACGGGTTCCCCTGACGTTGTGTCCTAAATGCGGTATTTTGAAGTCGAACGAAGTTGAGTTAAGTTAGAAGAGTATGTCGAGAACCGGCTTCTTCGGCTCGGCTTACTAAAAGGAACCGGCTCTTTCGGGTCCGAAACGCCTCTTCAAGTTGTTTTTGCTTCTTTCATCCCAACATGACCAAATATTAAGTAAAATTAAAATTAAAGGAAGGGGGGAATAGAACAAAAAAGAAAAAATTACCAAAATGAAAAAGTAGTGAAAAGCTGAGAAAAAAAGAAACATAAGGAAGAGGAAAAAAAAGAAGGAACAATTTAGAAAAAAAGCCAGAAAAAAAGAAAAGAAAGAAATGTAGGAAAAAAGGAAATAGAGAACAAAAAGAAAAAAGTAACGGCTCAGAAAAAATAAACACAATGAGATTTTTTTTTAAAGGAATTAAAAAAAAAAGTTGAAAAAAACACAGAAAAAAGAATAAAAAGTTTGTGTTGCATTCAAATAATTTCCAATTATATCAAGTGAATCTTGTTGTGAACATTGTACTTCCACTAAAAAATGTGATTAAGACTAAATAAGCCCCCAAAAATGTTAATTTTATGCGACAAAATATCAGGAAATAAAAAGAAATGGATATCTTGTGAAAGAATTGTAAGAACAAACGACGTTTACAACCTTTGCAATAGTACATGAGTCAATTCATTCAAAAAAGAAAAATAATTTTGCATTGCTGGAAACTCAGCAAAATGTAACTGGATGTCAAGTTTTGGACATGTTTGATAATGAATTATCTTGCCACACTTGGGATTATGGTGGCTCACTGTTGTTTCAAGCGTTGCTCACCGACTTTGTGTGAACGCTCAGACCCGTGGAATATTACAGGGAAGATTGCATGCCACGAATAACGAAAATGTCCAAAATATGTCTCACACATACTGTATTATCCGGAAGTATTCTAAAGTCATGTGCATTTTTCAGCGAACGGGTACAGACGTGTTGTGCAGAGAATAATTCATTCATCGATTAATCATCATCTATTTGATCAAATGAATCAGGTTATGTTTTCTGCAAAGGTGATATAAATGTTCTGTTTTAATTCACTAGTATTGAAATGAAAGCATTTTGAAAGCATGCAAAATCATCAATCAGTATAAAAAAAATAATCTACAGATTCATTGCAAAATAACAAAAATAATTGTGGAAACTTTCCGTTACACAGCAACAATTAAAATCTTACCTATTTTGATTATAATTGTTCTTATTTTAAGAAACTTTTTATTGTATTTCTTATATGATAAGATAATATGCAATCTAGACTCATGAGCATTGGGTTGATCCCTTTTCCTCATTTTACGATTTTTTTAATAACAATTTGGGCAGAAAATATGTTCTAATATGAGCAAAATGATCTACCACTAACAGGTGCATTCATTTTCTATGTCACGGACCAGAAACAGACACAGGACCCAATAGCGCTCGTTTTCTCGGTTTTTGTTAATAGAGAGGGTGAGCAGGGCTTGCTTCCACGATCCGATGGTTGACGGACAAGAAGAGCAGGGGATGCGGAAGTGCCACTGCATCGTGTCGAGCGAGGAGGGTCGAAGACAGGCAGGAATTACAAGTCGTTAGCCGGGACTAGACAGCAAGGGCGGTGTCAAGTTCGGAAACGAGGTCGGCAACAGGAGGCGGGCAGGTTACGGGGCAAAACAGATCGGATAATGGGCAGGCAGAACGGGGCAGAGTCAGGCCTGGAAACAGGTTGGTCTGGAAACGAGGATCAGGCGGAGAAAAACAGGGCAGGAACAGAGTCTGACTTAAGAGCTTACCGAGCTGGGAGCAACGGTTCGCATGACGATCTGACAGGGATCTCTTGGAAGTCGGGGGTTTGAAAAGAGTACATCCGCCAATCAGCTGTCCGGGCTGTTGGCGCCAATCAAGTAGTGGCAGGTGCTCTGAATCGGCAATCAAGACATCCTAAGGTTATTTTTCCAATTGTATGTCAGAAATGAGACAACTTTGTCTTAAAATAAGAATGAGTTTTGCCAATAACACATCTACAACAAAAATCCCTGGATGTCTGTGCCACAATGCGGTGCAAATTTGGATAGACTTTTGTCTTTTACTCTTGACTACCTGAGGAACAGTTGCGTTTGCCCAGTTATGTAAACATCACAGGCCAATTTCAACAAGCCTGACGCATGCTGAGTCCTGTTAAGTTTGTGACAAGCCAGAAACGGAAACGGGACCAAGTAGCGTTCGTTTACTCAGTTTTATTGATAAAGAGAGAGAGCAGTGCTTGCTTCCACGATCCGATGATCGACGGACACGGGTAGCAGGTGGCAGGAACACAGAAGTGGCACTTCCATGTCAAGCGAGGATAATCGTAGGCAGCAGGGATACTGGTCGCTAGCCGGGACGGGAGAGCAAGAGCAGTATCGAGTCCAGAAAAGAGGTCGGCAACAGGTATCAGGCAGTAAACAGGGCAAAACAGGTCGATGGTCGGGATGAAAGAGCAGGGCAGAAACAGGTCCAGAAACAGGTCGGCAACAGGTATCAGGCAGGGGAAAACAGCAGGAAAATGTCGGAAGGTATGGAGCTTTCCTAGCTGGGGGCATAGGTTCTCAAACGGTCTGACAACTTCCTCTTGGAAGCTGGGGGTTTAAAAAGAGTCTTTGAACCAATCAGCGCTCAGGGCTGTTGGCGCCAATTGGGCAGTCAGAGGTGCCCTGAATCAGCAATCATGACGAAGTTTTAGATATGATTGAGGACAAGCAGAGGACAGATGGATGGATGGATATATGGATGGATGTATGGATGGATGGATGGATGGATGGATGGACGAACAGAAGTACGGACTGAAAGAAGCATGGACGGACGAAAGCGCAAACAGGCAGACGAATCAATCTCAAATTTGTTTGAATTTCAGAGTCCAGAGGAGTCCGGGAACAAGAGAGTGGCTACTTCTCTCCAGACCGAAAAACCGATAGTGACCACCTGACTCAAGATGCTAATAAAAGGTCTTATCGCTACTATGAAAAGGGTCGCCCGCTCCCCAACAACTACGTCCCTGAGCCCAAAGCTTCTGTACCCTATAGGAACGTCAATCTGGGTGTTCCCTCCCAGAGGAGAAACCCTGAAACATACACACTTGACACTTGGAGAAGCGAATCCCCACAGAGATACTCATACCACTCCAACTTTAGAAGGGGCACCGAGTCACTGAGGAACTCTCCAACACGTTACAACTCGGTGAGCCCAGACAGACACCAGAGATCCAACCACAGAATGCGCTCTCTTTCTCGAAGCGATTCCAGATCTTATGGCTCCTCTCACCTCCCGTCCCATCACACATCCAGCAGAACCAGTCCGTCACGTAGACGAGGCTCCTTTGCTTCTCGAACGGTGTCACCCTCCAGACCGACACATTCTCACGATTACACATTTTCACAAAATGGAGACAAAGAAGCTCCGGGAGGTAGTAGCCGGGAATCAAAAAGCCCGTCTGACAATTCTAACAAACATAGTTTGGACTCTGAGAGGCTCTACAGAAATCTGGAGTCCATCTCCCGCCGTGCCTCCTCCTCAATATTTCAACAAAAAGCAAACGAGGGATCCCGAGTACCAACTCGAGAAGTTTCTCCATTGAGAATAAGCTCACACAGTCACACTTCACCGAGACAGCCATCTTCCAGAGACAGCAGGCCGAGCGCCTCCCCTCGCTCCTGGCAGGGATCCTCGCAGTCTGTTCTCAGCATTCCTGTCTCATGTGCATCCTCTGCCTCAAAACATGGTGTGGATCACCAACAGCCTGTTGCATCACAGCCATTGGTTGCCATCACAGTAACTGACAAGTTAAATGAGGAGTATAGGGGCGACAGGAGCAGGAGTAGCGTTAGGAGAGGCATGGAGGCTTTGCTCCTCTCGGAACCAAAGCAGGGTTCACAAGAGCGAGACGAGGTAAGAAAACTGGCTTTTTTACCTAAAAGGATGTAAGGGTCTGCCCATTTCTCTCAGGGAAACAGGCAAATACTATTTGATTGGATTTGATAAAAAGCTGAATTCATGCATTGATTGGACAACACAGCAGTTTAAATTTTGACTATACTTTGAAACACGTGTAATAGGGAATCCTGGGCAATGTGAATGTGAATACCAGTCATTATTTACAGTTACTAGTTACTGCATTTAAAAAGTAACTTAGTTACCCCCTGAGATTAGTGACACCAAAAAGTAGCGCGTGACTACAAAAGTATCGAGTTACAAAGGATCAAATATACTCGCATAAAAGCCTACCCCTTAAAACTGCTTTAAGATAGCCACATAATGAAAGAAATAGAAAAATATGCGTACACCAAAATGTGAAAGCAGTGAATCCTTCATGTTTCTTGGATTATGCAGTCTTCAGAGCTTGCAAAGTAAGACCTAGCCTAGAAACTCCATATCCATTTTGTCTAAGGGCTTCACACCCCTCAAAAATCTCCTCTATTTCTGGGTTCTGTTCAAGATGGGTTACTGTAAGTTACGTGCTTACATTTGCCCTATTAATTTTCGGTTGGTTTGTTGTTCCCTTACAATCCGCGCCCCCTGCCCACGTGCTGCCTACCGTTCGCCTCTGGTGACACACAACCAAATATGTCCATATAAACTGACACCCTGTTTCGAGTTTTTTATTTTATCGTTGTGAATTCGGCTTGGATGAGAGTAGGTAGATCCCTTGGTTTTCGTGATTAGCGGGGACCAGAACCACCCACGGAAAGTGAAAATCCGTGAAGTAGTGTCGCACCTTCATAAAACCCCCCAAAAAATTTACCTCGAGGTAACGTCGTTACCGACTGAGAGTATACAACTGTAACAAAATAACAATTTTAAACCTACAAATAATAACACACAACACATAATTGCAGTTGAATGTATGCTTTTGTTGTCATTATAAAAAAGCAATACATTCAACTGCAATTATCTAGTTGATTTGAGCAGAGTAACAAAGCAGTTTAGCTAGTCTTGCCTTCTCACTGACGCCGCCCCAATCGCTTCAGGAACCCGATAATAATCCACAGAGCACCTGCCGGTGATTACCATTAAATTGCACTCTGCTGACTTAAGGCAATGTCTGATTTATTTGATGAACTTATTTTCAGTGTAAAGAGCCGCTAAAAGCTAGCTGTCACTATGATTCCCAGTTTGTTTACAGAGGCGTCACCGGCCTGCTGTTTAACTGACAGCATACACCAGCCTATCACTGTCGCGCACACAGCAACCCCAGCCTATCACAGTTATTGTAATCCTGTGCAGTCCTTTAAGACATCTTGTGATTAAGAGCTATACAAATAAATGTGACTTGACTTGACTTGACAGTACTCCTTATCGAGAAAGGTTCCAAGAACGTGTTCCTGGTACTAGGTTAATTAAATCATTGAATATCTAAATGTTTAAATCGCATTGCATCTGTTTATGTTCATTGGCAAGAACAAGTTACCCTTGCGATCTTAATTAGAACAAGTGGTGCCAAAAATATTTAGCTGGTGATGTTACTCAAGCTGCATATGGTGGTGTAATAACAACATAATTGGGTACATTAGTACGTACTAGATGCTATTGCAATATTAGGCACAACTCCAACTTAGCTTCTCATCGTGGCCAATTTGATCGACAAACATTTTTTCAACCAAGAAACAAAACTTTGGTTTTATCAATGTCACAAACACTGTCAGCAGTCAATTACCATTTAGAATCGTTCTCTTTTTTATTCTTCATTTTTTTCACGAAGGCAGGAATGACAATGGAAGATTACATAGTCCTGGCTGACATCCCAACAATCCAGGTGGAGTCAGAAGAAGACTTTCCAGGTCCAAGGAGGAGGAACCAGAGTCCGAGTCCTTGCAGATTCCCGATGATCCGGACAGAAAGGTTTGTGGTGTATCAGAGTGAGACGAAAAACAATGATTGCTTGTTCAGATTCTGCCATACTTGATGGTCATTCTGCTACACATGTATACAGATCAAAATGGCAATACATGCAACCAGCACAGTTTTAACAAAATATAAAACACAAAATATATGGATGTGTGTCATGATTACTGATGTGACTCAGCTGTGCCCGCTTATTTTGCGCCAACCGCTGCAGGTTCTGATTGGCTCCCTGTCACTATTCAAACCCAGTCCTGTCAATCCCCTGTTGTCAGTCCGTCTGCAAACCTCTGTTAATACAAGGCAAGCCTTTTTCGACCCTGACTCCCGCCTGTCCCGTTTTTGCTCCCGTTTGTCTCCAGCTACGACCCGTTTTGATCCCGACCACGTCTGCTCTCCCATCCCGACTTACGACCCCTTTTTGATCCCGACCACGTCTGCTCTCCCCTTCTGGCTTATGACTCGTTTCTGACCCCGACCATGCCTTTCTCTCCCAGTCCCGGCTACCGACCAGTTTTTCTGTCCCTGACACCGCCATCGCTCGCTACGGAAGATCTACTCCCGTGTTCGGATCACAATCCGAATACGAGAGCGACTTGCTTCCCACGTCCGTCGAGCATCGGATCGCAGGCGCTGCCCTTCCTCTTTCTTTCAATAAAATTGTGAGAAAACGTTACGCGATTGGGTCTACCCTGTGCGCTGGTCGTGACTGTGCAATAGTAGATGCATAAGTGTAATAGTACATAGAGCAGTAGTGCAGAGGAAACTGTGGAAAGTAATTATAAGAGAAATATAATTTATCACAGGCTTTATTACTTCTCTTAAATGTACCAATTGTAACTGTAGTGCTTTAAGGCTAACAACAGAAACCTGAGTATGCCTAAAAAATGTATTTTTTAAAACAGATTCACATTGAACTTCCAGACATCTTTTACTCAAACTAAGTGTTAAGTTTGAAGTTTAGTAGACGCTTCAAATAAAGAGAAAATACATCAATGGATTTTTAACCGTCAAGGACAGGGAGAGAAGCTTTCAGATAAGGAATTCCATCCTGTTCTAGAGGCCCTCCGGACCCCTTTTTGATAAATCTCCTCAGTTAGTAAAGCAGCTCCGTCCTAAAAGTTGTGGGTATCAAAGAACTGCAACCTGATTGGCCGATAGCACAATGATGATATAGTCACAAAAATAATAATTTTGCACAATAATGATCAAAATAGGGCAGCACGGCGGCATAGTGGTTAGCGCGTGTGCGGCACTGTTCTGAGGTCATGAGATCGAACCTCCTGTCTGGAATTTGCATGTTCTCCCCGTGCTTGCGTGGGTTTCTTCCGGGCACTCCGGTTTTCTCCCACTTTTCAAAAACATGCATGTTAGGTTGATTGGCCGGTCCAAATTGTCCCTCGGTGCGAATGAGTGGGTGAGTTGTTTGTCCCTGTGTGCCCTGCGACTGCCTGGCAACCAGTTCAGGGTGTCCCCTGCCCAATGCCCGAAGACAGCTGGGATGGGCTCCAGCACCCCCGCGACCCTACTGAGGATAAGCGGTGCAGATAATGGATGGATGGATGATCAAAATAACAAACTTACATCCTGCGAAATCTACTTTCCAGGTGCCCAATTTTAAAACAATAGACTTACCTCATCTCATCTCATGAGCTGCACCGCTTATCCTCAGTAGGGTCGCGGGGGGTGCTGGAGCCCATCCTAGCAATCATCGGGCAGTGGGCAGGGGACACCCTGAACTGGTTGCCAGCCAATCGCAGGGCACACGGGGACAGACAACTCACTCGCCCATTCACACCTGGGGACAATTTGGACCGGCCAATTCACCTGAAATGCATGTTTTTGAAATGTGGGAGGAAACCGGAGTGCCCGGAGGAAACCCACGCAAGCACGGGGAGAACATGCAAACTCCGCACAGGAAGTCTGGAGCTGGATTTGAACCCACGCAGGAGGTTCCCATGACATGAACTGTGCCGCACAAGCGCTAACCACTGCGCCGCCGTGCTGCCCCACAATAGACTTACCATTAAGGTTAATCCTGTACAATTAACAACAATACTATTTCGTAGATGACATTTATTTTCTCATTACAATAAAATTCTCTTCTTTTAAAGCCATCAACCACAGGCCGACTTGTACAGTTGGAATTTTGCGTCGGATGAGAGAGGCAGAGGCCGAGAGCGAGGGAGAGACAGACGAGAGAAGAAGGATTCGGAGAATGGGCGATGTCCTCGAAGTCTTTCGACAACATCACACTGTACACAGGTACGATTTTGTTTTCTTTATTTTCACCGAAAACTCAATTAACTGATTTAACTGCTGTCGACATTCCATCACAGAGTTCAGACAAGCTCAGCAGGGAGCATAGATCGGCAAAAGTCAAAGATCAAGGACTTCCCGATTATCCACAGACACAGGTGAAGCAGTTTTATCTTCATAGGGCTTATTTTTTTCTTCCCCTTGTCACATTTCAAATGAACCTTCTTGACTCTTGACTCAAAGAGCCAAGGAAGAAAAATAATAGGAGGTTTTTGTGGCCTTGCACTAGCTCAGGAGTTTCTATGCTCGTCTTGGGATCAAAGAGTCGCAGGTTCGATTTCCTCTCCAGGTTAAATGTTGGTGTGTCCTTGAGCAAGACAGTGATAAGTCGGTAGGCAGTGACTTGGAAAGCACTACATATAGTATATGCAGTTTATTTGGATAGCCACACCATATACTTCAAGACAAAATTCAACGCAGCCAAAATGAAATTCTTTACCATGTGACATTTAATAAAATCCATAAAACAATAATAATGCCAGAGCCTGTGTCCCATATCCACACAAATACCACTTAAAATCTCCCTCCTGCAGTTACTTCAGATCATTGAGTTATTCTGACTGTCATATTTGTGGTAAATAATGTTTCAAAACCAGGTGCTAGCAGAGTTTTTTATGTAAAAATGTCACCAAATTCTGCAAACCTAGTTACAGTTACTAGTTACTTCATTTTAAAAGTAACTTAGTTACCCCGTTAGATTAGTGACCAAAAGGTAGCGCCTGACTACAGAAGTATCCAGTTACAAAGGATCCGCGAAGCAGCGTCGCACCTACGAAAAAAAATAAAAAATAAAAACAGGTGCGAGCAGAGTTTTTAATGTAAAAATGTCACCATATTCTGCAAACCACAATAATTTTGATGTCTTTACCTGAGGGGCAAAGGTAAGAGAAAGAAGGTGGGGGGTGCTACTTGAGATCCATTCAGCTCTACCGCTCATCCAATCATATTGCTCTGGGTGCTTGGCTGGTGTTTTCGGATGTTTAATTTTGTTCTGTGGGTTTTCTTCTTAAAGTGTCTCCACAGTGAACATACATTGTTTGATGAGCTATATAGGATTCCATAGAGACGCACAGCCAAAACGGGGTCTGTGATTGTAAACTAGCTGAGTATCTAGCCCAATATATACCGGACTGAACCAGGCACCCCATTTGTTGTTTCAGGTTTGCAGATATTACAATTTGAACAATACAGATAAGTTTATCATGGCCCTCATTTCATCTCCCAGCCAGACAAACTCTAAAACAAGCCATACCCGGCTTGCGAGCCATATGTTTACCGGCCCGTGAGCTAAAAGAAAAAAAAAACAATATTGGAATAAATATAAAAAATATAATATAATAAGTATTTTAGTTGCCCCAGAAATGTTTGAAGTGCTGAAAAAATTAATGAAGACAATCTTTTTAAAATGAATATGTGAATTTTAATTCCAATTTCATACATTTCCATTGGATACATCAATATTGTGAGTATCTTTTTATTCCTCATTATCTTTGGAGGTATTAATCAGAGGTAAGATCCTAAGCCGAGCCCAACTTGACCTGCATTTTCGCCCTGGTCGGGCCAAAAATGTCAATCATTACGTTCGGGTTTGTGGTAAGATCCTAAACCCGAGCATGACTTTGGTCCGGTCCAAAATTTTGGATGGGTGAGACCTAAAATGTCAATCATCACGCTTGGGTCCGGGCTGGGTTTCTCGCTTGCTGATTTTTTTTATTATTATTATCAACCCGTCATTTCACTTTGTTTCCTTTTCTTTGTGAAGCATCCGCAATGGATTCCGTCCCCTTCTTGCGATCCTATCCTCTCGTTTCTTCGCCGCCGCAAACTTTTTATATTATATTATCAAGGAATAAACTGAAAAGCAGGTGTTGCAAAAATAATGCCCCCTTTTGAATTACTACTGTGTACAATCTTCTTTTAGTGCGATCACAGCCACAATTTTTGGGTGCAGGGCTAAAGCTCCTTAAGGTTTGATAGTGATTGTTTGTGCACAGTATTTGTTAGATTATTCCACAAATGATCCATAAGATTGAGGTCTGGACTTGGCCATTCTAACAATGTGATATTGGAATAATTTTCAGATTTTGTTTTATGTTTAAGATCGTTGTCCTGTTGGAAGGTAAACCTGCACCCCATTCTCAGGTCTCTTGCAGACTTCAACAGATTTTCTACCAGAATTGCCCTGTATTTGTCATGTCCTGCACGGTTGTCATGGCGCCCAGCTGGCCCGCTCCTTGATACTGGCTGACCTGTATTTTCCTGATTACTCCTATGGGTACTTAAACTGCCTTTTGGAACTGCCCTTGGCCAGATCGTTGTTTACCCTTATTGAAAACCTGTTCATGCCTGTTTGATACCTGTTTATTCTTGTTGTGCTTGTTGGACTTTGTTGCATTTCGGTGTAACATTCTGAGAGATTCCTGCAAGTTCTGTTTAATCCCGTTAAATGCCTAGTCTGTAGTTTTGCCTGCATTTGAGCCTGCTTAGTTTTGTTTTTGGTCCGTTTGTGTGTTGGACAACTTTTCTTTCTCAATTAAAGTGACAGATCATCTACGCCAGGGGTGTCAAACTCATTTGAACTCGGGGGCCACACGATAGAACAAACATTCTGTCGGGGGCCGGAATAGTAGATTAAAGAGAAAGAAAAAGGAGAGATAAAGAAATAAGAGAAAGAGGGAGGGAAAAGGAGAGAGGGCGGGAAAAAGGAAGAAAAAGAGAGAGAGGAAGAGAGCGTAAGAAACAAAAGATGAAAAGTCGTGAGAGAGGGGGAAAAGAAAGGGAGAGGAAGAAAGAAATCCAAAGAGAAATAGAAAGACAGAGGGAGAGAAAAGAGAACAGAAAGCGCAAAGGGTATGAAGAGAGAAAGAGAAAAGAGAGAAAAGGAAAAAAGGAAGTTAGAGCAAAATAAGTTAAAAAGACACAGAGAGAGAAAGAATCAAAGAGGAACAAAGGAAGAGAAAAAGAGAGACACAGAGTGGGAGAAAAGGGGTGGAAAAGAAAGAGAGAGAGAGAGAGAGAGAGAGAGAGAGAGAGAGAGAGAGAGAGAGAGAGAGAGAGAGAGAGAGGGAAACAAATACAAGTACAGTGTCTTTGTTCGAGTCACCTTTCTTTGGCAACATCAAGTTGACATATTTCAACCTGCAGCTTGTTTTTCTCTTGCGCTTCTCTGAGTGTTGTCTCGCGGGCCGGATTCAATCCCTTAGCGGGCCTGATCTGGCCCGCGGGCCGCCTGTTTGACAACTGTGATCTACGCAAATGAGTTCCAACTTCCTGCTTCCAGACCCGCTTCGTGACGGTATTTGTCTCTATCCATCTTCCTATCAACTCTAATGATCTTCCCAGTTCCTGCTAAAGAAAATCAACCCCAAAACATAATGTTACCATCAACATGTTTGGCAGTGGGGATGGTGTTTTCTGGGTGATGTGCAGTGTTACTCTTACGCCAAAGGTAACGCTTTGCATTCATCCTAAAAAGTTCAATTTGGGTCTCATCTGACCACAGCACCTTTTTTCACATGTCATTCCTCCCATGTGGCTTCTGACAAACGCAAAACGGGCCTTTTTACGGTATTCTTTTAGAACGGGTTTACTTCTTGCCACTCTTCAATAAAATGCAGAATTGTTCATTGTACGACTAATAGTTGTCTTATGCACAAATAGTCCCACCTCAGATGTGTATGCCTACATGTCATCCAATGTGATCATTGTCTCTTGGTTGCCTCTCTGATTAGTTTTCTCTTGTTTGGGCTGAAGTTTTAGAGGGACGGCCAGGTCTTGGCAGGTTCGCCGTGGTTTTATGCTCTTTCCTTCTGATATTATTACTCGAACAGTGCTCCGGGTTATGTGTAAATGTTGGTAAATCAACTTGTATCCCATTCCTGCTTTGAACTTTTCCACATTTTTGTCCCGGACCATCTTTATGATGCTGTATGTTCTCAAGTGACTCCTTTCACATACCTCTGAGCCCATCACAAAGCAAATGCATTCAAAAAGAGACCAAATAATAATAATAATAATAATAATTTCCTTTGTATTGTCATTCTTTTGTAACAATGTACACAGAACGAAATGTCGATACACCTGACCTGTTGTAGCGAGCCGATGCAGCCGCAGCCAACAGAGGGCGCCGCCATTTTACCAATGTTATAAGTCTTAGGTATGACTCGGCCGAGGCGCGAACCAGCGACCTCCCAGTCTCAAAGCGGGCGCTCTACCATCTAGGCTACTGAGCTGGTTTAATGAGACATAGTTTCACTGTTTAGATAGATAGATAGATAGATAGATACTTTGTTCATCCCCGAAGGGAAATTCACATTTCCAGCAGCATCCCTGAGCTGAGAACAATCGAGAACAATCGAAAATAACACGGGAGTTGCTGGAGTGGCTGCCATTTGTCATTGCTAGTCATTTAGGTGGACATTGGATAATTCAGATGTCATAAGGGAAGTTCTGGAGTGATTTCGCTGATCTGAGAGAACAGGGGGCATGTTCTTGCAACACCTACTATACGGTTTTTTTGTTGTAGTTTTTTTTTTTGAAATTCATTCCACTTTGAGATTGTGTCTCTCATGTTGGGGGAAATATTTTCAGTTTTTTAGCTTGACGTTTGAAGTCTGAAATGAGGCAATATGACAAAAAGTTTGTGGGAGGCTAGTACCATACCTGTCAACCTCCACGGCTCCATGCCCTAACAAAATTTTGTATTTTCCCTTACAAAATACAAAATAATCTTACACCATATTTTTTTTCAAACGTGTTTATTTATGTAGTTTAACATGTATATATTGTTGATTAATATTTTGTTGTGGGATACTGAGTTGCTCAACATGAATGAGGTTTATTATAAAAAAAGTTAAAAAAATTATGTAGCTTGGACGTTCACTGTAGAAGGAAAAAATACATGCAAATATAATGAAGTAGAATAATACATTTTCTTAATCAAATTATGAATTCATTCTCTGCATTAAATTATTGATGGTAATATGCTGATTAAAGGGATAACCACAAACCTGTCTTTTTTCTTTTTCTCCTTTTATACTTCCTTTTTTTTTAACTTCTTTATACAACAATAATAATTCGTAATATAATGCATCAAGGCAAATGAGCCGTTTGAGAGCGGGCTCTCTTTAATGAGTTGAGCTGAAAAAGCCGGTTCTCTAAAAAGAGACGGACCTCCTTTCACTACATAACTACCACATGAAATCCGAGGCAGCAGATGCATGTGCACAGTAGCATCTAACCGCTCACTTCGTTTGCAACGGAAAAAAAACTAACTAAACTAAGAATTTAGTAAAATAATACATTTTCTTATTCAAATTATCAATTCATTTTCTGCATTAAATTATTGTTGGTAATACACTGATTAAAGGGATAACCAAAAACCTGTTTTTTTTTTATTTTCTCCTTTTAGACTTCCTTTTTTTCTTAACTTCTTTATACAACATCATCATTCGTAATATAATGCATCAAAGCAAGTGAGCCGTTTGAGAGCCGGCTCTCTTTAATGAGTTGAGCCGAAAAAGCCGTTTTTTTAAAAAGAAACGGGCTTCCTTTCACTACATCAAACCCCTCGCTTCGTTTGCAACGAAAAAAAACGATACTGAGATAGAGGCTACCGCGGCGAACTGGTTCGACTTGATGGATTTGCCATTTTGTCATAGTCAGTGTATATCGGATGGTACCCATAATTGACAAATTTGCGTTTTTCCGTACAGATTTTCTTGTACCTCGTACACGTTTTAAAAAGCATAATAAACGTACTTTGTACGGCAAAAACGTACAGGTTGACAGGTATGCTAGTACTGTCATACTAAACACTATATGGCTAAAGCTTTGAGCAGCTTTATGCAACTTCTGCTTCCGTTGTTATATCCGTCTTTACAGTGGAGAAAAAAAACACAAAAAAAAGGCTTCATCATGCTTCCTTTTATGACTCTATTGCAGATACCGCCACTTTTAAGGGGTGGATATCAAGACTGGACGAAAACAATAAGGTACTGAAAGTATTTTCTGGCCTGTTTTTGTAAAAGGTCTAGTTCATTTTTCCCAATATTCGCTAATGTGCTGGATACAAATGTCTTTTTTTTCCACAGTGGAGAAAAAATTGGTTTGTTCTGGATGATGCTTCACTGAAATATTACAGAGACCCGGAGGCTGTGAAGGTACTTTATCACGCACAGTAGGTCTTTTATCGCTGGCATCAGAGGGAAATCATTTTATCCATGAAACCATCACTTTTAAGGACAGGAAACCAAAAAGGATGTTCGTGACTTTGTCTTATCAAAGGCAGCGAGACATTTACAATTAAAGAAATTGGTCAAAATGTCTTTACTACAAATAGTACTAGCATACTTACTTATACATATTTGAAACACATAATAATAATAATAATAATAATTTCCTTTGTATTGTCATTCTGTGTAACAATGTACACAGAACGAAATGTCGATACACCTGACCCGTTGTAGCGAGCCGATGCAGCCGCAGCCAACAGAGGGCGCCGCCATTTTACCAATGTTATAAGTCTTTGGTATGACTCGGCCGAGGCGCGAACCAGCGACCTCCCAGTCTCAAAGCGGGCACCTTACCATCTAGGCTACTGAGCTGGTATATCAAGTCATGTTTATTTGTGAGGTCCTTAATCCCAAGGAGTCTTAAAGACCACAAATGATTGCCAAGTACAGACTATTATGACACCATCCCCTGATCTAAAACCTACATGAGGGCAAGGACAAACTCAAAAACCTCACCATGAGGAAAATGAAGAAACCTTGAGAAGGGACTGCACACATCTGATTTTTAAATATACGGAAAACTCACTTTGGTCCAGAAAATAACTTTAAATTGTCATGATAACTGATTAGCACCACCTGTACCTGCTCATTTGGCGCCAGCTGATTGGTTCCCTGTCCTGTCATTCACCGGTTGTCAGTCCGTCAGCAAATCTCTGTTGTTACAAGGAAAGCATTTTGACCCTGACTCCCGCTTGTCCCGTTTTTGCACCCGTTTTTCCACCCGTCCGTTCCTGATCTTCCTGTTTGTCTCCGGCTTTGACCTGTTTTTGATTCCAACCACCTTTGCTCTACCATCCCGGCTTACCACCCGTTTTTTGATCCCAACCATGTTTTTTCTCTCCTGTCCTGGCTATCGACCTGTTTTTTCCGTCCTTGACACTGCCATCTCCCGCTACAGAAGATCCACTTTCGTACTCGGATCACGATCCGATTGCATGAGCGGCTCGCTTGCCGCGTCCAGCGAGCACCAGATCGTGAGCGCTGCTCTTTATCTTTCTATCAAAGAACTTGTGGTTAACGCTACGCATTTGGGTCCTGATTCCCTTCTGGTCGTGACATAAATTGAGTGAAAAAAATGTATTGTTCCTGTCCTTGGGTCATTTTATGTTTTAGGGATTATTTGTATCGCACTACTTTGTTTTGGGGGTAGTGCCATTAATCAACCAGAGAACGTTGAGGAAACCCATCCTGGTGTTATTTTACCTAAAATATAAATCTCAAAAGCATCATGTTTAAGGCAATACGAAATATTTAGGAAAAATAGATTGGATTAACGACACTATTTTGGAGGGGTTACAATCAAACTTTCCAATAGTTTTATATATATTCATATAATTACATATTTCATATTATATTTTAAAACAATACAGTATTGCTTTGAATTTTGCGGTTAAACCTCTGCATATGGAGAATGAAGAAACCTTCAGAGGGAGTGGCACCGAATCAGCACATTTTTACTAGCAGTACTTTTTTCCCCATTTAATACAATATATCATTTTGTTTTTACAATTTTTGGCCAGAAAAAAAGCCCAATGAGCCACATGTTAGGATTTAAAGCATTTTTTTACCATTTTTACCATTTATTACATATTGTCATTTTTCTTCAGTCATATTCATTTAACACAACATGACGTGTTTACACTAGTAGAGGTCCATAGAATATAACATTGCTAGGGAAATCTTCAGGTTGTCTTCCACTTTAATTGTAAAAATATATGGTAAATTAATAATTGTCATATGGGTTTTTTACATTCAGCAGAAAAAGGCTGTGTTAGGTTTCAAAAACTACCAAGCATATATTTATATAGTTTTACTATATCTATGGTTTTTAACATTTTAAATTTCTAAACTGTTTGTTTGTACACATCCATCCATTATCTGCATCGCTTATCCTCAGTAGGGTCGCGGGTGTGCTGGAGCCCATCCCAGCTTTCTTCGGCCAGTGGGCAGGGGACACCCTGAACTGGTTGCCAGCCAGTCACAGGGCACACAGGGACAGACAACTCACTCGCTCATTCACACCTAGGGACGATTAACATGAAATGCATGTTTTTGGAATGTGGGAGGAAACCGGAGTGCCCGGAGGAAACCCACACAAACATGGGGAGAACATGCAAACTCCACACAGAAAGGTTCAATCTTATGACCTCAGAACTGTGCCACACACGTGCTAACCACTGTGCTACCCCCCAGTTTTTTTGTATGTTAGTTAGTGAGTTTTTTCTGTGATCAAATAGGTGAGTCTATCGAGATAAACAGCTAGTCTAGAGATAGATAGATAGATAAAAGCAGACTGATTGTACTTAGTCAAAGCTTTTTATCTTTGTCAATATGTTAATATATATATATATATATATATATATATATATATATATATATATATATATATTACTTTTACCTGTGTTGAAATGCTTAAAACTTCTTGATCATCATCATATAATCAAATCTTACATCCGAGGATAATCATTTAACTGTGAGCCTCCTAGAAGACCCCCAGCTTTGTAGCTAGGGCACAGTTTTTCTGCCATTCACTAGTACGGAGCGTTTTTTTCTACCAAGTTGGAAACCCCTAACTTACAATTTCATGATTCAAATTACATACCTGCCAAGCTCCAGGGCTCCATGCCCTTACAATTACAAGCTGTCTTATTTTCCCTTACAAAATACAAAATAATCTTACACCATATTTTTTTTTCAAACATGTTTATTGATGTAGTTGATGTTATATTGTCCATGTGTTTCGTTATATCGTATATATTGTTAATGAACATTTTGTTGTGAGATACTGAGTTGCTCGACATGAATGAGGTTTATTATAAAAAAAGTTAAAAAATGAAGTCGCTTGGACGTTCACTGTAGACGGAAAAAATACATGCAAATATAATTAAGTAGAATAATACATTTTCTTATTCAAATTATGAATTCATTTTCTGCATTAAATTATTGTTGGTAATATACTGATTAAAGGGATAACCACAAACCTGTTTTTTTTTTTCTCCTTTTATACTTCCTTTTTTTCTTAACTTCTTTATACAACATAATAATTCGCAATATAATGCATCAAAGCAAGTGAGCCGTTTGAGAGCCGGCTCTCTTTAATGAGTTGAGCCGAAAAAGCCAGTTCTCTGAAAAGAGACGGACTTCCTTTCACTACACAACTACCACATGAAATCTGAGGCGGCAGACGCATGCGCACAGTAGCATCAAACCGCTCGCTTCATTTGCAACGGAAAAAAACGATACCGAGAGAGAGGCTACCGCGGCGAACTCGTTTGACTTGATTGATTTGCCGTTTCGTGATAGTCGGTCCATACCGGATGGTACCCATCATTGACAAATTTGCGTTTTTCCGTACAGATTTTCTTGTACGTCGTACATGCCTTAAAATGCATAATAAACGTACTTTGTACGGCAAAAACGTACAGGTTGACAGGTATGAAATTATCTTCTATGTATTTTTCTTTTTGTGCAATAGTCAAACAGTGTGGATGGAGAGATCGACTTATCCACTTGCCTCAACGTGTCGGACTGGGATGTGGAAACAAACTACGGCCTTCGGATTCAAGTATAGCGTTTTTGTATTTCTCTCTCCCGGCTAATTAACTTACACAATGTAGAAGGGTATCAGCATCGTTTAGTACCCTGCTCGGTTTCTATTGTATCTGCGGCTGCTTCCTGCTTAACTGGTGTGTCTTTGTGTGTGTGTTTGCTGTGTCTTTTGATCCCTTGTAGACAAAGACAGCAGTGTTCACTCTCTCTGCGGTGACCTCTAGATTGCGGCGGAACTGGGTGACGTTACTGAAGCAGGCCATCCAAAACAACACCCAGTGAGTGTGGCTCCATACTGGGAACTGCTTTTAAAGGACAGCAAAAAAATAGCCTGTGGAAAAAGCCTAAAATTGCCTTTTCTGACATGGCTTAGATCGCATTCCAGCCCCGAAATACATTGTTTACCCTCAGGGTTTGATTGGAGAAGATGTTTTTTTTTTTCTCATGCAGGAACACATCAACCGTGGTAAATAAGAATGTTATTCATATAAAAAAACAACTGCTAATACTGTCAAATATAATACAAAATTAAATGACTAAACCTAAAAAGAGCAGTGTCAAGTCAAGTCGTGATTATTGGTTAAGCCCTTAATCACAAGAAGTCTCAAAGGGCTGCACAGACCACAGAGTATTGCAAACTACAGACTTTTATAACACCATCCCCTGATCTAAAACCTACACCAGGGCAAGGAAAAACTCAAGAACTTCAGCATGAGGAAGATTGAGAAACCTTAATAGGAACTGCACAGGATGACCAGGTTGCAGGTTAAAATAAACAATACAGACATCATCAACACGAAAATATAGGTACAGTGGTACCGCTACTTCATTTAATTCGTTCTAGGAGTAGCTTTGTAACCTGAAAACTTCATAATGAGAGACACATTTTATATATAAATGCGCTAATCCGTTCCGAGCCCCGCAAAAGTACAGTAGGATATTTTTTTTAACAAATCATAAAAGAGAATCAGAACCTGAATGTTGAAATTAGGTTAATGCACAATTAACTTAAAATGGGAGGCACATCATGTAAAAAAACGAAGAATAAAAGAAATGATAAAAATATGTATTTACCTTTTTTCCTCACGTTTATTGAAAACCCGATCCAATGACATCTGCTTTTGCTGGGTTCATACAATCCGTCAGAAATTTACAGGCAGACGTAATAGCCCAATTTATCAACACTTTTCTGTGTGATTCCTTTGCAAAAAATCTGAGATTTCATGAAATTCTGCTAAAATGTCTTTAATTCGGGCTGATTGAAAATGGCTGCATCTTCCTCCCCGCTTTATTGCCGGAAACCTTCCTCCTCGTCTCTGAACTCTGATGGTGAAACGAAGAGCATGCCGGAAGCACACATGCTTACTGGATTTCCAGGCAGATTTATAGCAATAGTTTCTTTACGTTCCGGAAACTCTGGGAGCGGCGAATAGCAGAGCATGCTGTACTGTATTTCTGACTTTGTAACTAAAGGTATTCTTAGCAACTAGAGGCCATATTTTCAGGCTTTTCATAACCGAGCTTTCGTATGTAGAGACATTTGTAAGTAGAGGTACCACTGTACTAATAACAGAATGTCTGGTTGACAGCTTTCTGTTCTAAAATCTTGACCAATGCAGCAGGTTCTAGATCACAGGTGTCAAACAGGCGGCCCATGGGCCAGATCAGGCCCGCCAAGGGATTGAATCCGGCCCGCGAGACAACACTCAGAGAAGCGCAAGAGAAAAACAAGCTGCAGGTTGAAATATGTCAACTTGATGTTGCCAAAGCCAGGTGCCTCGAACAAAGACACTGTACTTTATTTCTTTCTCTCTCTCTCTCTCACTCTCTCTCTCTCTCTCTCTCTCTCTCTTTTCCACCCTTTTTCTCCCACTCTCTGTCTCTGTCGCTTTCACTATCTATGTCTCTCTTTTTCTCTTCCTTTGTTGCTCTTTGTCTCTTTCTCTCACTGTGTCTTTTTAATTCTTTTGCTCGAACTTGACTTTTTCCTTTTCTCTCTTTTCTCTTTCTCTCTTCCTACCCTTCGCGCTTTCTTTTCTTTTTTCTCTCTGTTTTTCTATTTCTCTTTGGATTTCTTTCTTCCTCTCCCTTTCTCACGACTTCTCTTTTCATCTCTTTTGTTTCTCACGCTCTCTCCCTCTCTCCCTTTTTTTCTTTCTTCGTCCCGCCCTCTCTCCTTTTCCCTCCCTGTTTCTCTTATTTCGTTATATTTTTCTTTCTCTTTAATCTACTAGTCCGGCCCCCGACAGAATGCTTGTTCTATCATGTGGCCCCGGAGTTAAAATGAGTTTGACACCCCTGTTCTAGATGATGTCGTATCATCAGGTCCAAGTGCCGGTACGATAGCTCAAAAGGCATCAGTGACAAAGAAAGCAAGAAAGCAGTGGGCCACATAGGCTTAACATCATGCATAAGCTATTGTTACCTAAAATGAATTTCACTTTGTACAATTCACAAGTGAAATGTATCTTTGGGTTTAAAATAGTCCAATAAAGTATATAAGATTACCATTGTTTTTAATGTAATTTTAGTAACTTTGTTTAACGTTTTTGTCATGATTACTTATTGCACTCACCTGTGCCCGCTCGTTTGGCGCCAGCTGCTGCTGATTACCTGATTAGTTCCCCTTCCCATTTAAGCTCAGTGCTCTCACCTGCCCTTTGTCAGTCCGTTAGTGAACCTTTGTTTACACAAGGCAAGCACTTTGACGCTGACTCCCCTCGGTCCCATTTTTTCACCCGTATCCCACTCGTCTGTTCCTGATTCCCCGTTTGTTTCTGACCACCGACCATGTTCTGATCTCCTGTCCCTGCTAACAACCTGTTCTTGACTACCGACCACGTTCTGATCCCCCGCTCCGGCTATCGACACGTTTTTCCCATTTGACCACGCTACGATCTCCCGCTCTGGAAGATCCACTTCCCCATTCCGAACATGCTCCGATCCCGTGAGCAGCTTGCTTCCCTGGTCCAGCGAGCACCGGATCGCTGGCGTTTGTCGTGACAGTTTATAGCTATTATCAGGAATTCTTTTGGTGCAGAAGCAAAGTGCAGGAACACTGGTTAGTACAGCAAACATAGGTCGTTTAGGGGCCGGTCACACAGCCGTTTGCGGCTGAATCACGGCTAAAATTTTGCGGTTTTTTTTGCCCGTGGTTGCCCGCGATGGAAAATGCGCAAAATTGGCCAACCCGCTGTTCATCGGTGGTATGCCCGCAAAACAGACGCCGGCGACTGTTCCGCTTCCTCATCGCGTCATTTCCGCGTCATTTTCTCGTGTGGACCACGGGTATAAAAGCTCCCGAGCCGGTGTTGTGCCCAAATCCGACTCCTACGCAAATAGTTTTTCATTTTGATTTTATCATCTTGTTATGAAATGAAAAGAAATGTCAAGAAATAAAAATGGATTAAGACGAGGTCACTACGATGACGGGGATCCATGTTCACCCCTTGACGTCTCGAGCACAACTGACGTGTGCTCGGCAAATCGCGCTGTATATACGCGGAGAAAGGCGTTTGACCGTCACATGCGTAACACGCTAATTTCACGTAATAACACCGCGATACAGGCGCAGAACATGCTATTACCATGCTCCACCCACGATTACCCGCTGAAATTTCCCGTCCTACCCATGTGTAACCACGCCCTGGCCGCGGCCAGAGCACATCGTTCCGCGTCATTTCCGCGTCATTACCTCGTGTGCCGCCCGCGGTTAACACGTGCTCAAAGTTTTTAGCAGCTCAAAACTTTTTCGCACGGCCAACCGCGTGTGAATTTCCAACCGCGAGTAAAGCACTGCTGTATCTCGCGTATATTGCGGTCTCAAAGCATCCAACAGCGCCCAACAGCGACTGCTTCACGGCCAGAAATTTCTGGCCGTGGTTCAGCCTCGATACGACCGTGAAAGGCTGTGTACCCGCGCTCTAAAGAATTGAGCAGCGCAAAACTTTTTCGCGCTGCCACCCACGCGCGAATTTCCGACCGCGTGTTAAGCACTGCTGTATCTCGTCTGTATGGCGATCTTAAAGCGTCCAATAGCGTCCGCCTCACAGGCAGAAATTTCTGGCCGTGATTCAGCTGTGACCGGCCCCTTATCCAGGGAGGGTTCGGTACAGAGGAAGTCAAGTAGGGAGGCAATAATCACACCATAGGACGCAGGCGTATGGTTGGTGGTCTAGTGAGTGGACAACACAAGACTAGACTAGACTGGACTAGACTAGACTAGACTAGGCGACAACACAACACTAGACCAGGTTGGACTAGACTAGACTGGACTAGACGACAACACTAGACTAGGTCGGACTAGACTAGACTAGACGACAACACAAGACTAGACTAGGTTGGACTGGACTAGACTAGACGACAATACAAGACTAGACTAAACTAGACCACAACACAACACTCGACTAGGTTGGACTAGACGACAACACAACACTCGACTAGGTTGGACTAGACGACAACACAACACTAGACTAGACTAGACTAGCCCACAACACTCGACTAAGTTGGACTAGACTAAACTAGACTAGACGACAACACTAGGCTACACTAGACTAGACTAGACCACGACACTCGACTAGGTTGGACTAGACTAGGCTAGACTAGAAAACAACACTAGACTAGGTTGGATTGAACTAGACTGGACTAAGCTAGACAAGACTAGACTAGTCGACAACACAACACTAGACTAGGTTAGACTAGACGAGACTAGAAGACAACACAACACTCGACTAGGTTGGACTAGACGACAACACAACACTAGACTAGACTAGACTAGCCCACAACACTCGACTAGGTTGGACTAGACTAGGCTAGACTAGAAAACAACACTAGACTAGGTTGGATTGAACTAGACTGGACTAGGCTAGACAAGACTAGACTAGTCGACAACACAACACTAGACTAGGTTAGACTAGACGAGACTAGACGACAACACAACACTCGACAAGGTTGGACTAGACAAGACTAGAATAGACGACAACACAACACTAGACTCGGTTGGACTAGACTAGACTAGACTAGACTAGGTGACAACGCAACACTCGACTAGGTTGGACTTAGACAAGACTAGAATAGACGACAACACTAGCCTAGGTTGAACTAGACAAGACTGGACTAGACTAGATGACAACACAACACTAGACTAGGTTGGACTAGACTAGGCTAGACTAGACTAGACTAGACTAGACTAAACTAGACCACAACACAACACTCAACTAGGTTGGACTAGACTAGACTAGACTCGACTAGACTAGACAACAACACTAGACTAGGTTGGATTAGACTAGACTGGACTAGACTAGATGACAACACAACAATAGGCTAGGTTGGACTAGACTAGACTGGACTAGATGACAACACTAGACTACGTCGGACTAGATTAAACTAGACGACAACACAAGACTTGACTTGACTAGACTAGACTGGACCAGACTAGACTAGACTAGACGACAACACAACACTAGAATAAAATACAATAAAATAGTCTTTATTATCTTTGATTATCGTCCATTTCTATTTTATTTTATTGAGCATAAAACTGTGAAAAAATATCTTTATATTTGGGTTTACCTTTATTTTGGTGCTCCTAAATATTATTGCATTTCTTTTAATTGTACTATTCATTTTTATGCACTCTTATTTTTCATTCACCAACATTGTACTATTACCCTAACCAGTCTCTAAACACTAAGTTTGAGGTACTTTATAATTTTTTATATTTTCTTTTTTTTTTAAAGTCTTTATGATATGTGTAACCCTGGAGTACCATCTCGTTGCATACATTGTCTCACAACGTCGATATCAATAAAAATAAAGACAATTCAATTCAATTATTGAAATAGGATTTCATGTACTCCAAGAAGAAAAGGGAATGTTGCAAATCGTCTGAAATGTATGAGTTGGGTGGTCTTCCTGTTACAAAAGCCTTCTATCTTTCTTCTGATGTGTAACATTATCCCCTTCACTTTGACCTCAGCCAATCAGAAAGCCACGGGGAGAAAGAGAACCCCCCGTCCCGCGGCCCGTCGTCACGGCAACCGGCCGCTCGCTCCATCGACTCCGAGCCCGCCGGTCCCGCGGCCGAGGGCCCCAAATCGCCGGAAGACTTGTTGGAGGTGAGCTCTGACCTTCCCCCGAAAGAGGAACTTGAGGAACTTGAGGAGGGTTGGGACCGCGATTGGGCAAAGCGTCTGGAGGAGAGGAACAAGTGGTTTGAGGACGGTGGCCCCCCGGGCAAGATGGGCAGCCGCTGGGACGGCCTCCAGCTGAAGAAGGGGAGTGTCCCCGTCCCCGTCATTGACACCATGGACTCGGAGGTCAGCAGGAAGTGGATGGAATTTGAAACGCTGTCATTTAGGGACATGAGTGTCCAATCGCTCATCGGGGTCCAGGCGTATCAGACCTCTGAGCAGCCTCAGTGGAGCATTGAGAAGGACCAAGCGTTTGTCACCTGTTCTCCCAGTGACTGCTCAAAGGAGGCTCCTGCCACTCTAAACGGGTCTCACATTGTTCAAACAAAAACAACACTTCAGAAGGAGGTGAGGAAAGGTAGCGTGTGTTTAGACAGGGTTGGGTAGAGTTACTTTAACTGGATTACTTTCAATGACTTTTGGATGACTCCAATACCAAATATGCTCATAAAAGTCAAAAGAAACTAAATATGACTAAAATGATGACTCACAACACGTGGTAAGCTTTCTCTCCTGGCTTTGATCTCTTTGATCTCCGGCAAATTGAACATAAAATGCGACAGAAACAAAATGAAAATAAATCCAAACAGCTTGCCAACATCATTTTTGCCGTTCCATGTATTCCGTTACTCCCCAAGCCTGCACAAAATGTAGTCATTTTATTCATATTTAGTTCCTTTTGTCTTTTATGAGCATATTTGGTATTGGAGTAATCCAAAAGTAATTGAAAGTAATCCAGTTAAAGTAACCCTACCCAACCCATCAGAATTACTTTTGGATTACTCCAATACCAAACATGCTCATAAAAGTCAAAAGAAACTAAATATGACTAAAATGATGACTCACAACACGTGGTAAGCTTTCTCTCCTGGCTTTGATCTCTTTGATCTCCGGCAAAACTAACATAAAATCCGACAGAAACAAAATTGAAATAAATCCAAACAGCTTGCCAACATCATTTTTGCCGTTCCATGTATTCCGTTACTCCCCAAGCCTACACAAAATTTAGTAATTTCATTCATATTTAGCTTCTTTTGTCTTTTATTAGCATATTTAGTATTGGAGTAATCCAAAAGTAATTAATCAAGTTAAAGTAACCCTACACAACCCTGTGTTTAGAACAGGGGACCCCAAACGTTTTCCTTTGAAGGTGTTGGGAATTAATCATCAAAATGTATCGTTTACCAAATGGTTCGAATTAGTTATCTCCATTAACCAAACACAACATACATTAACCCAACAATGCGCGCTCATTTCTCGATGGAAAAGATGAAGAAGAAACTGACATTTCCACACGGGGGCAGGTTTGATTCGTTCTGTATACACGTGTACTAGAATGACAATAAAGTAGATCTGAATCTGAATCTGAATCTGAATTAACAAAAGAAGTGAACTCCGTCGAATACGGCCGATTTAGTCGAATTACTGTCACTGTGGAACCTCTCCTGAAGTCCTCTAGCTTCTCCCCTCGGCCCACCTCTTTCCGGAAGATGGTGTGCCGGCTCCTCCCATGGGCGCGCCAATGAAGCCCACCGTGAGCTCCACCACCTCGCCGCGATGTCTGGAAAACTCAAAACAGCACCGAGTGTTTCTCAAAACAATGCCTGCCGTCCTCCGTCAGAGTCCTGTTATCAACAGAACTAAACAAAAAATTTTGCATTCGGAAAGCCTACTAAAGCCTACTCAGTGAAAATCTTCATTGCACTCAATAAATGTAACTTGTATTCAATCGCATAAAATCCTTAATAGTCAAATGTATAAAATCCTTCAAAGGCCACATAACTTGGCCCTATCTCTGAAAAGGGGCCGGGGTCAGTTTGTAACAGAAAAGTGTGACGATTGCAGGAGTGCCTAAAGGTAATATTTTATTGTTTTCCAGAAGGCCACGATGAAATAACCCTTCAGGATTCTTCACAAAACAAAAGTCAGAAAATAAATAATTACACTATTAGGGCTGCAACAACGAATCGACAAAATCGATTGATTGAAGCGTTGGCAACGAATCTCATCATCACGTCAATTCAATAAAAAGAAAAAGATTGCACAGAATTTTGTTGTTAAGTTGAAAGGACATGCTTGTAGTACCACTTCAATCCAGCAGACGGCCACTCGAGACCAAATTTTGTTGTGTTATTTCTTTTTCTGTCTTTTTCTTTCTCTCTAATCTACTAGCCCAGTCCGATTCTCTCTCTATTTTCTCTCTTTCTCTTTCTCTCTCTCTTGCTTTCTCCTTCTCTCTTTCTCTCCTTCTCTTTTCTCTCCTCTCTTTTTCTCTTTCCATTTCTCTTTGGATTTATTTCTCTCTCTCTCTTTCTTTTCCCTTCTCTCAATATTTCTCTTTTCATCCCTTTTGTTCGCTCTCTCTTTTCTCTCTCCCTCCCTCTCTCTCTCTTTCTCCTTTTCTCTCTTTCTTTGTCCCACCCTCTATCTTTTTCTCTCCCTCTCTTTCTCTTATTTCTCTATCTAGCTTTTTCCTTCCCTCCAATCCACTAGTCCGGCCCGAGAGAATGTTTGTTTGTCGTGTGGCCCCCGAGTTAAAATGGACACCCCTGCTTGCTGAAGGATGAAATAATGTCTGGAATAGTGCACCTGTAAATTGACTTCTTCCCATTTTAACTCAATAAGGAAAAAAATACATGCAAATATAATTAAGTAGAATTTTCTTATTCAAATTATGAATTCATTTTCTGCATTAAATTATTGTTGGTAATATACTGATTGAAGGGATAACCACAAACCTGTCTTTTTTTCATTTTCTCCTTTTATACTTCCTTTTATCTTAACTTCTTTATACAACATCATTCGTAATATAATGCATCAAAGCAAGTGAGCCGTTGGAGAGCCGGCTCTCTTTCATGAGTTGAGCCGAAAAAGCCGGGTCTCTAAAAAGAGACGGACTTCCTTTCACTACATCAAACCGGTCGCTTCGTTTGCAACGAAAAAAACGATACCGAGATAGAGGCTACTGCGGCGAACTCGTTTGACTTGATTGACAGGGTCGGGTAGGGTTACTTTAACTGGATTACTTTCAATTACTTTTGGATTACTCCAATACCAAATATGCTCATAAAAGACAAAAGAAACTCAATATGAATAAAATGACTAAATTTCGTGTAGGCTTGGAATACACGGAACGGCAAAAATGATGTTGGCAAGCTTATTTTCATTTTGTTTCTCTCGCATTTTATGTTAGTTTGGCCGGAGATCAAAGAGATCAAAGCCAGGAGAGAAAGCTTACCGCGTGTTGTGAGTCATCATTTTATCCATATTTAGTTTCTTTTGTCTTTTATTAGCATATTTGGTATTGGAGTCATCCAAAAGTAATTGAAAGTAATCCAGTTAAAGTAACCCTACCCAACCCTGTTGCTGGAGTATTAAAAAGCTACAAGTCTCCTGGATTCGTTTGTATTTGACAAAATTTTTAAAAGGAAATAGAAATACGAATTCGCAGCACGGCGGCGCAGTGGTTAGCGCTTGTGCGGCACAGTTCATGTCATGGGAACCTGTCGTGGGTTCAAATCCAGCTCCAGACTTTCTGTGCGGAGTTTGTATGTTCTCCCCGTGCTTGCGTGGGTTTCCTCCGGGCACTCCGGTTTCCTCCCACATTCCAAAAAACATGCATTTCAGGTGAATTGGCCGGTCCTAATTGTCCCTAGGTGTGAATGAGCGAATGAGTTGTCTGTCCCTGTGTGCCCTGCGATTGGCTGGCAACCAGTTCAGGGTGTCCCCTGCCCACTGCCCGAAAATGGCTGGGATGGGCTCCAGCCCCCCCGCGACCCTAATGAGGATAAGCGGTACGGCTAATGAGATGAGAGAAATACGAATTCTCCATATTCCTCTTCCAGGCCCTGTCCCTTAGAGACCAAATGGAGAGCATTAATCGAGGGCGTGCGGCCACGGTGATCAAAGTGGACAGCCCGTGTGGAGCCGGGGCCCCCTGCGGGGCCCGACTCGAGGCCATGGAAGCGGCCCATCGGAAAGAAATGCGTGAGTTGCAGGAGAAGCATGAGAGAGAGATCAGCCGGTTGGAGGGACAAAGAGACAGGATGCTGGAGGAGGAACGGCAGGCATCCGCTAAAGGTTGAGTCTAAGACCATCTGTTGACTGTATTTTCTTTGATGCTTATCCTGTCAGGTGTTGGGTGCCTTCCGAGCGCAATGGCGTCAATCCAGACGACTGTTCTAGTTACCGAAATAATCTATCTTGAAGCGGGTGCCAGACTTTTTGTCCAAGAAAGCAACCAAAAAGTACAATTCAATGTAAACATTTACTGTATTATGTACGCCACAAGGCATATGAGCGAGGGGGCTGGGAATCCCCTCCTCTAAATCAATCTCCCAAAAAGAGTCAGAAATCACTCTAGCCACCTCCCACTAGGGGGATATGGCTGTGGTATATATATATAATAACAAGGCATATGGAATTAGAACTACAGTTACAGCTCGTGTTGGACTAAGAATACATCCATCCATCCATTATCTGCACCGCTTATCCTCAGTAGGGTCGCGGGGGTGCTGGAGCCCATCCCAGCCATCTACGGGTAGTTGACAGGGGACACCCTGAACTGGTTGCCTGCCAGTTGCAGGGCACACAGGGACAATTTGCTCGCTCATTCACACCTAGGGACAATTTGGACCGGCCAATTCACCTGACATGCATGTTTTTGGAATGTGGGAGGAAACTGGAGTGCCCGGAGGAAACCCACGCAAGCACTGGGAGAACATGCAAACTCCGCACAGGAAGGTTGGTAGCTGGATTTGAACCCATGACCTCAGAACTGTGCCGCACACGCGCTAACCACTGCGCTGCCACTATGAATACATAAGCACCTTATTATCGATTTATTCAGACCATACACATCGCTTATCACAATTGCTAAAATTGGACACACCGGGATTCAAACCCAGATCGTGGCAGAGAGAGCGCCAGGCCCTATTCACTAGACTAGCAGGGACACAGATAACATAAAAAAAGGTTGGGAATCACTGAAATACAGTATTGTATTGCTCAATTGCAAAGTCAGAATCTGGACTGATTGAAGAGAAAGGCATTGTGAGAAGTAATTTGGTCACCTTGAAAGATTTAAATTAACATATGGCCACACATATTCAACAACGTTTGTCATTTACAATGTTTAGTTTGAGTTAAGACAAAGTTAAATTAAATGTTGTACCTATTTTGAATCACTTTCCGCCTTCTCATTTTTTTTACATTTATACCTGGTACCATGACTAAAAATAGTGTGATAACGAGATAAGACCCATTGCCTTTTCGTTAACGAGAGTGTCTGGGGCCTAGGCAATGAGACCACAAAATATAAAATTTAAACAGTAACTGGTTCTAATTGAACAAAACATCTACACAGTATGTCCCACGTGGCCTGGTGGTGAAGATTTTGTGGTTGCTAACTGGGTTTGATTCCACTTGCTATTTTGCATACTTTGTTTAATTAGTACCAGTTACTGTTTCAACTTTATATTTCATAGTCGTATTGCCGAGGCACTCTCGTTATTGTTCTATTCCTGTGTGATACATACCCTGCTGCATGCTCTTTTCATGTTTTGTTCAGTTAGGACCAGTTAGATTTCCAACTTCATATTCCATGGTCTTGTCGGCCTGGGACTTCTTTATTGTTCTATTCATATGTGAGTGCATATCATGCGGTGTCTTTCTTTCATGTTTTGTTCAATTAGAACCAGTTACTATTCCAACTTTATATTTCACGGTCTTATTCCCTACAGACTCTGGTTATTGTCCGATTTGTGTATGAATGCATATCCTGGAGGGTCCCCATTTCATGTTTTGTTCAGTTAGGACCAGTTAGATTTCCAACTTTACATTCCATGGTCTTGTCAGCTTGGTACTCTCCTTATTGTTCTGTTCATGTGTGAGTGCATATCATGCGGTGTCTTTCTTTCATGTTTTGTTCAATCAGAACCAGTTACTGTTCCAATTGTTCATGGTCTTAGTGCTTAGGCACTCTCGTTATTCTTCGTTTCATGTGTGATACATATCCTCCTACCTTCATGTTTTGTTCAGTTAAGACCAGTTAGATTTCCAACTTTATATTCCATGGTCTTGTCGGCTTGGCACTCTCCTTATTGTTCTATTCATGTATGAGTGCATGTCATGTGGTGTCCTTCTTTCATGTTTTGTTCAATTAGAACAAGTTACTGTTCCAACTTTATATTTCACTGTCTTATTGCCTACATATTCTGGTTATTGTTAAATTAATGTGTGATATATATCCTCCTTTCATGTTTTTTTCAGTTAGGACCAGTTAGATTTCCAACTTCATATTTCATGGCCTTGTCAGCCTGGGACTCTCTTTATTGTTATATTCATATGTGAGTGCATATCATGCGGTGTCTTCCTTTCATGTTTTGTTCAATTAGAACCGGTTACTGTTCCAACTTTATATTTCATGGTCTTATTGCCTACAGACTTTGGTCATTGTTAGATTCATGTATGAGCGCATATCCTGGAGCGTCTTTCTTTCATGTTTTGTTCAGTTAGGACTAGTTAGATTTCCAACTTAGTATTAAATGGTCTTGTTGGCTTGGCACTCTCCTTATTGTTCTTTTCATGTTGTAGTTCATATCATGCGGTGTCTTCCTTTCATGTTTTGTTCAATTAGAACCAGTAACTGTTCCAACTTTATATTTCACGTTCTTATTGCCTACAGACTTTGGTTATTGTTAGATTCATATATGAATGTATATCCTGGAGGGTCCCCATTTCATGTTTTGTTCAGTTAGGACCAGTTAGATTTCCAACTTTACATTCCATGGTCTTGTCAGCTTGGTACTCTCCCTCTTGTTCTGTTCATGTGTGAGTGCATATCATGCGGTGTCTTTCTTTCATGTTTTGTTCAATATGAACCAGTTACTGTTCCAACTGTTCATGGTCTTATTGCCTAGGCTCTCTCGTTATTCTTCGATTAATGTGTGATACATATCCTCCCTTCATGTTTTGTTCAGTTAGGACAAGTTAGATTTCCAACTTCATATTCCATGGTCTTGTCGGCTTGGCACTCTCCTTATTGTTCTATTCATTTATGAGTGCATATCATGAGGTGTCTTCCTTTCATGTTTTGTTCATTTAGAACCAGTTACTTTTCCAACTTTATATTTCACAGTCTTATTCCCTAAAGATCCATAATCTATGAGTGCATATCCTGCTGCGTCCTACTTTCATGTTTTGTTCAGTTAGGACCAGTTAGATTTCCAACTTTACATTCAATGGTCTTGTCAGCTTGGTACTCTCCTTATTGTTCTATTCATGTGTGAGTGCATATCACGCGGTGTCTTCCTTTCATGTTTTGTTCAATTAAAACCAGTTACTGTTCCAACTGTTCATGGTCTTATTGCCTAGGCACTCTCGTTATTCTTCGTTTCATGTGTGATCAGGGTAAGGTAGGGTTACTTTAACTGGATTACTTTCAATTACTTTTGGATTACTCCAATACCAAAAATGCTAATAGAAGTCAAAAGAAACTAAATATGAAGAAATCGACTAAATTTTGTGCAGGCTTTGGGAGTAACGGAATACATGGAACGGCAAAAATGATGTTGGCAAGCTGTTTGAATTTATTTTCATTTTGTTTCTGTCGCATTTCATGTTAGTTTTGCCAGAGATCAAAGAGATCAAAGCCAGGAGAGAAAGCTTACCACGTGTTGTAAGTCATCATTTTATTCATATTTAGTTTATTTTGTCTTTTATTAGCATATTTGCTATTGGAGTGATCCAAAAGTCATTGAAAGTAATCAAGTTAAAGTAACCCTACCCAACCCTGTGTGTGATACATATCCTACCTTCATGTTTTGTTCAGTTAGGACCAGTTAGATTGTCGGCTTGGCACTTTCCTCATTGTTCTATTCATGTGTGAGTGCATATAGCACACACCCTAGATGTGGCAATCGTGTTCGTGTATTGTTGTTTTTAATAAACAACTATGTTTAGTCCGACAGTAAACTTTAAGCAGGAGTGGCATTCATTTTTAATAAATCATTCACTTTGTGTCAAATCGCTGAATTGCGGCTCATACCTCCAAAAACTCATAAATAAATCAAAAGCCAAAGACAGGAAGTTAGCCATAAAAAAACAGCATCCATGGTAGCAGACATGTGGTAGTAGAAGCCTATGTATTGCCGGGTCTTGTGATATTTTAGCACGAGGCAGGAACGGTTTTCTGACAAGCAAACATTATCATCACAGCCTTGCAGGCCCTGAGGGCAATCCACAGAGAGGAGCTGGAGAAGGTCAAGCAGAAGCCTGGGGGAAACCCCCACGTGGAGGCATCCTTCGTTGGGCCTGAGTAAGAAATCATACTTTTTTGCAGTTACACTCTCACCCTGTGTTTCGATTGGCCTTTCGAAAAGAACTGGGTATTTTAAACGACTATTGCCAGTATTATTGTTACTGTTGGAATTAAATATCATAATGTACCGTTTACCAAATTGTTCAAATTAGTTATCTGACTCCATTAACCAAACACAACCTACATGCTCCCAACAATTTATGCGCGCTCTTTTCTTGAGGGAAAAATGAACAGGAAAGCCGACATTTCCACACGAGGCAGATTTATTTGCCTTAACAATTTAACTAAGTGTACTCCATCGAAAACGGCCGAATTAGTGACGTTGGAATCTCTGGGAAGCCTTTTTCTCAAGTCCTTTAGCTTTCTCCTATTGGCCATCTTCTCCCCGCCTAACGGTGTGTCGGCTCCTCCCATGGGCATGCCAAAGAAAGCCCCCTGGGCCTCATCATCTTGTAGACGAGCGTCCCGATGTCTGTTGTACTCAAAACAACACACAGCGTTTCTCAAAACAACGCCTGCCGTTCTCAGTCCTGTTATCAACAGAACTAGACAAAATATTCTGCATTTGGAACAGCCTGACCTGTCATTGAACTAAAGCCTACTCAGTGAAAATCTTCGTTGCATTATAAGTCAATCGTATAAAGTCCTTTATAGTCAAATGTATAAAATCCTTCATAGTCAAACGTATAAAATCCTCCATTACGTAAAGCCATGTAAACGTTCACAGAAATCTGATTAATGCCTTAGTCCGACTGAGAGTATTTAGATTGCAATAGTTGGGTTAGACCTTTCATTTTCCCATTACTCGTGCATGTATTTGCATCATCACCAGATGATGTGTCATGATTACCGATGTGATGCACCTGTGCCCGCTTGTTTGGCGCCAACTGCCTCGGACTCTGATTGGCTCCCTGTCGCTATTCAAACCCACGTCTATCTGTCACCTGTTGTCAGTCCGTCTGCGAACCTCAGTTTACTCCAGGCAAGCTTTTTTGACCCTGACTCACTCCTGTTTTTGCGCCCGTCTGTTCCCCGGCTTCGACCCGTTTTTTTTTATCTCGACCACGTCTACTCTCCTCTCCTGGCTTTTGACCTTTTTTTTCCGTTCCCGACACCGCCATCGCTCGCCACGGAAGTGCCACTTCCGCGTTCAGAGCGACCTGCTTCCCGCGACCAGCGATCACCGGATCGCGGGTGCAATCCTTTCCTTTCTTCCCGATAAAATAGTACAGTTGCACAGTGGAGGCCATAGTTGTATCCATTTATATATAGTGTAAGTCTATGCTTTTGGCAGGCCACGCACTGTACTCGCTAAAAAAAACTTCTGCGGATTGGTTCATTTCTCCAGGAGATTTCCATTTTGTTCTCTGTTCCAATAGCAAAAATACTACAGCTGCAGAGTGGATGCCATAGTTGTATCCATTTATATATAGTGTAAGTCTATGCTTTTGGCAGGCCACGCACTGTAATCGCTAAAAAAAAAACGTCTGTTGATTGGTTCATTTCTCCAGGAGATTTCCATTTTGTTCTCTGTTCCAATAGCAAAAATACTACAGCTGCAGAGTGGATGCCATAGTTGTATCCATTTATATATAGTGTAAGTCTATGCTTTTGGCAGGCCACGCACTGTAATCGCTAAAAAAAAAACGTCTGTTGATTGGTTCATTTCTCCCGGCGATCTCCAGTTTGTTTTCTCTTCCAACGGCAAAAATACTATGGTTGCTCAGTGGAGGCCATAGTTGTATCCATTCATATATAGTGTAAGTCTATGCTTTTGGCAGGCCAGGCACTGTACTCACTAAAAAAAACTTCTCCGGATTGGTTCATTTCTCCAGGAGATTTCGCCCTTGTAATCGGAATTCGTGCAAACTCAGGGTTATTCTTTTGCCTCAAGGTAGCTCCGAAAACCCGATTTCTGATCCCAGTCGGACTATTCCCTGCATGTAAACATAGTCTCTAAAAAAGGCTCCGGCAATGCCGTTTGCATTCATCAGGCCGACGGCAGACGCGTGGAAAAGTAACCTGGGGTTGCTGTCGGAGCGTTTCTCCGAGAAATGTCTGCAGCTGAACCTCACCGAGCAAAGCGGCCAAAGACGAGAAAGTGACCTGGGATGCAAAGAGAGAGAGTTGCAACTGCTTTGGAAAGAGAACCAGGTCAATGACAACCGTAAACAATTTAGGTTATATTTGGTTGTGCAAGATATTTCTGTACGTCATCAATCAAAGCGTATCATTTTTTTCCACCAGGAGCTTAAAGCCAAGCTGGCAGAAGAGATTAGGCGCATGCGCTACTTCATCACAGGACAGAGGCCAGACGTGATGTCCCTCGGCAACGTGGCATTAGAAGTTGAGGTAATCTGTGCCTGGATTCGAATTTTATGCAATTTCACCTTTTATTGAAAACACCATCAACCATGCGTCACCAATGTGGTGCCCGCAGCCACCAGGTGGCGCCTTGTGATCACCAGAGTAGCCGGTGGAATGGTTCTAAAAATACCTCATCAGTGATGTGTCCTTATGGTTTTAATGGAAATTCGAACATGGTTGGGTAGGGTTACTTTAACTGGATTACTTTCAATTACTTTTGGATGACTCCAATACCAAATATGCGAATAAAAGACAAAAGAAACTAAATATGAATAAAATGATGACTCACAACACATGGTAAGCTTTCTCTCCTGGCTTTGATCTCTTTGATCTCCGGCAAAACTAACATAAAATGCGACTGAAACAAAATGAAAATAAATCCAAACAGCTTGCCAACATCATTTTTGCCGTTCCATGTATTCCGTTACTCCCCTGCACAAAATTTAGTCATTTTATTCATATTTAGTTTCTTTTGTCTTTTATTAGGATATTTGGTATTGGAATAATCCAAAAGTAATTGAAAGTAATCCAGTTAAAGTAACCCTACCCAACCCTGGCCTTCAGTAGTGCTACATCTGAACCAATCCAACGCTTGACGTGAAATAGTTAAACCAGAGATTGCCAATAGATTTGAGGAGAGAATACCACTCGGCTTGATTTAGAACAGCTGGCGAAACTGACAGGAAGTTGGCTGGGTCACGGCGGCTTCTCCAACTGTCTTCGGGGAAATTGCGTAATTTTGGAGAATCGAAAGAGGACGAAACACTCCGAGAAAAACAACACGTCATCGCTGGCCGATGCTGTTGAAACACAGGGTATAAAAAAGCTGATTGTCTCTTGGACGAATGAGAACACTGTTTGAACGCTGATGAACTTTAATAAACGACGTCTCCCTCTCTGTCAATTCTCTGCTCTTTTGTGTATATTTTGGGGCGAGGCGCATATACGGTCTGCTCCGAAACCCTCAATAACTATTTTATGGCGGTGAAACACGTACTGCAGTTACATCTGCGACACATATAAAAAGAATCAATACTATCTTCATAAAATTTCAGTACTATTTATAGATATAGTGACGTTTTACTTACCCAAAATATTACTTATCCCTGCACAAAAACCGTCCTCCTTTCTGTCCACAAAAATATTTCAATTACTCCGTCGTGCAGATTATCCAGACATATCAGTTCCATCAAGAAGTTCTTTTCCATCGAAGCTAATGCTGAAAGTCAAACCTGTCCCGTCACTATTTTTGGTAGTTTTTATTGGATTTAGGGCTGGAAACAAAACAGTGGGAATTTTTTTTTCACTGTTTTATTGTGATACTTCCGTTAACGCCCCCTAGCCAATCATAATACGTGAAACTGCTCACATTTCCTCAGGCCTTCTAGAAGGCCCTGCCTCCGCTAACTCGAAATCTGATTGGCTAAAATTAAACCAACTGTTATGTTGTAATTTGTTGTATGCCAAAGGCACTCCAGAACTAATTGTGAAGCCCTCTGCTGAAATGTGATTGGTTAAATGCTTGAATATGAAAGCACACAACTGGAAGCAGTTCAACCGGGGTAAAAGAAATGAAAGAAAGCTTACAGACCATTTGGTATTACTTAATAAGTAGCGATGCACAAAATGTAACATCATTTGATTCCGATCGTTTTTAAATGGTAATGGTAAATGGTCTGCATCTATATAGCGCTTTTCAATGAAGACCTCCCAAAGCGCTTTACAATGTGCTTCACACTTACCCATTCACACACACACTCACACACCAATAGCGGCCATGCAGCCATGCAAGGCGCCGACCTGCTTATTGGGGGCATTAGGGATTCAGTGTGTTTTAGGCCAGCAGAATATGCCTTGCAGACCCTGACGGCCCACCACTGTTAGAAATGCATACCAAACTAGTAGCCCTTCACGCTAACACTAGCAGAAAAGTAGCTAAGCTTCAAAAAGGTTGCTGGATCCTTCAAAAGGCCAATTATGGCCTCTTTCCACTCCTACCTAAAATTAAATTTGGCCTACGAGTCCTACTAAAGGGATTTGAGCCCAATTTAAAGAGATTAATTGTTAACACAAGTTTGCTTAATGTGATGCCTTCAATTCCAGTAATGAGTCCCTAATGCATCGTTACCGTACTCCTTCTCAATTCATCATTGTTCTGGCCTGTTGAGTATAATGGTGGCTATTGAGCAGCAGACACTGCCATCTACTGGTTGACCTGAAAAACTGTTGTAGACGATGGTCTTCTGGATTGAAAAAAACAAGAAAACAAGTAAATATTATTTCTTGAAATCCTTTCCGAGTTACAACCAACATGACTTAAATTAACTTACAACAAAAAGTGAATCAAAACTCCTTCCGGTTTTAGAGGCTTATTGACAGGGTTGGGTAGGGTTACTTTAACTTGATTACTTCCAATTACTTTTGGATTACTCCAATACCAAATATGCTAAAAAAAGACAAAAGGAACTAAATATGAATAAAATGACTACATTTTGTGCAGGCTTGGGTTGTAACGGAACGGCAATAATGATGTTGGCAAGCTGTTTGGATTTATTTTCATTTTGTTTCTGTCGCATTTTATGTTCGTTTTGCCGGAGATCAAAGAGATCAAAGCCAGGAGAGAAAGCTTACCACGTGTTGTGAGTCATAATTTTATCTTATTGATGAATTCATGTTACGGAAACAGCTAATCACGCCTTCCACTTTAGCGTGCTTTTTACGCTCTCTCTCAATCACAAACACATCCTTGATTGACGAACTAATGTTATGATAAGAGCTAATATATCAGTTACTGTACTTCTAATACATACTTTTTAAATTGTTGATTATTGCTCTCTTTGCTCAGAATACTGGCGATTTTGGCATTCAAATTGACATAAGAGTATATTGTACATAAATGATATAGATGTAAATATACTTTTTCCATAAATAGCCCAAGATAACACTCATTATTTTGGTGACCTTTTTTTGCTACGATAAAAACATAAAGATAGTCTTTGTGTATTATAAATTGGTCCACGTATCAACTAAGTTTTAAAAACACCTAATAAGTGTAGAGTAGAGCGTAAAAAAAGGATTTCAGCATCCAATTAAATGTGTCTCCCCTAGTATAAAAACAAATATATTGCTGGGCTAGTATCAAATAGGACTATCGTTCTACGGTTTTAAAAACACCTCGTAAATAGAGTAGAGCCCAGACCAGGGTTTGGCAACCCAAAATGTTGAAAGAGCAATGTTGGACCAAAACATTTTTCAAAATATGTGCCACATAAAAGTAAGACCTTTATATAAGACTTATCAAACATACTGTATTTATCTTTATCCAATGGAAAACATTTAGAATGTTAGTGTTGTGTTTGTCTTCCTACAGAAACCATATAATTTTCCATTATCAAATGATTGTGAGACGCATTCGTCTCCAGAGTCACTTGTTGGCCTAGACAAAGGATTTTAGCATCCTTTTTTTTCTTTTTTTTTTTTAGTTTTGCGACAATAAATGTACAGAGTAGTGTATACAGCAGTGTTTTTCAACCTTTTTTGAGCCAGGGCACGTTTATTTAAATTGGAAAAAATTCGCGGCACACCACTCACCAAAAATGTTATAAAATGACACTGAACAGTATGTTTATTTACAATATTATTAATAATACCACCAGTTTTTACAGCACAGACACTTGACAATGACATCATATTTGCAGAAAAGGATTCATAAATGTTTTATAACATTTTTCAAAAAGTGACATTGGATAATTTCTCACCGCACACCTGACGATCTCTCACGGCACAATGGTTGAAGATCACTGGTATACAGTATCTACATACTAGTGATCCCAAGAGCCAAGAAGAGATCCGCAAGTTCGAGAGCGTTCTCCATCCGGGCCCCGGTGCCGAGGAATGCTCTTCCCCCTGAGATTGGATCTGCAACCTCAGTGGAAATCTTTAAATCTAAGCTTAAAACACACTTCTATTCTATAGCATATGAATAACTTATATTTTATGTTAACAATATCTGTGTATTATTTACCCTCATGTAGGTTTTGGATCAGGGGATGGTGTTATAATAGTCAGTAGTTTGCAATAGTCTTTGATCTGTGCAGCCCTTTGAGAATCTTTGTGATTAAGGGCTATAGAAATTATAAATTATATTAATTATAAAATATCAACTAGGACTTGATCCTAAGATTATTTTTTTTAAATATAAATATGGAGTACAGCTGAGACATAACTCTCAAGGGCCACACATTCAATTTTGTTTCTATTCTGCCGTATTTTGGATCTAAAGTAAATGAAAACTTTTTAATGTTTTGCCTCCCAGATGATGCTCAGAGCCAAGGAAAATGAAGTGGAATCTCTCAAAAATGAAGTCAGCAGCCTTCAAAGTGAAGTCCAGTATCTCACTAAGGTACGAGACGCCACTGACCACAGCATTCGGTACAACTAAATGAGATTGAACCCCTAAATTCTAACAATGACGTTTTTTTTAATAGAAAATTCGTTTCTGACTATTTTTTTATTGCATATGAACTAAATTTGCTGAACATGGTACCTGTTTGATGTCTGAATTCAAGCGCTTTTTTAAGTTAAGCACCTCGGCACCCAAGTTGGTCATGCTTTCAAAGATGTCCAAAATTTGACATTTTGCTGAGTTTCCGGCAATGCAAATTATTTTTTCTCTTTTGAATGAATTGACTCATGTACTATTGCAAAGGTTGTACGGCCTACAAACCTCGTTTCTTCCTACAATTCATTCACAAGATATCCATTTCTTTTTATTTCCTGATATATTTTGTCGCATAATATTAACATTTTTAGGGGCTTATTGGGTCGGTTGTAAGATACAGAACCGTACTTAATCACATTTTTTAGTGGAAGTACAATGTTGGCAACAAGATTCACTTGATAAAATTTGAAATTATTTGAATGCAACACAAACTTTTTCTTCTTTTTTCGGTGTTTTTTTCTACTTTTTTTTTAATTCCTTTAAAAAAAATCTCATTGTGTTTATTTTTTTCCGAGCTGTTACTTTTTTCTTTTTGTTCTCTATTTACTTTTGTCCTACATTTCTTTCTTTTGTTTTTTTCTGGCTTTTTTCTACATTTTTCCTTCTTTTTTCTCTTCCTTTTGTTTCTTTTTTTCGCAGCTTTTCACTACTTTTTCATTTTGGTATTTTTTTCTTTTTTGTTCTATTCCCACCTTCCTTTAAGTCATTTTGTGCATAATTTTACTTAATATTTGGTCATGTTGGGATTAAAGAAGCAAAAACAACCCGAAGAGCCGTTTGGGACCCGAAAGAGCCGGTTCCTTTTAGTAAGCCGAGCCGAAGAAGCCGGTTCTCTACTAACTTTACTCAACTTCGTTCCACTTCGACTCGACTTCAAAATACTGCATTTAGGACACAACGTCAGGGGAACCCGTGTATTTTTACCTTCATGCACTGTAACTTTGACTTAAGTCGCTTCTTAATAAGTAATATTGAGCCCTCATTTTTGTGCGCTGGCTAGATTTTCTAGTGCACTGAAAATGTAAGAGCAGTGCGCAATTGCGCACGCGCGCAGCTCAGAGGGAACACTGGTCCCAACAGAGATCTATGGGTCCCCAAAATTGTAGTGTTATCGAGGTTGAAATTGTAAATCGGCGACAAATATTTAATATAAATCTATACATTCATTCAGTTTTAATCATCACAGTTTATTGGTAATACAAATCAGTTATCCCTTCAAGATTTTTCTGTTCACGACAATATTCTACATTATACAAAATAATATTGCTGAAATAATTACATTAATCTATATTCTTTTGTTTATTTTCTTTTGTCGAATCGTTCGCTTCAACACACGTGTTTTCCTGGTCTCCGCGATCTTCCCAAGAATTTCTCGGCCGTTTTTTCGTGCCAGAATTATTGCCGTTGTTATCATTTTCTGCATTATGTTTAGGTTTTTTTTTTCAAACGTGTTTATTTATGTAGTTTAATATGTTATATTGTACATGTGTTTCCTTATATCATATGTATTGTTAATGAACATTTTGTTGTGAGACACTGAGTTGCTCGACATGAATAAGGTTTATTATAAAAAAAAGTTCAAAAATGAAGTCGCTTGGACGTTCACTGTAGAAGGAAAAAATACATGCAAATATAATTAAGTAGAATAATGCATTTTCTTATTCAAATTATGAATTCATTTTCTGCATTAAATTATTGTTGGTGATACAGTGAAACCTCGGTTCTCGACCATAATCGGTTCCAGGACCCTGTTCGAAAACCGATTTGTTCGATCACCGAAAATCGTTTTTCCCATCAAAAGTAATGTAAAATCGTTTTAATCCGTTCCAACACCCTGAATGTTTACCATGAACGTAAACATGAAGCTAACCCAGGCTAATCGTATGTTCGCGTTAGCGTAATCTTCCGTACGAAAGATTACGCTGACATTAACGTGTACAACAAAAAAAATCAGGTCGTTTACACGTCATTTAGCACCCGGGTCTCCACAAAAAGTGGTGAGCGGTTAAAGGATAAAGAAAAGAATTATGAATAGGATTTCTTACCTTTGTGTGGTATGCAGAAGTCATACTCTATTCCCTCGAAAGAAGGGAAACTCGCACACCTTCTTCATATTTTGCTATTATTTCTTTCTTAAATGCAATAGTTGTACGCACTACTCTTCTTTTTTCACCTGTAGCAACTTTGCTGCTTGCACCGACCTTCTTCGGAGGCATAATTAGGGGCTAAAACATTCCGTTCACCGATATCTAAAGCGAAAGCGAAAAGAAGTGCGCGTGCACGTCATAACAGTTCTTCACAAGGGGTGGGGGCAATCTACACGATCTACACCCGTACTCCGCTAAGCATCGCACCCTAGCGTACCGGCGTTCGAACTCCGATTTTTTGAACGAAAAGCAAGATTTTCTCAAAATTTTTGGTCGAGAACCGATTTGTTCGAACTGAGAGGTGTTCGAAAACCGAGGTTCCACTGTATACTGATTAAAGGAATAACCTCAAACCTGTCTTTTTTCATTTTCTCCTTTTATACTTCCTTTTTTTCTTAACTTCTTTATACATCTCATAACTCGTAATGTAATGCATCAAAGCAAGTGAGCCGTTTGAGAACCGTCTCTCTTTGATGAGTTGAGCCGAAAAAGCCGGTTCTCTAAAAAGAGACGGACTTTCACTACACAACTCGAACTGGTTTGACTTGATTGATTTGCCGTTTTGGTGATAGTTGGTGTATACCGGATGGTACCCATCATTGACAAATTTGCGTTTTTCTTGTACGTCGTACACGTCTTAAAATCTATAATAAACGTACTCTGTATGGCAAAAACTTACAGGTTGACAGGTATGCTGTCAGAGATCGACATTATTAAGACTATTTAGTGGCTATATTTGCACAGATAAAATACATGTATATAGTTTAATTCTACATGATGGTGGCAGCAAAGAACTAACGTCCTTCCTGGGTGAAGTCCAAACAGAGAGAGGGCGTGGTTTATTTTTCGTCAGAGAAATCAGTACACACAAGAACATGACTTCAAAATAAAAGAATAGAAGATTGATAAACGTACAAGAGATATAATTACACTCATTGTTGAAACTTTACTTTATGTGTGTGTGTGTGTATGAGAAACTGTATATTTAGTAATATAAAAACAAGCTTATTACCTTGAGACAGAAATTCAAGAGATTTACATTGAAAACCTGACATATGCATACTTAACCTTCCCTCGCCGACAACCACCACAACTTTGACGTAATCCACGAAGCAACGACGTCTCGTTTGCCGAGATCGGCGTGCAGACGAAAACTCGAACCGCGAGACCAAAACAACAATGGCGGATCTGCCTGACGAAAAGTTGGGAGTGCGGAAAATCTTTGTTAAAAAAAAACTAATCGGGTAATAATGACAATTTTGTGTCAATAAGTTGCGTCCCGGGGACACACGTTGATTTGATACTATGCGTCCCCAGCAAAAATGATGAGTCTAGGAAGCAGGGACACTGAAAGCGGCCATGTCATTCGGGTCTGGGTGACACGACACACTCTCCGGTTTAACAGCAGGGCCCGACAGCTTTCACTGGTTTACCCCTGCTGCATCATACAGGTGCCCTGCCCTGCATCTAGCTAAATTCCTATTTTGGAAATTCATATCAAACTGGGTTCCCTTTGCATGAATTAGTAACAAATAGTAGCTCCTAGCTTGAATAAGCTTGGAGACCCCTGCATCTGAAGTAACTCCTCTACAGTTCGAACACGTTTTTTTGTAGGAGAAGGAGGAAGCCTACGAGCGCTACAAGGAGGCTTACGTGGAGCTGAGGGACTTGAAAGGTCGGAGTACTTTGGAGGTCGGTTCACTGAATGAACACTTGCGATTGGTGAACGCTGCACGTCAGGAAAACGAGGGAAGCCAATGAAGCGAGAAATGTCATTGCGAAGAACGAATACAGAACATTTCAAGCCAAATGCCTATTGGTGCCCATGCAACATCCATTGCAGCCTGGTCATCCTGGAAGGGGGATTATCTCATGTGCCGCCCCTTCTCAAGGTTTCCTTAATTTTCTCATTATTTTCACTTTTCCTGTAGTTTTTCTTCACATTGAGTAGGTTTGAGATCAGGGGATGTTGTGTGTACCGCATACCCGGAAGTACAGTCGACCATACTGGTTGGGTCCCACAGACTCAGTTTGATGTTATTTTTTCGGTGTTTTTTTCTACTTTTTTTTTAATTCCTTTAAAAAAAATCTCATTGTGTTTATTTTTTTCCGAGCTGTTACTTTTTTCTTTTTGTTCTCAATTTACTTTTGTCCTACATTTCTTTCTTTTATTTTTTTCTGGCTTTTTTCTACATTTTTCCTTCTTTTTTTCTCTTCCTTTTGTTTCTTTTTTTCGCAGCTTTTCACTACTTTTTCATTTTGGTATTTTTTTCTTTTTTGTTCTATTCCCACCTTCCTTTAAGTCATTTTGTGCATAATTTTACTTAATATTTGGTCATGTTGGGATTAAAGAAGCAAAAACAACCCGAAGAGCCGTTTGGGACCCGAAAGAGCCGGTTCCTTTTAATGAGCCGAGCCGAAGAAGCCGGTTCTCTACTAACTTTACTCAACTTCGTTCCACTTCGACTCGACTTCAAAATACCGCATTTAGGACACAACGTCAGGGGAACCCGTGTATTTTTACCTTCATGCACTGTAACTTTGACTTAAGTCGCTTCTTAATAAGTAATATTGAGCCCTCATTTTTGTGCGCTGGCTAGATTTTCTAGTGCGCTGAAAATGTGCGAGCAGTGCGCAATTGCGCACGCGCGCAGCTTAGAGGGAACACTGGTCCCAACAGAGATCTATGGGTCCCCAAAATGTAGTGTTATCGAGGTTGAAATTGTAAATCAGATTTGATGTTATTACGGATCAACACTCGTTTTGTTTTATGTTCAAAAGAAGGACTGATGTGTTTTTTGTGATGTTAATGTACTTATTAAAATCTATCCAATATGGCGGCGCCCACAGATGCACCGGCTCTCGCTTTTTTGTGCACACAAAAGTTTGTCTTTGGACTCTTTCTGTCACGACACGGGTCGGGAAGCAGGAAGTTGGAACTCATTTGAGTAGACGATCTGTCACTTTAATTGAGAAAGAAAAGTTGTCCGACACACAAACGGACCCAAAACAAAACAAAGCAGGCTCAAATGCAGGCAAAACTACAGACTAGGCATTTAACGGGATTAAACAGAACTTGCAGGAATCTCTCAGAATGTTACACCAAAGTGCAACAAAGTCCAACAAGAATAAACGGGTATCAAACAGACATGAACAGGTTTTCAACAAGGGTAAACAACGATCTGGCAAAGGGCAGTTCCAAAAAGCACAATAAGTACCCATAGGAGTAATCAGGAAATGCAGGTCAGCCGGTGTCAAGGGGCGGGGCCAGCTGGGCGCTATGACAACCGTGTAGGACATGACCCTCTCCACACATACATTGGCGTTACATCACTACATCCAGCAGGACATCGTTACCAACATCGACACCACATCACCGACGAATTGTCGAGACTGCCGGGTGCTCCGTGGATTGTCATCGGGTCTTGGAAGTGAAGGCGGCATCTGGAGGGGAAGCAAAAGCTACTTTTGGAGAGGACGTCATTGGGCGTCGCCCCAAAATATACGCAGAGACGAAATATGGCAGAGAGGGAACGCAGTTAATTGCACCCGTTCATTCATCCACGTTCAAATTCGTCCATAAGATGCTGGGCTTTTTATGCTGTGTTCTAGTGATTACGTGATGTTTTTCTCGGTATGTATTTTTCCTCTGAATCGACAGTGTTTTTTCCGGCCCCGACTTTGCTTCGGATTCATAACTCTCACAACTACAAGTTGAGTCTATACCTCCTGAAAACCAACTGTGATATTTTTATAATCACAGAGACCTGGCTCAACCCGATGCCACCTGACAGCCAAACTAGAGCCATATTTCTGATGCCAATCTAAATAATATTAAGGTAAACATACAGGTTTACACCCAACCAATATGGCCGCCACTACTTGGGTTGCTTGGATGTTGTCACATGGTTAGGAACAGTCGATTGTGGCCTGTGCAACCCTTAGAGCAGGAGTGTCAAACAGGCAGCCTGCGGGCTAATCAGGCCCGCTAAGTGGTTGAATCCGGCCCACGAGACAACGTTGAGGGAAGCACAAGAGAAAAACGAGCTGCAGGTTGAAATATGTCCACTTGATGTGGCCAAAGCCAGTTGCCTCTCACAAAAATGCTGTAGTTGTATTTCTTTCTCTCTCTCTCTCTCTCTCTCTCTTTCACTCTCTCTGTCTCTCTTTGTCTCTCTGTGTCTTTTTACCTTCTTTTCCTCTATTTTCCCCTCTCTCTTGGTTTCCCCTTTTCTCTTTCAACCGTTCTCTCTTTCTCGCTTTCAATTTCTCTTTGGAATTCTTTCTTTCCCCCTCTCTCACTATTTCTCGTTTAATCTATTTTGTTTCTCACATTCTCTCTCTCTCTCTCTGTCTATCTTTTCCCCTTTCTCTCCTTCCTTCTCTCTTTTATTCTTGTCCGGCCCCCAAAAGTATGTTTGTTCTATTGCGTGGCCCCCGAGTTAAAATGAGTTTGACACCCCTGCCTTAGAGAGTAACTATGATTAAGAGCTATATTAATGAAAGTGTCTTCACTTGAAATGTGTCACTACACAAAACTTGCTACTTCGACGTGCAAAAAACCGCCATGTTTTGTGATATATGAACTTGCTTTATTCCGCTTACAAGTTGCAGAAAACAATAAAAGATATGAGGATTCTTGAAATGGGTGACACACAGATAAACGGCAGAGGACGGAAGAAAGAGATAGGCAGAGGTAGGCGGATGTATCTGGAGGGACGAGTGCCTCATCCTCTTCATTTTCCTTTATGCCTTGTGATATGTTACCCCTGCAGTAAAAAAAGGAGGATTTAGAACAGAGGGGTGTCAAAGATATGGCCCGCCGGCGAGATCAGGCCCACCAACAGATTGGATTTTTTAAACTTTTTTTTGTCTCTCGCTTTCTTTCTCTTTATTCCTCTCATTTTGTTTTTCTCTCTTTTCATTTCTCTCTTTCTGTTTCTTTCTCCATATGTGTTTTCTATCTCTTTCTTTCTAGTCATCTATATATTTCTTTCTTTCTCACTTGTTCCCTCTCTCTCTCTCTCTCTCTCTCTCATTCTCCCATCTTAATTTCTATCTCTTTTTCTTTATCTTTCTTTCTCTCACTCATTTTCTTTCTTTCTTTCTATTTCCCTCTATTCTTCTCTTTCTCTCTCTCGCTTTCTTTCTCTATTTCATTACTCTTTTTTTCTCTTTCTTTCTTTCTTTTTTTTCTCTTTCTATCTTTCTTTCTTCCCCTCTTGCTTTCTTAATCTCTATATCTATTTCTTGCCTTCCATCTCTGTCTTTCTGTCTTTTTTTATCTTTCTTTCTCTCTAACTCATTCTCTTTATATTTCTCTTTTCTTTCTTTCTTTTTTTCTCTTCCTAGCTCTCTTTCTTCCCCTCTTTCTTCCTTAATCTCTATCTCTATTTCTGTCTTTCTTTTTTTCTTTCTTTCTCTCTAACTCATTCTCTTTGCATCTCTTTCATTCATGTTTCCTTTTCCTTTCTCTTTTAATTTGTTCTTTCCATCTCTCTTTATTTTTTTTCTCTTTCTTTTGCTCTCTTTCTATCTATCCCTCTGTCTCTCTCTAATGCTCTTTTTCTTTTTGTATTTGCTTTCTTTCTCTGTCATTCAAATTATTTCTTTCCATTTCTTCTTCTCTTTTTTTCCTCTTTTTCTTTTCTTAACTCCATTTATACTTCTGTCTTTCTTTTTCTCTTCTTCAATCGCTTATTCTGTCTGTTATTTCTCTCTTACTCTTACTCCCTTTTTCTCTCTTTAACACTTCCTTCTTCTCTCCCTTTCTTTCTCTTCTCTCTAATCTACTAGTCTGGCCCCCTGCTGGAGTGTTTTGTTACTACCACGTTGCGCCTGAACTCAAAGGAGATTGATAACCCTGTTGTAACACAGCCAAATACGATAAAAAGAAACTAAGAATTGAGTGTTGCATAACTCACTGTATGTTCAATCAGTTCAGTCATCGTCGTCGTCATCCTCGGGGACGAAGATGTCGTGCTCCTCCAGAAGAGCCGCAAAGTTCTTGCTGATAAGAGTTCCCACGTAGAGGAACGGCACCACCACTGCAGTCATGCGGATAAGACCGAAGGGTGTCTAAAAGGACAGAGAGGAAATATTAAAGGGACAGTGTGTATTATGTGACCACTTGGTGTTAAGTGTGGTGCAACCAAAAACGAGTGCGAAAAAGCACAAGGAGGAATATGAATTAAAGGGATTCGAAATAAGAAAATTGCACCTTTTTTCTCACATTTTTTTTCCTCAGGCTTTTGCGAAGTTTCGTTTTTTTGGGTAACTTTTGCAACAAAATGGTTGAAAAATATGTCAGCTCTCTTATAGGGTGAGGCTTATGTTCTGTCAAATTACCACAATTTAAATTTCTCGACCTACGAGTATTTAGGAAAAATGCATCTCTATGTGATTGTTTATGTATTTTATGCAAAACTAATATTGTTTTTCTTTAAGGAATGAAGTTTCTTAAAACTAGGAGGTACTCTGTAAAACACACTGTGCTCCAATGTAGTTGGAGCAAACCAATATAGCTTTTTTTTAACCACTATGTGTCATGATTACTGATTCGAAAGGAAGCCGTCAGACCGTCTGCGAACCTATGCTCCCCGCTAGGCAAGCTTTGTACTCTTCGACATTATCCTGCCCTGTTTTCCTGCCTGATACCTATTGACGACCTTTTTCTGGACCCGTTTCTGCTTTTGCTCCTCCGCCCCAGCCATCGACCTGTTTTCTTGCTGTCAACGACTACTTTCTCTCGACACGGAAGTGCCACTTCCGCGTTCCTGCCATCTGCTACCTGTGACCGACGATCATCGGATCGTGGATGCAAGCATTGTCTATTTCTTAATAAAAACTGAGTAAAACGAATGCTATTGGGTCCTGTCTCCGTTCCTGGCTTGTGACACTATGAGGTGTTCCATAATACACACTGTCCCTTTAACGTAGGTGGAGCACTCATTATTCTCAAGCAGGCGCTCCGCATCATCATTTACACTGTTTGGAAGGTAGAAAAATTTGTATAGCCATCATAAGAGACTAATAGGGATTGGCAATGTGTGCATCAAACCCGCTTTGTCTGCTAAAAAATCATGTGAAAAGCTGTCAGGTCAAGTCATATTTTTTTGTATAGCCCTTAATCACAAGGAGTCTCAAAGGGCTGCACAAAATACCGAGTCAGTTTTTTTGGCATTTTTTCACATCTAGGGTAACTTAATTAAATGCCTAGAAAATGAAATGATCTGCATTTATATAGCGCTTTTCAAGTCAAGACTTCCCAAAGCGCTTTACAGTGTGCGTCACATTTCCCAACAGCGGCCGTGCAGCCATGTAAGGCACTAACTTGCTTATTTGAGGCATTAGGGGTTCAGTGTCTTACCCAAAGACACTTCGACATGTAACACGGAGGAGCCGGGATTCGGACTGCGATCTCTTGATCCCAAGACGAGTGCTCTACCTCCTGAGCCACTGCCGCCCCCAAATATGGTGTTGATATTCATAGTCATTCTGGTCTAGAAGAGTGGAATGTCTTTCTGGAGAAAATGCTGAGTCAACCAAATCAAAACTGCTGAGTCAGCTTTTTAGGGGCATGTTTTACGTCTAAGGTAACCTATCTGACTGCCTGTGAAAGATGGTGGTCACGCGGAGCAAGAATGGCGGTCGAAACAACACCGAGCGACTCTTTAGTATGCAAACGTGTCTCAAAAGACAGTAGAAAAGGGTCTAAATTATTACAATCAAAGTTATGTTCATGACGTACGATTAAAATAAGAAAACCAGTGTGAATCATGTATTTTGCAGAGCCACAAATACGAATTCTGCGATCTACATGTGTGATTTTTAATCTTGCGTGTGCATCTATCAAGGCATGATTTTTCGATCTTAGTTAAATCGGGGGGCAGCACGGCGGCGCAGTGGTTAGCGCGTGTGTGGCACAGTTCTGAGGTCATGGGAACCTCCTGCGTGGGTTCAAATCCAGCTACCGGCCTTACTGTGCGGAGTTTGTATGTTCTCCCCGTGCTTGCGTGGGTTTCCTCCGGGCACTCCGGTTTTCCTCCCACATTCCAAAGACATGCATTTCAGGTGAATTGGCCGGTCCAAATTGTCCCTGGGTGTGAATGAGCAAATGAGTTGTCTGTCCCTGTGTGCCCTGCGATTGGCTGGCAACCGGTTCAGGGTGTCCCCTGCCCACTGCCCGATGATTGCTGGGATGGGCTCCAGCACCCCCGCGACCCTACTGAGGATAAGCGGTGCAGCTGATGAGATGAGATGAGATAAATCGGGAATATATTTGTTTTTGAGACAAATCTTTGCCCGTATAAATGTTGGGTAGAAATCAAGTATCAAACGACTCAAAAGAAACAACCCTTACTTTTCTGCTATGTCTATCTTCTGCACCTCCATCGAATTGCTGCTTTTTTCTTCGGGCAGGCTGAACTTGTGTACAGTTGAGAATAAAGTCCAACATACCTCTCTCAAAAATTTGATTATTTTATGATATTTTTAGGGGATTTACCAGAAATTTATTGGACCACATCAAACATACCAACCTATTAGATTTCATATATATTGATACATGCTGGGCAGCACGGTAGCGCAGTGGTTAGCGCATGTGCGGCACAGTTCTGAGGTCGTAAGATTGAACCTTTCTGTGTGGAGTTTGCATGTTCTCCCCGTGCTTGCGTGGGTTTCCTCTGGGCACTCCGGTTTCCTCCCACATTCCAAAAACATGCATCTCAGGTGAATTGGCCGTTTCCAATTGTCCCTAGGTGTGAATGAGTGAGTGAATTGTCTGTCTCTGTGTGCCCTGTGACTGGCTGGCAACCAGTTCAGGGTGTCCCCTGCCCAATGCCCAAAGATAGCTGGGATGGGCTCCAGCACCCCCGCGACCCTACTGAGGATAAGCGGTGCAGATAATGGATGGAAGGATGGATGATACATGCCAACCTTTTTAACATTATACAGTAATATATGTATTTTTACGTTTGAAACACACTTAAGTCTTCAAAATATCAAAAAAACAACATGTGCTTGTTTAAAAGCAGTAGTTCAGTTGACTGAAATATTAGTTTTGAGTCCAGATTTGTGTCGTTGTTTGAATTTGGAATAAAACAAAACAGTATATTGTTTTAAAAAAAATCCACAGGCATTTTTAAGGAGAGTAAAGCTGGGGGTGTCTAAAACATTCTAATAACATATTTTTCACTTGTATTCAAACCTTAATAAAGTACTGTAACAGGATACACAAACATCCTAATTACATACTAAATACTGTATGCAAGAATACGTGTCTGTTTTAATTCTATATTAGATCATTCGTTATAACAGGGGGTAATTGTTTATCATGAATGCATGCTAAAACCTTAATCCGATTACTTACATTTCAGTTGATTAAATAATCAGATTGAGGGTGGGTACTATAATGAAACCAGTGTATTCTTGGTTTCGAAAATCTTTTAAATCAATTTAAAAAATATTAGTCAGTCAATTGTCAACAGTTAAATCGTTTAATTTTCACAACACGGTTTGATAGAAACGTTTTTTCCCGGAAAAAAATATAATAATTGAAGACATTCAAATGAGCGTTATTCCAGAAGTCCGTTATTTTAATTACGGGGTAATATGGTTTATTATACAATACAGGAAAAATACTTCCTGGTCATTCCGGTAATTTGTGTAAACAAACGTTCATTGGCTCGTTTGCCTACTGCAGACCCCTAGCAGGAAAGCAATTGGTTAAAGTTGGTGTCATACAAAGTTAAGATCCGCCCATATCGTGAGTCAGACCCTTTACAGTTCAAACTAAGAAGGCGACCTCCAAAAAACACTCACTTTATCCGGTTTCGGTAGAATCGCGCCCGACGACGATGAAACCGCATTGCGGGTCTGCGTCGTCCTGAAAAGATTTGATGTTTTTGACACGTTGTTCCGACCCATTAACCCAACATTCCCGATGTTGGGTCGCAAGAAGGATCGTAAAAGACCCGTCGCCATGTTTTCTCAGTGTCAAAATTGTCAGGATGAATCGTTTGCGAACGAAATGGCTTAATGGGCCGGCTCCCGATCAATAAGCTGGTTTCCGCAAAACAAACGCTCTTTTTCTCTATTTATCTCTTTCCCTTTCTCCCTCTCTCTTTTTCTTGTCTATCTCATTTTTCTCTTTCTTTCCGTCTCTCTTTTGTTTCCCTTTCTTCTCCTCTTTCTGTCTTTGTCTCTTTTTCTCTATATCTCTCTTTCTGAATATTTCCTTCTATCTCGGTCTTTCTATCATTTTTCTCCTTATTTCTCTTTATTCCTCTCTTTTTCCATCCCTGTTTTTCCTTCTTTATTTTTCTTTCTTTCTCCCCCTTTTCTCCTACTCTCTTTCTATCTATCTTCCTTGTATTACTTTTAAAATGTACTGGTATGTTATACAGTGGTTATACCTGGCTGTGATGCCAATTGAAAAATGTTCCATTCTCCAACATTTGTCTCTGGTACTGTGAGTAAAAATAGTGTGATAATAAGATAAAATTTAATGCCTTTCCATTTTCATCTTATAGTTCCACTAAAGTTTATACTTGATATCATCTGTATCATGTGGTCTAGTGGTTAGGTCTTTCAGTAGCTCAGGAGGTAAAGCTTGGGATCAAGAGGTCTCAGGTTCGATTCCTGGCTCCTCTGTGTTATATGTCGACGTGTCCTTGGGAAAGACACTGAATCTCTAATGCCCCTGATAAGCAGGTATTGTCACAGTTGCCATGGCGCCCAATTGGCACCAGCCGTGGCTCTATGACGGATTGGCTTCCCGTCTATTTAGGCTCAGTCCTCTCGCTTAACCTTTGTCAGTCCGTCAACGAACCTCTGCACTGCAAGGCGTGAGTTCTGACTCTGTCCTGTTTCCTGTTGATATTTCCTGTCCGGTATTGTTCCCGTTTATTTAGTCCTGATTAATAGCGGTTTTCAGTTTTGTTCCCGTCTATTTTTGTCCTGTTTATTATTCTCTCCAGATTTCGTTCCCATCTAGTTTGTCTTGTTCACATTAAACCACACCCCCACATTGCATATTACCGTATTTTTATTTTATGTAGCACAGAGGTAAGTATTAGTTTCAGGAGCGAGCAGCAGCAAGTCAACTGCAGGAGAGAGAGTGGGAAAGGTGAGATGGCACAACATTCAGGTAACTTAAAATTAGTTTTACCTGGTTATTTCAGTATGAGAAATTATTTTCCCCCCATTTTCCACTTATTGAAACATAAATATTTTGTTTGTTTGTTTGTACATGATTCAAATTGAATCGTTTCTTCCGGCGCCGTCACGAATGGCAGCCACTCCAGCAGCTCCCGTGTTATTTTCGATTGTTCTCGATTGTTTGTTCTCAGCTCAGGGATGCTGCTGGAAATGTGAATTTCCCTTCGGGGATGAACAAAGTATCTATCTATCTATCTATCTATCTATCTAATTCTGATAACCTGTTTCTATATCAATCCTGTCTGTCCCGTCCTGTCCGGTATCGACCCCATCCGTCCGATATCTGCTCGGGCAATTGGTGTCGATCTCGTCGGTCTCTGGCTTCCTGTCTTTCCACGCCAGACCGCTGCCTAACGTGCATGACTCCCCATTTCCTGTAAAATAAAATCTTGTGTGAGAAGGTCACGTATTTGGGTCCTGATCCTGTTCCGGTTCATGACAGGTAGTTGCTTTGCATGGCTGATGCTGCTATCGGTATGAGAGTATGAGAGTGTGTGTGTGAATGAGTGTGAAGCACATTGTAAAGCGCTTTGGGAGATCTTCATTGACTTGAAAAGCGCTATGAAAATGCAGACTATTTTCATGTTCTTGACCAAGTACAAGACCAAAAAGTTATCGACAGGTCGCATCATTGTCTAATAAGTTCCATGCTTCTTCATCTGTATGTTTATGTTTGTGTGTACTCTATTAGAAATAAACGAGTAAAAACTGCAAACCACAAAGTGTAATGAGATTGTTAAAATTGGGAAGTGGCATTCCAGAACAGTGTTGAATGATCCTGTATCATTTAAAGTGAAATGAACCTATATTTTATGTTGGTAATATCTGAGTATTATTTGTCCTCATGTAGGTTTTAGATCAGGGGATGGTGTCAAAATAGTCCGTGGTTTGCAATAATCTTTGGCCTGTGCTGCCCTTTGAGACTCTTTGTGATTAAGGGCTATACTAATAAACATGACTCGACTTGGCTTGACATTAAATAATAAACAAACAAACAAATAAATACCCCCAACGCTCTGAACCGAAAATCGTTCCATGGTATAAAGAATTTAGAAGTTTTAATGAAGTAAAAGTTGACTTGCTATTACAACGTAATAATATAAAACATTTTCATAATTAACAGTTCATGTCATGGGAACCTGTCGTGGGTTCAAATCCAGCTCCAGACTTCCTGTGCGGAGTTTGTATGTTCTCCCCGTGCTTGCGTGGGTTTCCTCCGGGCACTCCGGTTTCCTCCCACATTCCAAAAACATGTATTTCAGGTGAATTGGCCGGTCCAAATTGTCCCTAGGTGTGAATGAGCGAATGAGTTGTCTGTCCCAGCGTGCTCTGCGATTGGCTGGCAACCAGTTCGGGGTGTCCCCTGCCCACTGCCCGGACATGGCTGGGATGGGCTCCAGCCCCCCCGCGACCCTAATGAGGATAAGCAGTACGGCTAATGAGATGAGATGAGATGAGATTTTCATAATTACTAAATTTGGTGCGTGATGTTTAATTATTATTGGTAATCAGGGTTGGGTAGGGTTACTTTAACGGGATTACTTTCAATTACTTTTGGATTACTCCAATACCAAATATGCTAATAAAAGACAAAAGAAACTACGTAAATAAGAACAAAATGATGACTCACAACACGTGGTAAGCTTTCTCTCCTGGCTTTGATCTATTTGATCTCCGGCAAAACTAACATAAAATGCGACAGAAACAAAATTAAAATAAATCCAAACAGCTTGAATTTTGCCGTTCCATGTGTTCCGTTACTCCAACAGCCTGCACAAAATGTAGTCATTTTATTCATATTTAGTTTTTGTTGTCTTGTATTAGCATATTTGGTATTGGAGTAATCCAAAAGTAATTGAAAGCAGTCAAGTTAAAGTAACCCTACCCAACCCTGTTGGTAATCATGATTAAAAAAAAACCTCTGAAGGGCCGTTCGGGAGCTGAAAGAGTCGGCTCTTTTCAGTGAGCCGAAATGAAGGAGCCGTTTCTTCAAAAAGAGCCGGAATTATCACTACAAAAATGTGGGCGGTGCCACAAAAAAATAACGACGTACGGAAGTTTGCTTTTTGATGACGTCTTGTTTAATTATCTACCTTTATACACAAAATCAAAGTTTAAAATCTTAACATGCTCTTGAAATATGTTTTTTTTTTCTTACATTTTGTAATACGTAGACCCGTCACAAATTTAAAGCACTTATCGTGCTGTCATTGGAAATCTGGTAGTAATGAACAGGGTTGGGTAGGGTTACTTTAACTTGATTACTTTCAATTACTTTTGGATTACTCCAATACCAAATATGCTAATAAAAGACAAAAGAAACTAAATATGAATAAAATTACTCCATTTTGTGCAGGCGTGGGGAGTAACGGAATACATGGGACGGCAAAAATGATGTTGGCAAGCTGTTTGGATTTATTTTCATTTTGTTTCTGTCACATTTTATGTTAGTTTTGCCAGAGATCAAAGAGATCAAAGCCAGGAGAGAAAGCTTACCACGTGTTTTGAGTCATCATTTGATTCATATTTAGTTTCTTTTGTCTTTTATTAGCAGATTTGGTATTGGAGTAATCCAAAAGTAATTGAAAGTAATCCAGTTAAAGTAACCCTACCCAACCTTGCATTTGATGTTAGTTTTGCCGGAGATCAAAGAGATCAAAACCATGAGAGAAAGCTTACCACGTGTTGTGAGTCATCATTTAATTCATATTTAGTTTCGTTTGTCTTTTATTAGCATATTTGGTATTGGAGTAATCCAAAAGTAATTGAAAGTAATCAAGTTAAAGTAACCCTACCCAACCCTGTATGAAATACTATAGTGTATCTAGGCCGTTTTGGTGGTTCCTTTCCAAAACTATTATAATAATGTTAGTTTCTGATTTCAAATTTAAATTAATTTTTTTTTTAAGTATTTCTTTAGCTAAACCGAATGACTACGGGCGGAAGAAGCAATGCGCGCGCTGTCTCCGCGAGAACGCGCGCAGCAGAAGTCGAAAGACGGAAGAAGGGGACGTTTCAGGAAGCTTAAATTGACCACTTTTTTAACCGATGTAATAGATTTCCACAACGTTCCAAAATGAACTTGTGATTTCTTCCAATCATCGATTTAGTGCGCTTAAACCAAAGCTAAACCTCCCCTTCCCCGCGTTGACGTGCAGTCACCGCTCCATCATTTCGCCACACGACCCCGGTGACTTCGCCACTTCTCAAACAGGCACTTCACCTTCCTCAACTCGACTAAAAAGTCACTTTTAATCCGTGGAGCGAGTGTATTTCCACTCTCAAATCCACGGATTTACCCCAAAACACGTTCCAGTCCGTGGGTTAAAAGTTTCTCCGTGTGGGTGTGGAAAGTTGACGCGCGAGGCCTAGTCGACCCGGGACGGTTACATGTGTGAAGAGCTGCCTCGGCCGAATATAAACCAACATGTCGGCCCAGGCTCAAATGCGAGCTATGCTGGACCAGCTCATGGGGACAGCGAGAGACGGTAAGCGCCATGTTTGTTTCTCTGCCGTCAAATAATGTCTCGTAAAACTGTCACGATGCTAGCGTTAGCCTAGCTGCTAGCATTAGCTCGATTGCTAAATCGGGGTCGCATGCTTTAGCAGTCATCATGGTAGCTAGTTACCTGTTGTACATATGTCCAAGCAGAGCAGAGAACTTTCATTATAAAAATCGTGAAATTATTTCACATTTTGTTTATCCAGCTTGCAAACAGCGATTGTGGTATGGTTCAGCGATCTGGATCAAAATCACAGCTTTAAATATGGTCCAGTGCGAGAATTTTGGACATCACAGGAACAGGTGTCTTGAACACACAAGATAACTAAGATAAATGTTTTATTAAATCCGATATGTAATAATCAAGTGAGGAATTGCGAATCGTAGATGGATAGATAGATATAAACTTTATTCATCCCCGTCGGGAAATACACACTTCCAGTAGTATCCTTGTGTTGAAATATAGAATACAAAAATACCCAATATAACGTGTTGTTATAGAGTATTTATATAGTGCTACAGAAATACACACTGTAATAAAAATAGGGTAATATGCAAATGTGGGGGTGGGGTTTAATGTGGGCTTTTACTCCCCCAGGTGGAGTTAAAGAGCCTCATGGCATGAGGAAGAAATGATCTCCTCAGTCTGTCCGTTGAACGTGACTGTGTACAATGTGATTGAAATATTGTTTCCACAGTGATTTAGGATCAAGTACTGTATTAGTATTGTCACACGCAGCTGCCCGTCAATTCCGAGGTCCAGTTCATCTACACCGTAAAATGGCAACCAGGTGATGAAGTTGCAGTTTCTGGGTCAGATCAGCAGGTTTCTCCTGTACTGGTGACTATGGGAACCAGTTTTCTTATGGGGGAGAAAACTGACAGGCTGTACATGCCCAAGACACAATACACAAAGTGGTGCCCAGACCACCCTGGCAGTTAAAGGACCAGTGAACCGAATATTCAAGTAATGTAATGTGATCAAGACCTGTCAAACCTGAGTGACTAAAAGCTCTAGAGGCCGAGCCATAAATAAACTATTCACAACCTTTATTAACCCTCTTGTATTAGGGTCTCCACCGACCTGTTTTGGCTTTTAAATGCATACGAAAACCACATATTTATATGTTGCATCAAGGGATTTTGACTTTGTAAGGATGTACAGATGCTCCCCTACTTACGGAAAACGGTAGATACGAACACTTTTTTCGAAATGTTGAAAAATAACCGGACATTCCTGCAAGTTAGAGTTTGTCTTTGTGTGCACCTTTTTCCAAGTAGAGGGTAGTACTGTAGTGCTTCTTTCCGCTGCTACCGGCATGTGGTACTCTGAGCGGTCATCCTGCATCTACCTGGAAGGAAAAAAATCCTCTTCCTAGTTCTCGTGTAAATATTCTATACTTTATCTCCAGCGCGCTAACAACTTTGACATTTTTATTGTTTAGTATCTCGTGCATCCATTTAATATGGTTGGTGTAAAGTGTAAGGAGGCAAGCCATTTCTTTTTAAATGAAAGTGGAATAAGAAAGCTTGATGCGGTTGAGAAAATGGTTGGATCGCTTTTTCTGCAATTTTTACCACGGAAGAGAAAGTCGCCTAAGTCTTGTAACTCATTTTCCAAAAGTAAGTTAAACTTAATTTTATTTATCTTTATAGAGCATATTGTTTTATGAAATGTTTATTTTTTTTTAATAGAAACAATACAGTTTACTTATAAAAGCCTTAAATATACTTATATAAACCTTAAACATACAAAACAGCACTGAAGCAACTTACGAACAAACTCAACTTACAAACGATTTCAACAAAATAAAGTGCCACTACATTATAAAATGCTTGAATTTAAATTGTTACATTTGTATTTTTAGGGTTGGTTTTGACCCGGCTATAGAAAAAATATCAAACAAAAACTGAAATCATAAGTACTCTCAGACAACGTAGTTAAAACCAAGCCCCTCTCCCACTCTTGTGAGCTTTAGGGTATTTTCATTTTCCTGTTTTTCTAGAATATCTACACTCAAATAAAATAAAGACTTATGAAGACATGTAAGGCCAAATCGGTATAAATCTGGTAATTTGCAGAGCATTTCTTCAGACCTTTCAGATGACAGTAAGCCTGGGGAGTATGGCATCATAATCTTGACACCCTGTGATGCCAAAACCAACTATATCTGGAATTTACAGATTTGCACAAGTAAAACGGCAAGTGGCATCTCTGAGGAAAAAAAAGATAACTTGTATTATTATAAGTGTATTAATGTGCTGGCCTGGAAAAGAATGTGCGCCACCAGGCTGTACTTGCCCGAACCACACCATAGTGGTGTTCCTATGACCCATGTGGTTAAGGGATCTGTGATCAGAGATATTAACATATAACATATGTTATTAAAATTAGGGGGAAAAAGGATCAAGCAGATGCATTGTAATGACCCGCAATAATAGTCAGGTAACAGAAAACCCTTTTATGTATTTATATAATTATTTTAATGTACATTTTACTTTCCTTTTTTAAAATCAAAATTAAAGGGTATACTGCCTAAAATAGGCCGAGACTCACACCAAAATTATAAAAAGCCACATTTTGATGGATAAAGAAGCCAAGCAAGGTAACCAAGAGATGAGGAAAAAAGGGTCATGTATTATTGTTATAGTGTATTTTGTAGCTTATTTAAATTACGGGTTGCCATCGACCCGCTTACATGAGATGTGTTACCTAAAAGCTAACACAAGAAAAGGGCTAAACGTGTAAAAATCATCTAAAGGTGATGTCCCAAAATAATGTATCATTCTTCACCGATAAATTTACCGCCTGGGTCGTCGCTGCGCCACCTGTGGCAGGTTTCCCTCAGATCTTTGAAAAGTCTTAAAAGGCATTGAATTCATTATTCTAAAGATAAGGCCCGAATTGGCATCGAAATGTCTTAAATGTAATTTTCAAAAGTCCTAAAAGTGTTAGCGTAATAATAGGATTTATATTTGTTTGAACTAAAAATAATAAGTGACATTCATCAACTGTTTTTTTTAAATAATTCACTGATTTACTTTGGTGGCAACATAACATGACCACAATAACAGAACTATTAAAATGGTGATTTGGTTTCAGTCGGGCTTTTAGAACGGGTTCTACCCGCAGCACAAATTGCAACTTGGGGCAGAGATGTTTACTTTGGACCAGTGTACATTTGATAAGCAGTGGCTAACGAAAGTTATTTGCCATGGCTAAAAGCTGTGCCAGGTAATGCGTACGAGGTACGATTCATTGTGTGCAAGAAATATTGTGTTTATTTTGTCTGTTTCAATTGTGGGTTTTTTTGTTTCGTAGACTTGATCCTAAACTTGATTTTAAAGGGCATTAAAAAGTCTTGAACTTAACTTGCCTTAAGCTGTAGAAATACTGCTGTGGTCTGTGTTAGGAAAGTACAGTCTGGCTGCGGCCATCATTCTCGGGGCAATTTTTGGGGTTGGGACGCATGACACAGATGGCATTGGTAGCAGGAGAATCTTTCTAATCTGACTCAAATACAGCACCATCATCATCTTGTCGCCGTTGTTGTCAGTGAAAAGTTTCATCCCGTTCTTCAGAGATGAGCTTTGCTGTTGCAGCGCACTTTACCCCTGAGGCTTTCTGTCATGCATATGCCGATATTAATGGAGCATCCTAAATCACTGTGGATACACACTTTTAACTGCTGATGAGTTTTTGTTTTTTTTGTTTTTTGTTTTCGTTTTTTTTTTTATCTTCCAGATTTGATTTTGGAGTAAGAATAGCGGTGCATTCGATTGCGCTAAATAACATTTGTTCTGAAAACATTTTGGAAGTTCCACAGAGATGCTTCAAGATGCCTTTTCACTTCCGCTTAATTTAGAAATTTCAAGTGTTTTCAGAACAATTTTTAGCATTAGTGTAAGCCGAAACTCAAATCTGAAACGGTGGAAAAAAGTTTGGGTATATTTAAAATCAAAATGTGTATTATTATAATTACCGGTTTTGCAACATGTAGATGTAGTCATTCTCTCTTACCTGCGGATGTTCCTTAATGTCCAAATTCAATGCCAATAATCACAAAATCAAACCAATTTGTTCACGCATGTGAAATTTAGTAAACAATGGCCTAAGAAAATCATGCAACTATATAGTCACAATCATCAGTGCGTTTGGGATTGGATCAATGTAACTTCCATTTTCTGCCTTTAATAGGTGACACCATGAGGCAGAGAATTAAATTCTCAGATGATCGAGTATGCAAAAGTCACCTTCTGGATTCCTGTCCGCATGACATTCTTTTGGGCACTGTGAGTACTTGTTCATTTTTACACTCAGATCCGAAAGATCAAAGTTTTTGTCATTAATTATCTTTCTCAAAATGGTGTTGATAAGTTTGTTTGCTGTTGTCCTTTGGAAGTGAACTGAAAACAATGCTGTAGATATTCAATGTAGACACTTTAATTGATATGCAGATGTTTGTATTTCACGTTAAGTTCGGGAAGCTACCTTTCGCCTCTAAATTCCTAATTTCTTTTGTGATTTAGGGCTATACAAATAAAAATGACTTGACTTGACTTTTGTCCAATATCAATCACAAGGTATTTATCGAGGTAGTATTAAGCACGTACCTTTAGCTTTGAAAATACTCTGTGCTTTATTTAATAAAGTTGCATGCATGCATTTTCCAATTCACATATTTCTTCCGACCCTATAGAGAATGGATCTTGGAGATTGTGTGAAAGTCCATGACTTGGCCCTCCGAGCAGACTTTGAGATCGCCTCCAAGGAGCAAGAATTTTTCTTTGAACTTGATGTAAGTCACCAAGACAATTCTCATTCCACAATGGTTAACCTCTCTTCGATAATGTTAAGGACAGGAACTTGCAGTCACACTTCAGTATAAAGCAGTTGTTTGTCTATTCTGAAGATTAATTTTACACACTTTGACATTTTATAATCTTAAGATATTACTCAATACATGGTCAGTACCAGTGGTTCTCAACTGGCCTGACTTCAGGACCCACCATTCCACCCTAATGACAAGCTGAGACCCAAATCAAGAAAAAAAAAATCCACTTTTCAAACGTATCCAAATGATTGTGCAATTTAAAGCAGAGATTTTAGTTTATATTTCCTTTTTTTCTCTCGAAAAAACAAGTGACCAGCAAAGTCAAAATGACTTCAAATAACTTATAAGCCTACATTTATAACTGTTTTTAAAGAGCCGCAAACCAAAAGTAATTCAAAATATTGATAAAGGGTGTACCTAAACATAAATAATTATTTGTGTGGTTAATAAAGAAAAACTAAAACATCTTCATTTTTTTGGACCATTTACTGTACCTTCCAGCAGCCCTTTAATGGAAGACACTCCCACACTATTTTCTGTTTTTGCAATCATTTCTTCCTTCGACTAGACAGTCACTGTTTACCTCTTCTTCCCCTTATCACTAACTTTCTTTGGACTCCTTACAATGGGGGAAAAAAGGTAATTAAAACAAACAAAATTACAATAAAATGAGATGTGGTCCGTCTCAAACGTGCTGATGGAGGATGATGGCTGAACAGGTCGATGAGATCAAGCAGGACATTTTGCCAGCTACTTTTAAGGAGTTTAGTTAACCCTCTGTGTTTTTTCTTCTTGGCATTATTTTGCCAAAGCAAGGGCCCGCTACCAACTGAAAATGGGTCCATCATTTGAGAAACACTGGTTTATCAAGTTTAACAAACAGTGAAAAGGTTCTACCTAATTATCCATTCTGTTGTTTTTAGGCTGCTGAACACCTTCAGACTTTTATCGCCGACTGCGACCGCAGGACTGAGCTAGCTAAGAAGCGATTAGCAGAGACTCAAGAGGAAATCAGTGCTGAAGTAACTGCTAAGGTAATAACTGAAAAGTTGCAACTACCACAGTCTGCTATAGGCTGTTAATTAAAAAATATATATAAGATGATCTGTTTTTAATGGCCTAGGCTGAACGTGTACACGAGTTAAATGAGGAGATCGGGAAGCTACTCGCTAGCGCTGAGCAACTCGGAGGTGAAGGCAATGTAGAAGAGGCTCAAAAGATGCTCGAACAAGTGGAGCAGACCCGTATCTTGAAGAAAGAAGCAGAGGTAAGCAGACGTATGAAATGCTTTGCTCATTCAGTGCCAAGACGTACAAATACAATTTGTACGAAGCATTGTCCCTGAGTACCAAAGCGTAAAAATACATTCTTTATGCTTAAACTATTCTTAGGTCTTTGGTGCAGCACTTCAGTGAGTATCAAGCCTCTGGGAATTATTTCAGTAGGCTAAATCACCACCAGATGGCAAGAGCGGCTTTGAATAGATCTTTGTCAACACACTTCGTACCTTATTTTTTTGTTTCCTGTGTCCACCGTATGGCAGTGTGTTGGCAGCCCATATGGTGTGTACGCACTGTGTGATGAGAAAAGCGAGGATACAAGTGCAGACAGTTTTCACGATTCAAAGCTTTATTCATTCGATAAAAGATGACGAAGACCCCTCATCGTAGGGTAGAGAGAGTAAAGGGTTTCGTGCACTTCCGTGATCGCCTTGATGACCCGAATGATATGATCACGTCACTGGACAACACTGGGGGCTGACATTTCTTGCAAAGTTCATGCATCAGTTCAGTGTCCTTGCAATAAATTGTTATTTTGCATTGGTTAGATATTAGAAGTATCATATATATGCGCAACAAAGTGAAAATTCTGCTTGATATGCATCTTTTCAGCAAAAGTTATCCTGAAACGAGTAAGAAACTTAGAAATGTTCAACTTTTGTTTACTACACAATTGTAAAAACTAGAAGCATACTTTTTTTCCCAATAAAAGATGAGGGTTCAAGCTTCCTTTTGATATGTCCTATGCCTATTTGGCTACAGAAGTATATTTTCTGTAGGCCCTCAAAAATTGAGTCAAAATGGCAGAACTTGGCTCACACCCTACCCTACACTTCCCATTCGAGAGAAACTGCTGGCAACTGAATGAGTTAATGGCCGGTACCGTTAAGGCTCATATTGATCGCAATTCAGATACAATTGGTCTTATTTCCCCTCCCTTGATTACTTTCCAGGATGTTTACAGAAATTCGATGCCTGCCTCCAGTTTTCAGCAGCAAAAGCTGCGCGTCTGCGAAGTGTGCTCGGCCTACTTGGGTCTCCATGACAACGATCGCCGTCTCGCCGACCACTTCGGGGGAAAACTTCACCTGGGCTTCATTGAAATTCGGGAGAAGCTTGAAAAGCTTAGGGTAAGGCGCTTCAGTGGAGGCCCATTTTTAACCAGATATACTTGGGGAAGGTTTAAGGGTGTTTGAAAAAGCATTTTTACCTGAAAATTTTTAGTTGCGCGCCGTGTTGTTTAGGAGCTTTATGGTAGCGCCCCTCCTCCACTGCTTCATGTGTGAGTGTGTGTCTGCGCCACACCAGAGGAGGAAAAATCCGTGTTTTAACGCAGCCACATAAACACCGGCGCGCGATAAATGAATGAATCATGACGGGTTCAGCCAGCGTGGAAAAATGACTGGGGCTTTATGCAAAAAAATGACCATGCTGTTAGTGCTAGGGCTGCGCTGTTTGGGGACCGAAAACTAACTGCAACTTCTCAGACCAGTATTGAGATTTTGCTGTTTTCAAAAGAAAGGGGAATTTTCTAGTTTTTTTTTTTTGTAGTTATTTAATCGCAGTGACATTCTTTAACTTGAAGCAAACATTTCTCTTTACTGGGGAGCTATTCTTAAGGTTTCTGTTTGCTGACCATTATTTACAGTTTGACTCGCAAGGCCAATATGGTGGTTGATTAGTATAGCATTCTGCTTGCAAACTTTGCCTCGCCTTTACAGAGGCTGCACTACTTACGAACAAGATAGGTTCCAGGCGATCGTTCGTAAGTTGCTTCAGTGCTATATTTTGTATGTTTAAGGTTTATATATGTATGTTTAAGGCTTGTATAAGTAACCTGTATTGTTTTGTACTAAAAAATAAACATAAATGAATATGCTGTATAAAGATAAAGTTAAGTGTAACTTAATTTCGGCAGATAAGCTTCAAGAGGTCCTCCTTCGTGTTAGAGAGTGGCCGTAAAAAAACGATCCAACCATTTTCTCAACCGCATCAAGCTTTTATATATCACTTTTATTTTAATTTAAACGGCTCGCCTCTTCTTTGCACTATACACCAACCATATTGAATGGATGGGCGAGGTATTAAACTATAAAATGTCATATTATAGACAGTACTGTATAAGTACAGTAACCTGTATTGTTTTGTACTAAAAAATAAAATTTCTTAAAATATTAGTGCTCTAAAGAGAAATAAAGTTGAGTTTAACTTACTTTTGGAAGATGTGCTTCAAGAGGTCCTCCTTAGTGGTAAAAAGTGGCTGAAAAAAAAGCGTTCCGACCATTTTCTCAACCGCATCAAGCCTTCTTATTCCACTTTCATTTAAAAAAAAAGGGGGGGGGGGGGGGGCTCGCCACTTTACACCAACCATATTGAATGGATGCACGAGGTATTAAAAGATAAAAAAGTTCTCTGCGCGCTGGAGATAGTGTAGACATAGATGGTATAGAATGTTTACACACGAACTCGGAAAAGGAACCGAATTGTTTTACTTCTGCGTGGATGCGGGGCGTCCTCTCACAGCGCCACATGCCGGTAGCGGCGGAAGGAAGCTCTCAGTATTGTCCTGTACTCTGAATAAGTTGCACACAATACATCTAACTTACAGCAATGTCCGGATATGTTTCGACATCCTGAAAAAAATGTTCGTATCTACCGTTTTACGGAAGTCGAATGGTCGCAAGTAGGGGAGCGTCTGTATTGGATAGTGCTGTTAAAATTTGCCTCTGATTGGCGGGAGCTGTTAAAACCCAAACGAAGGGGGTAAAACACAAACATTGGGAAAAATGCAGTGTCTTGCAATTACACGATCGCACTATGTCACATCGCATTATGGATTAGATTTTTGGTATACGTGCAGCCCTCGCTGGCTCAACACATCCCGGCAGTCTAATCTACTGTAAATGTAAGTATTCCGTTTTTCAAAACATCATTGGTCTCGTCTTCTTTCCAATGCAGAAAGCAGTTGAAGAGAAACAAGAAAAACTGCGGAACAGACGAAGGGAGGAGCGGGAACGAGATGACGACCGGGACAGGCAGTGGGAGATAGAAAGGGAGAGAGAAAAGGAACGGGAGAGGGAAAAGGAACGGGAGAGGGAAAAGGAACGGGAGAGAGAACGAGAATGGGAGCGGGAACGGGAGCGGGAACGCAGGAGGTAAGCGGTCGTCTTCCTGGTCATCATATATCATATCTAATCACATGTTCCCACCAGGTCGCGGTCCAGAAGTGGTGACCGATACAGGTAATTAAGTCTTTGTTTTCATTTTAATCCCTCCTTTATTTGGACCTTTCTTCATGCTCATTTTCTGTTGTTTTTCTCTATCCAATTTCCTTAGGGACGGAGGCAGTTCGTCTTCTCACCGGTCAAGACGCCACCGCTCCTCTCGTTCGAGAGAGGAGGCCGGCGACCGGGAGCGAGAGAGAAGGCATAGACACAAGGACAGACACCGTTCGCACTCTCATTCTCACAGGCACAAGAGAAAGAGGTGAGGCTATCAGTACCTGATCCGATCGTAAGATGGTGCAATATTGTGATGTGTTGTGGGGGAAAATATTTTTACTTTCTAGCGATAGGAAGGAGCTTTTGGTTTTTATTTACAGAAAATAAAGGTTTGGATGGAAATGAGCTAGAGCAGAACCAAAGAGCCATAATAGATAGATAGATAGATACTTTATTCATCCCCGAAGGGAAATTCACATTTCCAGCAGCATCCCTGAGCTGAGAACAGTACAATAATAAAGCCAAAAGAATACAATATACAAATACCCAGTGTGACGTGCAAATGCCCACTGTAGCGTGTTATTTAGAGTAACTAAATAGTGCTTCACAGAATACATATTGCAGTAAGATTCGGTAATATCCAATGTAGGTGGTGTGGTTTAATGTGGGCCTTTACTATGCCGGGCGGAGTTAAAGAGCCTCATGGCATGAGGAAGAAAAGATCTCTTCAGTCTGTCCGTAGTACAAGACAGTGACAGCAGTCTGTCGCTGAAACTGCTCTTCTGTCTGGAGAGAATGCTGTGTAGTGGATGCGATGGATTGTCCATGATTGACCTCAGCTTTTTCAGTACTCGTCTCTCAGCTACTGTTGTTAGGCTGTCCAGCTCTTTGCCCACAACAGAGCTCGCTTTCCTAGCCAGTTTATTGAGAGGAGAGGCATCCTTCTTCTTGACGCTGCCTCCCCAACACGCTGCCGCATAGAAGAGGGCGCTTGCCACTACTGTCTCATAATAGCATTTATTTATGTTGTAGATTCCCATACTATACTTTTTAAGACCATTTTCAGGAACACCGCCAAACCCGCTCTCCAGAGAAAATCAAATTTTTCGTCTTTTTTTTCCCCCACTCTTTTTCCACAAATTTATGAAATAGGAAAAATGCCAGAGCACTTATCAACAAATATACCACTTTAAACTTCTCTCCCTCCCACAATTACTTAAGGTCATTGAGGCTCATTTTGACCTTCACGTTTTCATAAATAATGGTTTGAAAACAATGTTAAGCAGAATTTTTATGTAAAAATGTCACAAAATACTGCAAACAAGGAAACTGACGTTTTTACCTTAGTTGCAAAACTGCGCTGGGCAGAAATAATTGCGCTGTGTTTCTAGTTCCGCCCACCCCAGCCAATCAAATTGGTCTGTATACTTGGCTGGTGTTTCTGGCTGTTTACAGTTTTTCTGTGGGTTTTAATTTAAGTTTCTCAACAGTGAACCTGAATTGTTGAATGAGTTTCCATTTAAAGGATTCCTTTGTGACGTACAACCAAAACTGGGTCTGTTGGTGTCGCACCATGATTGTAAACTATAACGGGGGGTATGCTCTTATTATACTGGAACGAACCATTCACACATTAGTAAAATTAGCTATGTGCGCACTAGACTCTAATCTGCGCTCATCTGAATTGGAACACTATAGATTAGAATTGCATGAGTATAATTTTATCTCTGAGCCATATGTATCTAAACCCTGAGCTAGACTTTTTTTCATTTATTTGTTTTTCTGTACTTAAATTTATTGTGGGCCGGATTAAACCATTGATATATTTACATCTATCAAATTTGCCACGAGATGCACTTGAAGACATCTGCCACAAACCGGGTATGTTTTTGTCAACCGTCCTCACAGGTCCTCCAGAGAAAGATCGTCGCACACCCGCGACGTGGCGCCCTCACTTTCCCAGGAGAGGAGTCAGGAGGCCTTGCAAGAATGGAAGGACAACAAGGCGGAGTACAAAGACTGGGAGGACCAGGATAGGCCCAACTCCCCGGGCGTGGCCAAGGCGAGGGAGCGCGAGAGGTCCCTGTCCTTAGAGCGAGACCGACATTCCAGCTCCGAGGAGCGCGAGTCGGGAGAGATTTGAAGAGGAAGAAAAAAAAGCACGTCTCGGTGTCAATCCGTTGTATTGTTCTTGAGACATAAATGCGTATTAAGAGTGGGCATGTATATATTATGAGGAGTTATGCAGATGAGGGGGAGGTTCGCAGTTTCACGGGCAGAACTTTTATATGACTTTAAACATGTTCGTGTCAAGTTGTTTCGACAGCGAGGGAAAGTCTGTTGAACTTGCGCTGATTTCTTGGTAATCATTAGCTCAACCTGTTCGTTCTATTCGGACTATTGCATTTCAGCAGGGGTTGTTCGGTAATATCGGTAACCACCAAAACGTATTTTCATTTGGAAGGAGATAGCAAAAGCGGATAGTTTGAAAGATATGCTGCAAATTCAAGATGCTAAAGAAAGAAATCAGATCGAGCAATTGTTGCTCACTCGCAAGAAAAAATGTGCATGTTTACATCCTAAGAAGAAGATGGGTGTGGCAAGTCGGGCTTCTTTTTTGCTGTGCTGCCATTAAGTGTAATAAACTTCTAGCTTGATATTCATTGTTTTACACCTGGGGGTTTCAAGAGTCCAAAGATGGTTTTCAACCAAAAATGCTTGGATAACAAGTCATGTTTCTTTGTCTCAAAGGGCTTCCCAGACTATCGCAAACTACAGACTATTATGACACCATCCCTTGATCTAAAACCTACATGAGAGCAAGGAAAATGAAACCATGAGAAAGGACTGCACATGGGGTCATCCCCCTTCTAGGATGACCAAGATGCAACGGGTTTTGCAAAAACATAATACACAAAAAGGGCATTTATAAGCCATAGAATAGAAGTGTGTTTTAAGCCTAGATTTAAACAGTTCCACTGAGGTTGCAGATCGAATCTAAGGGGGAAGAGCATTCTACCAAAGCCAACACACAGAATAAGATACAAATAAGAAATGGAAGAAAAAAAAACATTAAGAATGAATAGGAATAAATTCCATGATCTGCTAGTGCTTTGCTTAAAGGAGTAGTGTGTATTATTCAACACATCCTAGTCCTAAGAACATGTTATTCGTCAAAGAATAATATTGGGGGGAAAATTGTGTTAATGCATGAACTAATAGATGTGCATTATTTTTTTAAATGCTTGTAGGTTGAAAAATTTCTATTTTACACTATGCGAGGCTCACCAAGAGGGAGATGACATAAATGTGAGCCATCTTGCTGCTACAGGTACCCAAAAATAGAAACTTGTCAAGTTTTTTTTTTTTTTTTGCCTGATATTTGTTTTCGGCTTCTCTTTTTTTCTTTCTGGTTTCCTTTTATCGTTATCTGTTGTCTTGTTCTCATTTTATTTGATTTTTTTCTTTCCTTTCATTTTGGCTTGCTCTTTTTTTATATATTTTCCTTTTACTAAAAGGCTGGGCAAAAAAATGAGTAGAAAGGGGTGCCATATGGTCGTTTTAAGTCTCTAGTTTGTGTTCTTTTGAATTTTAGCACTCATTTTGGGGTGCATTGCAATACAGCGAAATCTAGTGGTTAAATAAAGGAACCCCTGTTTTCCACATGGATTTGGCAATACGAGAAAAAGGTGCTTGAATTACATGTAGTACTCATTTTAACCAATGGGTGGCGGTGATGAGTCAAAACCTGGTAGGAAATCTGATGACGTCATTCGTTTAAAAAAAAAGGCGGGCTAGGATTAAAATGGCGCTGACGAGAGACTCCGGCAACACATTACACACCTAATCGTTTTAAAATGAGATATTTTTCTCAAAATGGCTTTGCTGAAACCGTATAGTCGACAGCCTGTTTTGAACACCGCCAGTATTTTGGTAAGTCCTGTTTTTGACCTTCGTTTACGGCTAAGACTGCATTTTGAACAGTGTTGGGTCGTACGGAGTCGATGTCACCGTTTCGTTTCTAGAGTTTTTCCGCTTTCCTCTCACGTTTTTATTCTAAATTATCTTTTCTTTCGAAAAGTATAATGTTAAATATATACGACAAGTGACTTTTTACAACAGAAACACTGACAGTGTTAAAATAGGCATTGTAATGGATAGGTACGACTCGGTGCTCGAACCTGTGACCTCCCAGTCCTGGGTCGGTTGCCTAACTCGAAGTGTACCGAGCTCGTCTGGGCGGCTGCATTGGGTAAATAATTTGACCAAGGGGCCAAGCCTGGAGCCCCATCCATTTTTTTTCATTTAAGAATAAATATACATGCAGACATCTACGTCATGTTTATGTGTATTCGTTTTTAAATAGATTACTTTCATCAAATTGATTTTGAAATACAATTGAAGCAAAATAATATATCTGGTCCCTGTTTTATTGCTATGCCAATTATAAATGCTTGTCAAATGGCCATCAGGAAGTCTGTGTGTACAGTTTAATTTAGCACCTAATCGAACAAACACTCAAAAAAAGAAAAATACTACTTACGACAGTTACCTTAGAACGAAGCTTGCAGCAAGGATGTAGTACATCTAGATCATTAGTCAAGTCATGTTTTTTTGTGACGCCCGTAATTACAAAGGGCTGCGCGGACCACAGATTATTGCAAACTACAGACTACTATGACACCACCCCCTGATTTAAAACCTACATGAAGGAAAGGAAAAACTTTGAAACTTTGAGGTAATCCCCCCTTCCAGGATGACCAGGCTGCAATGGATGTTGCAATAACAAATAATACACAAGTTATTGTCTACATAACATAGGTCATTTAAAGGCTAAAGCAGTTTTTTTCAACCTTTTTTGAGCCAGGGAATTTTTTTTACATTGGAAATTTTTGCGGTACACCACTTACCAAAAATGTTATAAAATGACACTGAGCAATATGTTTAATTTCAATATAATTCATAGTACCCCCAGTTTTTACAGCACAGACACTTGACAATGACATATTTGCAGAAAATTATTTAGAGATGTTTTATAAAATTTAAAAATTGACATTGGAAAATTTCTCACGGCATACCTGACGATCTCTCACTGCAGACTAGTGTGCCGCGGCACAGTGGTTGAAAATCACTGGGCTATAGACTAGATTTACACAGTTCCACTGAAGTTGCAGAGCATTCCACAACACCGGGGCCCGAATGGAGAACACTCTCAAATCTAGGCCCTTCGAAATAAAATGTTTTATTATAAAAAAATAAATATTATTATAAACGGGCAACATTCTGAATTGAGATTATTTCATTTATTGTTTTAGTTTACATGGTGTTGACTCGAATTTACTTCCACGTACAATCCTCATATCTTAATAATATTATTCGAGTAAAAAGGATTATTTACTAATGTAAATAATAGTTACTTAACTGGTCACTGTAAGAAAGCAAAGGTACTGAGCAATGGCATGCTTTTTTGCAAAGAAAAACAGGCAATTTCATAGGACACCTAATTTTATTTTTCTTGCTTTACTTGTAAAACAAATCAGTAACTGAGGAATAAGTAATCTAATTCAGCTTTACATTTTATCTATTATTTTTACATTGACTAGGTGAAGGAGTATAAAAGTACATTCGGATAATTAAATTGCTAAATAATCCAATTTATTTACACATTTTAGTTATTGTTTTTCTTTTAGTGGAAGAATAAACTGATGGGAAATTATTTGAGAAACAAGTGTCTTCATGTAGGTTTTAGATCAGGGGATGGTGTCATAATAGACTGTAGTTTGCAACAATCTGTGCAGCCCTTTGAGACTCCTTGTGATTAGGGCGTCACAAATAAACATGACTTACTGATATGGACATACTAAGGGTAGACTTTTTATTCTTATACATATTTAATTAAAAAAACCCAATAAGAAATATTTTGGGGAGGAAACATTATATAGTTTTTAGCCTGCCCGTACACATTTTAGTCACTCGGAGATGACATACTTGAAACATATAGGGATGGGTTTACCAAATATCTCATCCCATCTCATTAGCTGCACCGCTTATCCTCAGTAGGGTTGCGGGGGTGCAGGAGCCCATCCCAGCAATCGGTCAGTGGGCAGGGGACACCCTGAACTGGTTGCCAGCCAATCGCAGGGCACACGGGGACAGACAACTCGCTGGCGCATTCACACCTAGGGACATTTTGGACCGGCCAATCCACCTGAATTGCATGTCTTTGGAATGTGGGAGGAAACCCACGCAAGCACGGGGAGAACATACAAACTCCGCACAGGAAGTCCGGTAGCTGGATTTGAACCCACACAGGAGGTTCCCAAGACCTCAGAACTGTGCCGCCGTGCTGCCCGGTTTAATATGTTGTATAATTTAAAAATTCTTTCCTTTGTCTGTAAAAAGTAACATTATTTATGTAATATTAAAATAATAAACGTTTTCTGTAAATCATCCTGTTACTGTAAAGAAAAATATCCATAAAACAGATTAATCGACCATTTACTGCTTCTTCATAATTTGCTTTGAAACTTATGTTGTGATAGGCATTTTATAAGAGTATATTTCATGTTTGTTTTCATATACAATATGTAATCAATATTGAATGTAATCAATTAAATCAAATACGGATTAATTGAACTAGATTTGTTGGGAATCAATGTCAACACTGCCTTAGTTATGACAACAATTTATATTTGAGCATTTGCTTCGGGTTTTTTTAATATATATTTTAGAATTAACACATTACTATTGAGACTTTTTTTCTGGGACAGTCTAAAATCTATGCAATAATCATGCTGTTTTTATCTGCATACTTAAATACCAAACTTTTTTTGGTTTACATATTTTCTAAGGAGAGGTGCTAACTAATACAGATTTGGATTGTTTAAACGATACATGTGTTGTGGATAATAGCTAATGATAAGTATGTAGGCATCTGGTGAAGGTCATGGGATGACGTTGTTGCAAGAGGTCACAAGCTGATATGCTGATAGAGCCGGGGCGGACGACCTTCACGAGATATCTTAACTTTATTTGAGAATACTATAAAAGCCAATGTTGAACGTCTGGAACTTTGAACGTGTCCCGAATGCAATAAAGCACGTTCCCTTTTTGCCAGATCTCCTCTCTGCGTATTTTTGGGGCAACGCCCAACGACGTTCTCTCCAAAACATAAAGAAAAGATAAGTTTTCTGTGCAAGCTCTTGAAATTGTGATTTTTTTTTTGTTTTTTGATTCAGCTGGTGGAGAGAGAAGAAGAGTTTCAGCAGAGAATAGCGAAAACCCTGGTGGCGGAGACGGCATTCACGTTGAATGTGTGAGTTGAGGTTCCTCCCCCAAACTGCTGATACTACCAGAAAATTAAGTATATTTTGAATAGCCATTTTGACATCTCTGGCGTATTGCGCTGTGACAGTGTTTGCCCTAACAAAAGAACAAATTGTTTTATGTTGCATTAGTTCTACCTTGCCTAACGTAGTGTATTTATATGGCTTCTTAGGAGGCCACTTTATTTGATCCTGGCTGATTGAGGCATGCAAATTGGTGTTGTATGGGTGCTTGAAATCCTTAAAAATGCTTCAAATTCAATGTCGTGTTTTCAAGGTCATGAAAATGCTTGAATTTTGGGTAGAAGTGCTTAAACACTGAAATTGTTGCCATTGCCATGTTTCTGGGCAGTCTGACTCCAGAGACCAGGCAATAATTTTTTCGTTATATTAAATATTATATATTATAATTAAAGTTTTTTTTTTTAAGTGCATGAAAATGATCCCGACACGCCTGCTCTGGTGGCTTGTAATAATGTAGTACACTGTAAAACTTTGTGTATTAACACACATATACTTTATGCATTTTCACCCTATTCTCCAGTATATAAGACAGGGCGCACTTTCAAATTTCTGGCCAATTTTTGTTTTTTAGGTCCAAAGAATACTGTAAATAATTATGTGTACCGAGCCAGTAGATTGAAATACCGTATTTTAGACATACTCAAAGGGACAGTGTGTATTTTTTGACCACTAGAAAACTAGTGCTAAAAAGTATAAGAAGGAAATAAAACTACAGAGAATCGAATTGACCAAAACACCATTTTACATCTCGTTTTCTTAAAGGCTTTTTGATGTTTTTGGGTTACTGTAGCAGCAAGATGGCGGACCATTTGTCAGTTCCCTTTGGTTTAGGTTCATGTTATGTATATTAGATGTAACTTTCTGGACCCAGGAGTTCATTTTTAAATGTACGTTTATATGTTTGTTCATGTGTTTTTGCCTGTTGAGAGTGTGTGTGTGTGATTGGGTAAGTGTGAAGCACATTATAAAGCGCTTTGGGAGGTCTTCATTGACTTGAAAAGCGCTATATAAATGCAGACCATTTACCATTTGTCTTTATGGCGTTGTCATGTAAAGCGTCACCCCCTATTGGTTGCACGCAAGAGTACAAGCTGTACAGTGGAACCTGGGTTCTCGACCATAATCCGTTCCAGAACCCTGTTCGAAGACCGATTTGTTCGATCACCGAAATTATTTTTCCCATTAAAAATAATGTAAATCATTTTAATCCGTTCCAACACCCTGAATGTTTACCTTGAATGTTTAACGTAAACATAAAGCGAACCCAGGCTAATCGTACGTTCGCGTTATCGTAATCTTCCGTACAAAAGATTACGCTAACATGAACGTGTAAAAAAAAAAAAAAATCAGGTCGTTTAGAGGTCATTTAGCACCCGGGTCTCCACAACAAGTGGTGAGTGGTTCATTGGAAAGGGGGCTCCCTCCCAACACCCTGAATGTTTAACGTAAACTTAAAGCTAACCCAGGCTAATCGTACGTTCGCGTTATCGTAATCTTATGAATAGGATTTCTTACCTTTGTGGTGGACAGCAGAAGGCGCTCGCACACTTCCTTCATATTTGTCTATTATTTCTTTCTTAAATGCAATAGTTGTACGCACTACTTTTCTTTTTTCACCTGTAGCAACTTTGCTGCTTGCACTGACTTTCTTCGGAGGCAAAATAAGGGGCTAAAACACCCGTACGCCGCTCGGCATCGCACCCTAGCGTATGCACTCACGCATTACCGGCGTTCGAACTCCGATTTTTTGACCAAACAGCGAAGCAAGAATTTCTCAAAATTTTGGGTCGGACACCGATTAGTTCGAACTGAGATGCGTTCGAAAACCGAGGTTCCACTGTATTTAGAAAACTGTCTCTTTCCGCTCGAATCCCCACACGGCTCCCAAGAATTTTGGGGGGAATGATGTATGATCAATATTAATAAAACGGTCACCTTTAGTCATTTCATATGCTTTGCAGGAAATCCCTGTAGGGCTGCAACAACAAATCGATAAAATCTATTTTTAAAAGCGTTGGCTGGTTCAAATTGTCCCTAGGGTCTGTCTCTGTGTTCCCTGCGACTGGCTAGAAACCAGTTCAGGGTGTCCCTTGCCCACTGCCCGAAGATAGCTGAGATGGGCACCCCTGAGACCCTACTGAGGATAAGGGGTGCAGATAATGCATGGATGGCATAGAGCGGAATGGCTAAATGCCTGAATCGTATTGAGCTCGTCATCGAGAATTATCATATTAGATCGTAGATTGTCCACGCAGTGATATTTACAACTGTGTAATTATTGCACAAACACAACAACACCTTGTGCATAACGCTCACCCGGAGGTAAAAAAAAAAACACAAATAAATGTGTTATGTGGTCTGTCTCCAGGAGTACTCAATCTTTTTTACTGGTGTGCAACTTGATTTGTCCGTGTTTGAATATGTTTTTCTAATTCCAGTATGTTTTCCAAACAGGAGACTCGCCAAGAGTCTGCCTCTGCCCTTTGAACACCAGCACTGTCGCCCAAGGATAGACCTTGTGGTTTTTATCATCAACCTTACATCCGAGCTCAGGTACAGCCAGTCTAAAATGAAATGATCATGTTTACGTGCTAGTAACTTAATACAGGGAGTGCAGAATTATTAGGCAAATGAGTATTTTGACCACATCATCCTCTTTATGCATGTTGTCTTACTCCAAGCTGTATAGGCTCGAAAGCCTACTACCAATTTAGCATATCAGGTGATGTGCATCTCTGTAATGAGAAGGGGTGTGGTCTAATGACATCAACACCCTATATCAGGTGTGCATAATTATTAGGCAACTTCCTTTCCTTTGGCAAAATGGGTCAGAAGAGGGACTTGACAGGCTCTGAAAAGTCAAAAATAGTGAGATATCTTGCAGAGGGATGCAGCACTCCTAAAATTGCCAAGCTTCTGAAGCGTGATCATCGAACAATCAAGCGTTACATTCAAAATAGTCAACAGGGTCGCAAGAAGCGTGTAGAAAAACCAAGGCGCAAAATAACTGCCCGTGAACTGCTAAAAGTCAAGCGTACAGCTGCCAAGATGCCACTTGCCACCAGTTTTGCCATATTTCAGAGCTGCAACATCACTGGAGTGCCCAAAAGCACAAGGTGTGCAATACTCAGAGACATGGCCAAGGTAAGAAAGGCTGAAAAACGACCACCGCTGAAACGTCAAGACTGGGCCAAGAAAAATCTCAAGACGGATTTTTCTAAGGTTTTATGGACTGATGAAATGAGAGTGAGTCTTGATGGGCCAGATGGATGGGCCCGTGGCTGGATCGGTAAAGGGCAGAGAGCTCCAGTCCGCCTCAGACGCCAGCAAGGTGGAGGTGGGGTACTGGTATGGGCTGGTATCATCAAAGATGAGCTTGTGGGGCCTTTTCGGGTTGAGGATGGACTCAAGCTCAACTCCCAGTCCTACTGCCAGTTTCTGGAAGACACCTTCTTCAAGCAGTGGTACAGGAAGAAGTCCGCATCCTTCAAGAAAAACATGATTTTCATGCAGGACAACGCTCCATCACACGCATCCAAGTACTCCACAGCGTGGCTGGCAAGAAAGGGTCTAAAAGAAGAAAAACTAATGACATGGCCTCCTTGTTCACCTGATCTGAACCCCATAGAGAACCTGTGGTCCCTCATCAAATGTGAGATTTACAAGGAGGGAAAACAGTACACCTCTCTGAACAGTGTCTGGGAGGCTGTGGTTGCTGCTGCACGCAATGTTGATCGTGAACAGATCAAAGCACTGACAGAATCCATGGATGGCAGGCTTTTGAGTGTCCTTGCAAAGAAAGGTGGCTATATTGGTCACTGATTTGTTTTTGTTTTGTTTTTGAATGTCAGAAATGTATATTTGTGAATGTTGAGCTGTTATATTGGTTTCCCTGATGAAAATAAATAATTGAAATGGGTATACATTTGTTTTTTGTTAAGTTGCCTAATAATTATGCACAGTAATAGTCACCTGCACACACAGATATCCTCCTAAAATAGCTAAAACTAAAAAAGCCCCACTCCAACTTCCAAAATATTCAGCTTTGATATTAATGAGACTTTTGGGTTCATTAAGAACATGGTTGTTGTTCAATAATAAAATTCATCCTCAAAAATACAACTTGCCTAATAATTCTGCACTCCCTGTACAGTAGACCCCCGGGATGTGACATTAATCTGTTCTGTGGTGGGATCGCAAAGTGAAATTGTGGGATGCAAACCAGGGGTAATTCGCTCCCCGGGTATTCCAGATACAAATATTAATGTCAATAGGTATGTCATACTTGGTGCACACTATGTGGAATGTTCCTCTATACAATTAAATAACAAATAATTATACACATATAGGAAAAAAATGAAATTTTATTTACCTTTGGCGTGACGTGATACGAGCTGGCCGAGAAGGGTAGCAGGTGGATGCAGGGGTGGAGACTGCGTCAGCGCATTCAAAACTAAACATTTTTTACAATTCCTACTATCGAGGATTGTTATGCCCTTTGAATATTTCCATGGTTTAATTGCATATTGACTTTTGTAATAATAGCTGGTTGCTTTGTTAAAGCCATGCGATTTAGCAAGGGTAGCCGTTAGCGTGCCTTCTTTTGTATTTCTTCGTAATAGCAAGCTTAGTTCCCATGGTTATTGCTCTTTTACATCACAGCAATCCTTAGGACACATAGAGAAAAAATAATTTTAAAAAAATCACGGTATTGTATTGCCAAAGTGCAAAGCACATGAGATTCCGAACTGAATGAATAGAGGGGAAAAGGCATTGTGGGAGGTAGTCCAGCCAATAGCATATCATCCTTTTAATGATGCAGTGAGGCAAAGCAATAGCAGACTAGCATTTTATATGACCTCAAACAAAAACAGACAGGCATCCCGGAGACATACCTCGCACAGTCATAGGCACAAACAAGTTTTTTTTTTTTTTTTTTTTTTTTTTAACATACGAATAAACTTTCTGTTTATGTTGTATAGTGGGCAAAATACCTTAAAGAGGGGATGAAAAAACATGTTAATTCACAACGTATGGTGAAAACTTCAAAAGGGGGAAGCGGGGTCTACTATATAGAGTTATAAATATTTGTATGGATTATTGCATTTGAGTACCAGTTATCTAATTTTGGGGAATTACTAATTGATCAATAATATTAGAATAGTAGAAAAATAAACTCATGTCGTGTTATCTTCTTCTCAGTTGTTTTACCGCCAATTTTGATATGATCAATACAGGCCTAGAGTGCCCTCTTGCTGTTTAGTGTGAAAATAACAACCTGAAATTATATTTAGTACTGAAAATCATGTGTTGATAATTGCATACATGAGTTCCTACTGAGTATAAGACACAGCCTTGGCCAATGGTTTAAGAGAGTGACTTATAGTCCGTAAAATACGATAACTAAAACAAGCCAGCTAAAGGTTTAAAAGGTCTGCATTTCTATAGCGCTTTTCAAGTCAATGAAGACCTCCCAAAGCGCTTTTCAATGTGCTTCACACTTACCCATTCACACACACACTCACACACCAATAAGGAGTCAGCCATGCAAGGCACCTACCTGCTTATTGGGGGCATGAGGGATTCAGTGTCTTGCCCAAGGACACTTAGACATATAACACGGAGGGGCTGGGAATCGAACCTGCGATCTCTTGATCCCAAGATGAGCGCTCTACCTCCTGAGCTAATGCCGCCCTTTAACCTTTCTCATATGCATTTTCTGAATTTGTTGTTGCGGCTTAGCCTGCAGTCCGCACAGGGGTCCCTCAAGTATTTGGATCCTGAATATTTTCTGGGCAAAGTGTGCTTCATGGCCACCAACGGTAGGTCAAAAGCTCCATTAAAATCCAATTGTGCTCGTTGTCACCGTTAAACAGTACCTCACTTTTTTGGGGATAATGGAAAAAAACTGATTGTTACCCGTAGCAAGGAATGCCGACGCCCCCCCAGAGCGCCTGGACGCCCTCCGAGAGCTGGTGGCGTCGTTACGCTGCACGCTTCTCTTTGCAGAGGATCAGGTAAAACTCAACTCTCGAAACACTGTCGACTTTGACATTTCTGTTTGTTGGTAGTTGCTAACACTCAGGTGCTGGAAATCCCTAAAAATGCTTGATTTTTAATGTTGAGTTTTCAAGGAATTGCTTGAAAATGCTTGCCATTGCCATGTTTCTTGGCAGTCTGGCTCTTAAAAACCACGCCAAAAATGAAGAAATTTAGAAAGTACATGAAAATAACTGATACGTCTAAGAGGACAGCTCTACTTAGAAAACTGTCATGGCTCACTGAGAAGACCCAGCTCTTTCGGCTCCCAAACGGCTCTTCAGATTAATTTTTATTTTATTTTTTATATGTTATTAATAATAACAAAACATCATGTACCTTTTTATTTGGTGATTTCTTATTTTGTATGTTTTGCATTAGATCCCTGAAAAACACATGAAATATAAGAATATTCACAGAAGCTGGCTCTTCTCATTGTGCCATGCCAGCTTTCTAAATAGAGCTGTCCTCTTACATAACAATTTTAGCCTTTTACACACTGAACCGATTTAAAGTTGAACAATACAAAATTCCGGAAAATGCAAAACGATAAAATATAAATGAAAAATATTTACTTTTCAGTGCTATTCAAAAATGATAAAATGTAAAAAAAAAAAAATACTATTTGCAATTATGATTTCACTAAATTAGATACAGATGCAAAAAACACATTCAAATCAGTAAGACAAAAAGCAAAATTTCAGCAGCTTCGGGGCGGTCAATATCATTAAAATGAGTCCAAATTTGGCTCCTTTTCATGCTTTTTGTAAATACTGTATTTTCTGTGTTTATAAACAAGTGACGTAGCCAGACTGCGTAAGCGTTGTTCAGGCAGAATTCATGTCAGTTTACAGCAGCCCATCAACACAAAAAGACCGTAGATCAGGGGTGTCAAACAGGCGGGTCGGAACAGGCCCGCTAAGGGATTGAATCTGGGCTGCGAGAGAGACAACGCTGAGGGAAGCGCAAGAGAAAAACAAGCTGCAGGTTGAAATATGTCCACTTGATGTTGCCAAAGCCAGGTGCCTTTCACAAATGCTGTACTTGTATTTCTCTAACTCCCCCCACTCCCTGCTACTTTCTCTTTCTTTGTTCCTCTTTGTCTCTTTCTCTGTGTTGTATTACCTTCATTTGCCCTCTCTTCCTTTTTTCTTTTCTCACTATTTTCTCTTTCTCTCTCTCTTTCTTTCCCCTTCTCTATTCCTCTCCTTTTTTCTCTCCTCTCTTTTTATATCTCTGGATTTTTTTCTCTTTCTTCCTCTTACTTTTTATCACTTTGTTTCTCTCTCTTCCTCTTCTTTTCTTTCTTTTTCTAATCTCTCTCTCTCTCTTGTAATCTTTTGTTGTTCCTCTGTTTCTCTATGTCCTTTTACCTTCTTCTGCCCTCTTCCTTTTTTCAGTTTCTCTTCTCTCTTACTCTTGCTTTTCCCCCTTTCTCTTTCTCTGGATTTTTTTCTCCTTCCCCTCTCACTATTTCTCTTTTTATCTCATTTGTTTCTCACAATTTGTTTTTTTTCTCTCTCTTTGTCCCACCCTTTCTCCCTTTCTCTCCCTCTCTTTCTCTTATTTCTTTCTCCCTCTTTTTTTTTCTCTCTCTAATCTACTACTTCTAATCCGGTCCCCAAGAGAATGTTTGTTCTATCGTGTGGCCCCCCGAGTTAAAATGAGTTTGACATCCCTGCCTTAGATCATGCATAGTAACCGCTCAAAATAGTACAAAGTATGTCTTAACAGCAAGATGGCAACTTTATTTGTCAACAAAAATAAACCGTTCTTTTGATCAGCGCTGGATTTCTTCCTTTGAAGGTACTGGAATCAAATTTGAAAAATGGCCTTGAAAGTGCTTGAATTTGACCAGGGAAAAGGTGTACGAGTCCTGTATGAAACACTGGTGACCTTATGGTACAGTGTTGGCGCCTTGACTGCCACGACCTGGGTTCAAATCCCCTTGCATGCAATGTTCAGCGATTTTAGTTTGGGAAACTGTAAAACTTGGTGTAGTAATTATATGGCGGACTTTCAGATTTGGCATTTTTGGGTGCGCCTTATAGCGCGTAAAAACGGTACATGTTCCCATGGATTGAATATACAGTCGGACCTCGGTTATCGCGGTTAATGGGGACCAAAACCACTTGCGAAAAGTGAAAATCCGCGACGGCCCTTCAAAAATGCTAAAGAAAATAATAAATCATTTTATTATTTTTTTTTTGAGACCCGGTTAATGGGGACCAAAACCACCCGCGAAAAGTGAAAATCTGCGAAGTAGCGACGCCCCTTCAAAAAAAAAACCTTTGCAGTAATCCCCCCCCTGTAAACGGTTCAAAACAGTACACCATATGAAATACGGTTAGAGAGATTCTTGTTAAACAATCAAACAAAAAAACAGAATTTAACTTACCTCTTACAATAAGTTCTTTTAACCTCAAATTAGGTCTGCATCCAGGCTGATTTTCTTCACCCTACAATCGTGGATCCAAATAACCAGTGCATTTTCCATTCGCACCATGGTCTTATGCTGGGTGTTTACAACCCTTTTGGCATCTTTCGTGAAAGATATTGCAGCAGTTTGGCGGATGTTCTTCTCTTCCTTCTTTATGTACCGTACCGTGGATTCATTCAGGCCATATTGTCAGGCTACGCTCGCGTAGCTATTTCCTGCTTTCAACTTGCCCGATAAACTCACTTTTTCGTTAATCGTTAACATCTTTCGCTTTTTCTTCGGTTCACTCGATGCGCCAAGGGATAAAGAGCGTATGGGAGGCGTCACGAAGGGCTTCAAAAAACGTTTAGACTTAAAAATTCACCGCGAGAAAAAGGCTAACTGCGAGCTATGGCGAGAAGCGTACAGTGCTGTACTGTATACGAGGTAAGCGTGGTCTACTGTAGTGAATGGGCCAATGGGGAGTCGAGTATTCAGCAAGTGCTGGCCAATGAGCTTGCGTTTATGTTGTAAAATGATGCAATTACTAATTCTAATTGAATATTTTGTTTTCAAATTTTGTAAAATAATGTAATTTCTAATTTGAATGTAATATTTTTCATTATTACTATATTTTAATTTTTTTAAATTGATATTATTTTTTTAACTAATACAGGCCGCGAACGTCGAAGCGCAAAGTAGCGAGGTCCCACTGTACTCTCTGCCGTGACTGCAGTTTGAATCTTTGTCTCCCCCTGCAGACGGAAGACGGCGTAGCCAAGGCCTCGGAGAGATTGCTGATCCTCCTGAAGGTGGCGGCAGGTCTCGTTCCCATGACGACGGCGCTCTATCTTTCCAACCTCACGATGTGTATCGTGCCCTCAGACACTGTAGGACTGGATTTCGATTAGTCTTTTATCTGTGGTCGTTTTGATCACTAGGACCCTTTGGGTTTTTTTTATCATAATTATTATTTTTTTACACATGATGTCCAATTCTAGCATTATCAGTTAGACTTTGGCAATGCAAAACAACAAGGCTTGCAGTCATTGCTCTTATCGAGCAAAATACAAACTCAATAAAAATGAAATTGAAATATTCAAGAGGCATTTTCAAATAAGCTTGCAAGGTAATATATTCAAGGTTTGTGCAGGTGCTTGAAATCCTTGAAAAGGCTTGTGGGTGTTTTAATGATTGCATTTTGGGTGAAGTGCTTGTCAATGCTTGAAATTGTTGCCATGTTTCCCAGCAGTCTGACTCGATACACTTTGCATCAAATGAATGGTAAACGGTCTGCATTTCTATAGCGCTTTTCGAGTCAATGAAGACCTCCCAAAGCGCTTTACGATGTGCTTCACACTTACCCATTCACTAAATGAAGAAAAATACAACTTAAAAAGAATTGACCCTGGCTTACAACCACCTTAAATACAGTGAAACCTCTACTTACGGATTTAATTTGTTCTGAGAGTAGCTTGTAACCTGAACCATTTGTGAGTAGAAACGCCTTTTGAATGTAAATGCACTAATCCGTTCCGAGCCCTGCAAAACTACGATCTTTTTTTAAATAAATCATAAAAGGAGCATCGTAACGTGAAACAAATACATCTTAAAATTAGATGACCCCATAAAAAACATAAAAGGAAAGATACAAACTTAAAAACAAAGGAAATAATAAACATATTCATTTACCTTATAACTGGCCTCTTTTTTTACTGATCCTCGGCAGTTTTTTGGGGGGTTTTTTTTGCCTCGCGTTACTCGAAAAACTGATCCAATGACGTCTGCTTTTCCCGGCTTTTGACGATCCGTCGGAAAAGTGCGAGGCAGATGTCATCATAATGAGCAATAGCCCGGCCTGTCAACACTTTATGGGTGATTACTTTCCAAAAATTGTGAGACTTCATGGAATTTTGACAAATTGTCTTTAATTTGAGCTATTTGGTGGCTGCATCCTCCTCCTTGTTGTCTCTGAACTCCTCCTACACAGCATTGTGGATTTTCATGCCTTTTTCTATTATCCCTTGCTTTGTCTTGATGGCCAGAAAAAGTCTCCTCTTCTTTTCTCCTCCACTTTTCTGCACGTCTTTCGTGGGGTCCATTGGGAATGATAGCTCTTCATAGCGCAGGGGTGTCTAACAGGCGGCCCGCGGGCCGGATCAGGCCCACTAAGGGATTGAATCCGGCCCGCGAGACAACACTCAGAGAAGCTCAAGAGAAAAACAAGCTAGAAGTTGAAAAATGTCCAATTGATGTTGCCAAAGCCAGGTGCCTCTCACAAAGACACTGTAATTATATTTATTTCTTTTTCTCTCACTCTCTGTGTCTCTTGTTCTCTTTCTTTGTCTCTCTCTGTCCTTTTACCTTCCTTTGCTTTCTCATTTTTTTTCCTTTTTTCGCTTTTTCTCTCTCTCTATTTTGATTTCCCCTTATCTCTTTCTCTCCTTTTCTTTTCTCTCCTCTTTCTCTCCTTCTAATCCTCTTTGGATTTCTTTCTTTCCCCCTCTCCTCACTATTTCTCTTTTTATCTCTTTTGTTTCTCCTGTTCTCTCTCTGTCTTCTCTTTTTCTTTGTCCCACCCTCTCTCTTTTTCTCCCTCTTTCTCTTATTTCATTTTCTCTTTTTCTTTCTCTCTAATCTACTAGTCCGGCCCCCCGAGAGAACGTTTGTTCTATCGTGTGGCCCCCCAGTTAAAATGAGGTTGAAACCCCTGTCATAGCGTTACTGTAGAGTAGACTGTTTACAGAGCAGGAAGGGGATGTGAAGAGCATGCGGGGATATACACATACGCACAAGTTTGACTTTGTATTCTGAAACGGCTTTGTAACTAGAAGCAATATTTTCCCATTGAGGTTCTTTGTAACCTGAGACATTTGTAAGTAGAGGTACCACTGTACATCGATTGTTTTGGTGAGGTCAATCATAATAATGGTAATGGTTATTATTAACAATGTAAAAATGCATTTATTTCTTCTTTGACTGGTACTGGAGAAATTGGGAAATCAACTTTGAAAATCCATAAAAAGTGCTTGAATTTGGCCATGAAAAGTGTACTTTTCATTCATAAGGCGCAAAGAATGAAAACTACGGTAAGTGCTACCATATTTATTGATGTATAACTGTGGCGTAATGCTTGATATTGTTGCAAAGGTCGATCCGAGGAAGAAAAAAAAATGTCACTCACCCAAAAAGACATGACATTGTATGCAACAGGAGTCGAACCCAGGGTCTGTTGGTGTGACACCTTGACTGGAAACCGTAGAGGACACTGTGCCCTTGATATATTAGGCCACAGGTGTTAAACAGGCGGCCCGCGGGCCAGATCAGGCCCGCTAAGGGATTGAAACCGGCCCGTGAGACAACACTCAAAGAAGCGCAAGAGAAAAATGAGCTGCAGGTTGAAAAATGTCAACTTGATGTTGCCAAAGCCAGGTGCCTCGAACAAAAACGCTCCACTTGTATTTGTTTGTTTTTTTTATCTCTCTCTCTTTCTCTCTCTTCCACCCCTTTTCTCCCACTCTCTGTCTGGTGTCTCTGTCTCTCACTTTCTGTGTCTCTTTTTCTCCTCCTTTGTTGCCCTGTCTCTTTCACTCACTGTGTCTTTTTAACTTCTTTTGCTCTAACATCCTTTTTTCCTTTTCTCTTTCTCTCTTCCTACCTTTCGCGATTTCTTTTCTCTTCTGTCTCTATTTCTCTTTGGATTTCTTTCTTCCTCTCCCTTTCTTTTAGCCCTCTCTCACGACTTTTTATCTTTTGTTTCTCACGCTCTCTCCCTTTCTTTTAGCCCTCTCTCACGACTTTTTATAACTTGTTTCTCGTTCTCTTTCTTTGTCCGCCCTCTCTCCTTTTTTCCCTCCCTCTTTCTCTTATTTCTTTATCCCTCTTTTTCTTTCTCTTTAATCTACTAGTCCGGCCCCCGACAGAATGTTTGTTCTATCGTGTGGCCCCCGAGTTAAAATGAGTTTGACACCCCTGTATTAGACCTAACGCAAGATGTGGTTTGTATTGTCTCTGCAGCAATCGGCTCCGTGTCGAACAATTCATTATTTTGATTTTAATTCCTTGCCATATGAACTAATGAAAAGAACTATAAATGGCTCACGAGCCATAGGTTCTGGACCGTAGCTGTAAACCTATCCCACAAAGAGGGTTTGGTAGGGTTACTTTAACTGGATTACTTTCAATTACTTTTGGATTACTCCAATACTAAATATGCTAATAAAAGAAAAGAAACTAAATATGAATAAAATGATGACTCACAACACGTGGTAAGCTTTCTCTCCTGGCTTTGATCTCCGGCAAAACGAACATAAAATGCGACAGGAACAAAATGAAAATAAATCCAAACAGCTTGCCAACATCATTTTTGCCGTTCCATGTATTCCGTTACTCCCCAAGCCTGCACAAAATTGAGTCATTTGATTCGTATTTAGTTTCTTTTGTCTTTTATTAGCATATTTGGTATTAGAGTAATCCAAAAGTAATTGAAAGTAATCCAGTTAAAGTAACCCTACCCAACCCTGTTCACAAATAAGTTGCCGGGTTATGTGAACTGTGGAACATTTTCCTCGTTACGATGTTGCAAAATTATAACGCTTGAAGGCGCACTGTTATATTTGACCACTAGATGCTGCTAAATACATTTTTGTTGACCTACAAGAAATAAAAAATACATATATGTATATATTTAACTTGATTCTTTACCACTAGGAGGCGCTAAATGATAAACAATGCCCTTTAAATAAGACCGCCGTATGACGAGTGAAACTTGATTTTAAAAATAAATTAGGTTTTAGTCGTTTATCCGTAATGTGATATAAATAAAAACCCTAAAAGAAGGTAGACGTTTTTCATTCAACTTGTTTTTTTAAAAAGATTCCTATCCACTTGAAGTGTAATTACAGTGAGTACAACCGAGATTTTTTTTTCAGCATAGTAATCCCTTCCTGTATCGGGGGCTACTTATTGCGGTTTCACTTTTTCGCAGATTTTCATTGTGCATTGGGTTCTGCATTCTGATTCGCTGAATCGAGGAAGATGCTTTCTATTGCCCGAAAAAGTTAGACCTCTCCACCCGATAAACTTGCTCCGGAGCCAAATGCGAGTCTTTGGCGCTCCTTAGCGTTTTTGGGAAAATTTTGGATTATTTCTGTGGGAAACAGCACGAAAGTACATGTAGGTTTCCATAACGGCCACATGATGGCGGAAAAGTATCGTTTCAGGAGATCATGTCCTTAATCCATACAGTCGTGCCATAGAACGGCAGTGTTATTTTTAAAATCATAATTTGGCAGGACTTATATTTGTTAAATACTTGAGCCTGTCAATTGTTTTTTCTTGAGTTATAAATAAAGTTTTTACATCGCGGGAATGCAACCCTTATAAAACAAGAGGCTACTGTCAAATGTTGATTTTTTTTTTTTGATAGAGCCTGCTAATATAAATTTGATCACGGGCAATAACTGGCCCCTGGGCCGGACTTTGCATATCCCTGCTCTAAGGGGTGTGGTAAATCAAAAAACAGCAACATGATTGGCCGATATTGACAATAATGTAAACGGTATGTAATAGTCAAAACAATTAACTAACATCCTATGCAATCTTCTTTTGCTAGTATATGCAATATTGAAAACTAAAAAATATCAATAATAATAATAATAATTTCCTTTGTATTGTCATTCTTTGTAACAATGTACACAGAACGAAATGTCGATACACCTGACCCGTTGTAGCGAGCCGATGCAGCCGCAGCCAACAGAGGGCGCCGCCATTTTACCAATTAGGTATGACTCGGCCGAGGCGCGAACCAGCGACCTCCCAGTCTCAAAGCGGGCACACTACCATCTAGGCTACTGAGCTGGTACTGAAATTGCTAAAAGCACTATCACCTGCTTTGCCGCATTAAATTGATGTGCGGAAGATTAAATAGGATCCATATTTTGGAAATGCCATTTTAATGAACTAAACCATAATTCAATAAAATGGAGAATTGAAACAAAGCAGTGTGACCAGTGACACATCCAGTTGATAACAGTCAGTATTTCCATCTTGCCCTTGGCTTTCTGTAAAAATTCTAGGCCACCCCATTTCTGACTTGGCAACTGTAAATAAAAAAGGAAAGTTGACTGTGAGGGCCGCCGCTTCCGGGACAAGTGAAAACAGGTGTTTTTTCCCAAAACCCAAATCAACTGCATTCGCCTAATTTTCCATGCGACTGTGGTTGTTTTTAACTGAGGTCATGCTTATTTGAATATAAGTCGCAATACAAGACAAAACATGCTGACTGCAAAACGCAAACTGGAAACGAAGGCTCTGAAAAGGCGAAGCTACTGGAAGCTGTTTTAACGACACAGCAACGCTTATTCGCGAGACCTTGCATGTCAAATGAAAATGCTACGAGGTCGTGACACTGATCGCTAAGCACTGCAAACCTTTTTACGGAGGGTGAATTTATTAAAGACTGCTCAAAGAGTACCACGCGGAATAGTCGGACCCTCACACATTTTCAGCTGATCAAATCTGGCCCGCTTTTTGAAAAGTTTGGACACCCCTGCCTTAGAGGGATTCCCAAAATTTGAAAACATACAAAATGTGAAACAAATAGTAGATGTTTTTTCCATAATAGCTATATATATAAATGTCATTCGTATTATCTTATTATTTTTCGAATGCATTTTGAAGACGGTCCGTTTCTTCTTTGACTTCCTGAAATCCGACATCATGTGAAGCACACCGGCACCCAAGCAAGCCAGTCACCTTGGTGGTGTTAAGTAGTCCAAAAGGTTTGGAGTGTTTTAAGACAGGTTTTTGTGGAGAGTGTCTAGGTGTTGTGTTGAAGGTGGATGCAGTAATGGTACAACGAATAGCAATCAGCCAAAATAGGCAGAACTGGCAAAGAAAACATAGAGAGCTAACATGGGTTACACCGGCAGGGACAAGGCAGGTTAGTCGGCTGCCGTGGACGACTAACCTGGACCGATCAGCTGGAAAAACTGGATGCGGGTTAACCGAAAACATGAGGTAAGCGGCCAGGGTAACCGTGAGCCACGGCAGCAACAAACACGAACCCAATCGGGAGAAAAATCGATGAGCACGGCAGGCTGGTCAGCAAGCCGACTGCTAGTGGGGCTAACCTAGACAAAATTAAACTGGAAGCCTTCGGAAGCTATCTGGACAAGATTACCGTATTTTCCGCACTATAAGGCGCACCCAAAAGCATTTATTTATTTCAAAAACTGACCATGCGCCTTATACTACAGTGCACCTTATATATGGTTCAATATTAAGTCGCAAGGTCTCGCAAGTTAAGGCAAGCAGCCGCCGACTAGATTTTTCCTCGTAGGCGATGTGGTCCGCGGTGTATGCTGGGATACATATGCCGGCGTTTCATTTCCCAGCCAATGTGTCAATCATCATTTGAATCGATCACTATTGGCTAAAGTTATTCGGAGGTAAAGGGGGCGGATCCTTTTTATCATTTACAGGCTCGCATAGGCGAAAGGGGCAAAACAAAGCCTGCAATTGGCCGAAAAAGATGAATGTGAATAGCAAGTTTGGTTGTCTACGGCATAGAGGAAACATGTTTTACCATTCTGTATTTGTAAATATTTTACTCTCCTGGATTTACTACACTCACGGATATAAGAAGACCATGGTTGCACATTATTATTGAACGCAACGACTTTGGTGAGCTACTCCGGCTATATATTTTCCCAGTATCTTGTTTCAGACTGATCTCGATGTTTATCTGATGGGTGTTTTTTTAAATTAAACTCAATTCCAAGTGTTTATTGTCATATGCGCAGTAAAGTTGCGAGCGAAAAAGAAAATAGAAACTAAGGAATGGTTGGCATTTCTTGAATCCCAAGACTTTAACCTTCCGAATGATATTTGGAACGATGCATTTGAGTGACATCGTACGGACACCGCATCCGCACGTGTCTACGACACGTATTTGCTTCTTTGCAAGCTTTGGGAATGTTAAGGGGGTAATAAGTTGGACTGAACTATCTGACTGTTTTGTCGACGTTCCCATTGTAGCGCCTTATAATCCGGTGCGCCTTATCTATGGAAGATATAGGACCAAAAACTATTTTTAAGGGGTGCGCTCTATAACCCGGTGCGCCCTATAGTGTGGAAAATACGGTATATCAATTGCAAGACAAGCGGCAAATAACGGGAGAGGGAAAGTCCTAATCACATACCTAAAATGAGGAGAAGTCAAAAAAGGAACGCACGCTGTAACACGATGGCCGGTAAACATACCCTTTGATGATCAACCCTGACAAAAAAGTCAGAAGTCCCCCAGCGATACGATAAGCTAAGTTCCAATTACTCCCAAGCTGAAATGAGCGCCGTGCAATTGCCAACTGTTTTTTAAAGGGAACCCGCCATTTTTATGAGCCTTTGCTGTCATCTGGGGACGTCACAGCTCTAGTGGATATGAGGTCAAAATGAATTTTTCGAGATCCATTACATGTGGAAAATATAAGCATGATTGTGGGAAGGAACACTACACGTTCTGTGCCTAACTGAAAAAAAAGTCTTTTATAATCCCTTCAAAGGTTCCTGTAGTTTTTAATTAAGGTTTAATAAGGGCTCAGGTTAGAACAGGTTGGAATTTCTTATCTGAATCTGCTCTCTCCCCTGTTCTCCTTGCAAGTTCAAAATCCATTGATTTCTTCTCTCTTCATTTTGGATGTCTACTAAACTATAAACTTCTCACGTATTTAACGGTTGCACCTCCTGTCCACAACATCCGCTCGGCAAAGAAATCATCCGACACAAGATAAAACTCCCTTTAATATTCAATCCTTTTCAAGTAAACGTTTTTTCTAAGGTTTGCTGTTAACAAAACAATACTGTATACAAACACAAATTGCTACTTCGATGTAAACAGGATATAAAAAAAAAACCTTAATGCGAAAACACATTTGCTGTTAATCCACCCCTTTTAAAAGAATCTCGATTTCTTCCACCTTTACCATGCTCGCGTTTCATATTTAAAATATTCAAAACCAATATGGCGACGAAACATTAAAACACTGATTTTTTTTGTTGCTGTATTTCCCGTTTTCACGATAACACTCAGATGTTCGCTTTAGTGGTTTGATGCTATAACGTACCGGTGGAGTCTGGTGTGCGCGTCAGCCATGCATTTTGATAACTGCGCTGTTTTGCTTTTGTGGAACGTCGTCAAACGGAAATCTCGAAAACTGTTAGCGATCGTAGGCTTGTTTTCTGTGTTCTCGATACCGAAAGAAGGCGGAAGAAGACAGAAGGGAGTACACCGTGCGGTCCGAGCTCGTTTGTTTGAATAGAAAGTGAAAAACCGGTGCAGAGAAGTTCAAGGCATCGGTGGGACTGTGCAGGCCAAAGGAGTGAGAAATCGCGACGAGGATGTCTTTATCGTTTGTAAAACGAACTGAGGCGGTTCTATAACACCCTCGAAACATTACCGTGTAGTTTTTGAAGAGGTTCCGGACATGCGATCGACGGATCTGGGACTGCGGAGAAAAGTCTATGACAGGATGTTGGACATGAACTCGTAGAAGCGCTTGGAGTACTGCTCCGGGTTCACCGTCGATATCTCCGCCCCGGCCTGGAAAACACCAATCACAGAGGATGATAAGGATATTTGCAAGCGGATCTTTCAAGCAACTCTAGGTCCCATCCTACAAGGCAGGGTGTACTGGGTGGGATGACACGCCCTTTCCTATTGGCAGTGTCTGAAAATAACGTCTGCCCGGACGCCCGGGGCTTGCGTTTTTTATGTCGGGCATACAACTTACAAAACGTCTCCGCCCGGGTGGCTAACAACTTTTTCAAGAAAGAAAAAGAAAGAAAGAAAAAAAAGAGATTTATTTTCAAACAAATGTTTGTATTATTCCGATTTCGAAATTTCGGTTCGTTTGGCAATTTGTATACTCGGCAGCCAATCAGAATCCCGCATCGAATAACTTCGTGCTTCCGTACTTTCCCGTACGTTCTAAGCGCATTTACGTATCATTTTCCACAGTAGACGCACAGAGAACACAAGAAAAATGAAGAAGTGGTTAGGAATCAAACCAAAACCTCAGCTCCATAAGAAAGATTCAAAAGAAGCTAACAAAATTTATGATGCTACAAAACGTAAACGTACGTTAAACGCATCGTGGAAAGAAGAGTTCACCTGGCTTGTAGCAAACATTGCATGAATAAAGATGAGTAAATACAGGTACATACTGATGGCAGATGGAAAACAGCGATGTCATATACATGCAATTAATTTTATAAGTAGATTTATAATAAACTTAATCTTAAAGTGTTGTTCTGTTACATATTTTGATTATCAATCCTTAATACTTTGCAACAATGTATATTTTTTGCGATGAGTCGTTTTATCGTGTTTCAAGTTGTGAAAAATGGGGCAGGCAACTTTATGGCTGCTGTCCGCTAACTTTTTGTCAAGAGTTTCGGACACAGCTATTGGTCAAGGTTGAGAACCACTGTTAGCTTCTGGTCCACACCCTGCAATCTATCAACTCATGGGAGTGGTCACACCTATGGCTCATTCAATAATTGCCCATGGAGTGACATTTAAGGACAGTTGCCCAGAGAGAAAGGAGAGACTACCAGGCTGGTGAAGCAAATGCACCAATCCCTCTAAGTCTCTGGGATAAGAAGCCAGTACCCAAATCCTTTTTCATTTTAAGAAAAGGAACTGAAGACGAGGTTTTCCCCGAGCCCAAAAATGTTTATGCAACAGATTTTTTTACCATTCAAAATAGTGACTAACATATAGTTAGATAGGGCAGCACGGCGGCGCAGTGGTTAGCGCATGTGCGGCACAGTTCTGTGGTCATGAGACCCAACCTCCTGTGTGGAGTTTGCATGTTCTCCTCGTGCTTGCGTGGGTTTCCTCCAGGCACTCCGGTTTCCTCCCACATAGCAAAATTCATGCATGTCAGGTTAGATGGCTTGTCCAAATTGTGTAAATGAGCGAGTGAGTTGTCTGTCTCTGTGTGCTCTGCGATTGGCTGGCAACCAGTTCAGGGTGTCCCCTCCTGACTGCCCCAAGATAGCTGGGATGGACTCCAGCACCCCCGTGACCCTACTGAGGATAAGCGGTGCAGATAATGGATGATCAAGTTTACATTGTAGTTATGTAGAGTTCTATATTATATAAAATCTTTGTGCTTCGTTTATTGTATTTACAAAGTAACAAACGCAGAGGGGTTGAATTATTCAATGATATTTCCAAGCAAAAAGTATTCGTATTGATCGATGCGACTAGACATTTACATGGATCGGAATAATGCAACAATCGCCCAACCCGAGTTTTATCGTGAGCTGTGCACAGCTGGCAGCAAATGTATCAAATTTCACTTACAGATGAACAATGTCGATCATCAGTGTTTCCTGCGTAAACGCTAATTAGCATGTCATGTCACTCACCCCATGTTTCACAGTTTTGGCAGCATGTGCAGCTTTTTTCTTCGCATCATAATGAGTGAGGATGTCGATGATTGCCATGAAGTAAACCTCTTTCTTGGCAGCGCCTAACCACAAAAAGCATTGGGTTTTTTTTAACTCCAAAAGAGTTTGACATGAAAGGTGTTTCAAATATTGCTCACCGTCATGGCTCTTGATTGCGTAAACGTCAACGGAGGGGTCGAAGTCTCCGGGCCCGAAGAATCCACAATTGAAAGGGTTTCCCGGGCTGTCGGGTGGCGTTCCGAAGGAGCCGGTGAGCGCGCCGTCGTTTTCGTAGTCTTCCTCGTCCGCGGCGGCCTCCACGTCCATCTCTTCCTGTTCTGCGCGTTCCACGTCGTGGATTCCCACCAGGAGGCTGTAATCCATGATCTTCAGAGTGGCCAGGAACTGAAACACGATTGTATTCCGATTAAATGATTGTCCGAGAGCTGAGAAAATCTCTTCGCACAATATATTGGTACCTTTTGTATACGAGCACATCTAAACACGAGTATTTCGGCATACGAGTATTATTTGCGACAAAAAACTTGCCCGCTATACAAACATTCATGAGCAGTCCCAGCTGCTTACCGCCAACATTAACTAGTCCAGTTAGCACATGCAAACTACTACAGGCACACAAAAAACGACATGAAAAGTTGTGCTGTAAAATATTTTGTGTTTAAGGTTATAATAACTTACAATAACACAGTAAGTGCTTACATATCAACAGTCTCTCAATTTCCTACTTGTCAACCTCCGCCAATCCACCATATTAAGCGATAATAAACAGTACAAAATCAACATGGCACCTATTTACTCACAGCAAGACAGCCTAGGTAGAATACTGCGGCAACATTAGCAATCTACGATGAAGTTGCGCCACAAAGGGTAAGAATTATCGAAAAGGTAGGGCGGCAGTAGCTCAGGAGGTTAAGCGCTCGTCTTGGGATCAAGAGGTCACAGGTTCAATTCCCGGCTCCTGACAGTTGAATGTCAAAGTGTCCTTGACTCCCTAATGCCGCCGATGAGCAGGTAGTTGCCTTGCACGGCTGACGCTGCTTGTTGGTGATAGGAATGAGTGGAGATGTGTTGTGAAAGGATGGTGGGACGTTTGGACATGTTCTAAGGGATGGGCAGGGCACCTCTATGATGCGGAAGGGGTAAACCAGTGAAAGCTGTCAGGCCCTGCTGTTGAACAGAAGAGGGTGTTGCGTCACCCTGCCCGAGTGACATTGCCGCTTTCTGGTGTCCCATTTCATCTTGGGTGCCGAGGTGCTTAACTTGTTTGGGTGTTTGGGCATTTGGGTAATAATGTGTTTTTGTCTACTTTTTCCCTTTTTTTATTTTCTTTGTTTTTGTGTATGTGTTTGTCTTGCTGTCTGTCACCCCTCTCGAGGGATATGACCATGGTAGATATATAAAAAGAACTTTAATTTCAAGTGTACTGTAAGTGCTCGCGTATCATCAACAGTCTCTCGCTCCCCTACGTCTCCCGCAAACACCTCTGTCCATGGTAAGTGCTCGTAATAAACTCATGTTTTCTTTTGTTATTATCATCTACTTTATCTGTATCACTGTATTATTGTATTCAATTGTTATTTGAATGTGTTTTTAGTAATTAGGAAGATGTGTTTAATAGCTTTTTGGGGTTACCTTGGATGCTTTTGGAATTCCGGGAAGGGATTAACTAGTTTTCAATTATTTTGTATCGGAAAAATTTGCTTGTTATATGAGCAATTCGGAATACGAGCACGATCATGGAACGAACTAATCTCATAGGTTGGGGTATCACTGTATCTGCCACACTGACAGACTTTATAAACATACCTCCACATCATGTTTTAGCTTCTCCAAAAAGTACTTTTTGTTGTCGTCTCCAATTTGCAGCTTCTGGCCTTCATTCAGGAAGTCGTTGTCTTTTAAAGTGGGGAGCTCTTTGGCCTAAAGAAAGCAGACACACAACATGCAGCTTGCTCAACATCTAGATTGCCAACTACTCAGCACAAGACATCTCCCGTATGGTTTCAAATAAATGGTCATTTTTTTCATTTCTTTCTCATTTTTTGATCATCATCAAACGTACCTTTTCCTTGCCACTTGCTTCCCTTGCCACCGTGGAACCCTAAAAGAGATGGCACAAAACAGAAATGACAAAAATAGAAGAGCTAGTTTTTGACTCTCCAAACAATATTTGACAGTTAAAAAAAGCTTTAATATAACCTTGATTGAAATTATCCTCGATATTGTTTTCCCAATATGAATGCCCAACACTAAAGACTCTACCTCCAACTACTGAGGAAAAGAAACAATGCACACTTATTCCATAACGAACCCCCAAAGCAAGCTCTTGTCATTCTATTTCTTCTTGAAGTGGACATTTAATCATTGACCACTAGATGTCACTGTGTTGTGTATTGCAACTGAAAACAAGTGCTACAAAGCACAAGGAAGATTCCAAACTACGGAGACTCAAAGTGACCAAACCGCACAATTCTTCTCATTTTTTGTTTATCTTTTAACGAGGTTTTCTTTTTTGGGGGCGGAGATACCCTTAGCAGCAAGATGACAGACAATTATGCCAGCGCCCTCTGGGTGAGCTGTCAGGACCAGAACGGAAACAGGACCCAATTGCGTTACGTTTCTCACAAGTTTTATTAAAGAAAAGAGGAAGAGCTGCACCCCTGATCCGGCATTTACTAGGCGCGGGAAGCAAGTCACTCTCGTACTCAGTTTGTGATCCGAACACGGAAGTGGATCTTCCGTAGCGAGCAATGGCGGTGTCAAGGACGGAAAAACAGGTCGATAGCCGGGACAGGAGAGCAAAAACGTGTTCAAGGTCAGAAACGGGTCGTAAGCCAGGACAGGAGAGCAAAAACGTGTTCAAGGTCAGAAACGGGTCGTAAGCCGGGACGGGAGAGCAGACGTGGTCGGGATCAAAAACGGGTCGTCACTGGAGACAGACGGGAGCAAAAACGGGACAGGTGGGAGTCAGGGTCGAAAAAGGCTTGCGTAGTATACACTGAGGTTCACAGACGGACTGAAAACAGCGGATTGACAAGATTGGGTTTTAGTAGGGACAGAGTGCCAATCAGAACCCGAGGCGGGTGGCGCCAAATGAGCGGGAAAAACTGAGTCACATCAGTAAACATGACATGAGCCTCATGTAATGTACAGTAAATAAAAAAATATGACCTCCGAGCATTTTTTTAAAAAGATTGTTTGTATGATAGTTCATGTATATCAATACTAAATAATACACAGTGTATTTGTACTTTGATCAAGCTAATTGCTGCTGTGATATTAGCTGACGTTTTAATCAAATACAGACGCAATGGCCAAAGTACCTTGAGGTCGTATTTGCGATGAACGGTGAGCCGATGGCTGAATACATTCCGGGTCACTACCATGTACGTCTCCACCCCGTCCACTGTTAGCCTGTACATACCCAAAAATTGAGGAAGCAGTGTGTTGCCGTGACACTCCACAATAAACTGTGGATAAAGAGAAAACAAAGAGTGGCAGTGAGGTAAAAAAAAAACATTATGAATAGAATTGTTCCTCTCTCTAGTGATGCATTATATCTTCTACCCAAAATGTATTTAAACTCAACTTGTATTCAGTGCTCCCTCTAAGCTGCGCGCGTGCGGATTGCGCACTGCTCGGACATTCTCGGCGCACAAGAAAATCTAGCCAGCGCACAAAAATGAGGGCTCAAAATTACTAATTAAGAAGCGACTTAAGTCAAAGTTACAGTGCATGAAGGTAAAAATACACAGGTTCCCCTGACGCTGTGTCTTAAATGCGGTATTTTGAAGTCGAGTCGAAGTGGAACGAAGTTGAGCAAAGTTAGTAGAGTATGTCGAGAACCGGCTTCTTCGGCTCGGCTCTTCGGGTTGTTTTTGCTTCTTTCATCCCAACATATATATCATCCCAATATTAAGTAAAATTATGCACAAAATGACTTAAAGGAAGGGGGGAATAGAACAAAAAAGAAAAAATACCAAAATGAAAAAGTAGTGAAAAGCTGAGAAAAAAAGAAACAAAAGGAAGAGAAAAAAAGAAGGAAAAATTTAGAAAAAAGCCAGAAAAAAAGAAAAAGAAATGTAGGACAAAAGTAAATAGAGAACAAAAAGAAAAAAGTAACAGCTCGGAAAAAATAAACACAATGAGATTTTTTTTTTTAAAGGATTTTTTTAAAAAAGTAGAAAAAAGCACAGAAAAAAGAATAAAAAGTTTGTGTTGCATTCAAATAATTTCCAATTATATCATGTGAATCTTGTTGCCAACATTGTACTTCCACTAAAAAATGTGATTAAGTACAGTTCTGTATCTTACAACCAACTAAATAAGCCCCCAAAAATGTTAATATTATGCGACAAAATATATCAGGAAATAAAAAGAAATGGATATCTTGCGAAAGTATTGTAAGAACAAACGACGTTTGTAGGCCGTACAACCTTTGCAATAGTACATGAGTCAATTCATTCAAAAAAGAAACATAATTTTGCATTGCCGGAAACTCAGCAAAATGTAACTTGATGTCAAGTTTTGATAATTAATGAATTTGCCACACTTGAGATTATGGTTGCTCACTGTAGTTTCAAGCGTTGCTCACCGACTTTGTGTGAACGCTCAGACTCGTGGAAAATTAGAGGGAACATCGCTTGTATTTCTTATTCACTGGCATCTGAGAAAAAATAGATACTTGACAAATGATAAATGGCAGTGGATAATTGTAACTCGCCTTATAGAAAACTATTTGTTCCAAAAGTAAAGTTCGGGCTGAACATCAGTACTTTTCTTTTATCCTAAACGCACGCTATATGTACTAGAAATAAGAACCAGAAAACTGCACTTTCTTGTTGAACGAAACATTGAATACACAGCTGAGGAGCCTTTTTAAGCACGAGGCAGAAGAAGTATATCTTATCGAAAATAGTCTCTAGTCTTATACTGTCTTGGCCTCCCAACCACACAGGGGTGAAGGGGATGACTTCGCCTCATCAATGTGCCAATGTGGTCTTAACTGGTTCAAAATGTTTTTAAAAGTGCTTTAAGATATGAATGCGCCAAGCAAGGACAGTCAAAGCAACCTAGCGGATCAAGCTGAAGTCTTCTAACACCTGAGAGGCTTACTCTAACACAAACAAACAAACAAAAAAAACAACAGAAAGAAACAAAACCGAAGACATGATGTCGTGCTTCGTAAAACACAGTAAAAATAAGACAAACAGTTAATTGCACACATAGTACCTGGTGATATTTTTTTAAGATGTTGTGCATCTCTGCGATATCCTCACTGGATACCGTTTTGATTACAAATCGATGGTCGTAGCTGGAGAGGAAGCGATTGCCAAAGCGACCCTGCGAATCGCTGTTGAGGGGAGCGCTCCGCGTGAGAGAATTCTGCCAGAAAGGACAACAGGATTCCTTAAAGTTGTTTTCCACGTGTGACAGAACTCATCCAATGATACTAGGATTCATTTTCACCAGAAGCTTACCTGGTAGTCTTGGTCATCGATGCAAAACCGCTCCCTCAGGTTTCGGAAGACCATGGGACAGTATTCTTTGAACTTAAAGCGACTGGGAAGGTTCTCTCTGACGGGGGAGAGTCACAGAGTCAAGCTTGGCAGTTTTGTCTGACTCAAATTTTTACAGATATATTTGTGATTTTTGGATGTGAAATCTATTACATCCTTTCACCGACATCCCATTCAAAATGTGAACATTTCGTGAGTTCACTATTGCGTGTTTCTCCACAACAAAAAATATTCGATAAAATACTGAAAAACGAAATCACACCATGATCTTACGAAAAGGAAGACTAACCCATTTTGGGTTGGGGTTTTTAAGGGTTATTGTTCTATCTTCGTTATTCATTATCCATTATCCGTTATCGGTCAGTTCATTATACGCTACAAAGCATAGGAGCCGGGACACTTACTCTCAGCCAAAAGGCTAAGCTAAGGTCCTAGCCCTAAAACCTTGTTGCGATCATTGCGAATGCACCGTTCCCGGAGGTACTGCAATACCGGGGCGATGCGTGGAGTGGACAGAGCAAGATCTTATTCCATCTCCGGAATGCAAAAATCAAAAGGCCAAGCTAAAGCCAAGCTAAGGCTAAGCTAAGGACCTAGCATCAAAAGGCCAAGCTAATGACTTAGCATCAAAGCCTAAGGACCTAGCATCAAAGCCTTCAAGATCAAATGCAGTAAAATGCTCTCAAAGAGGGTTAAACCCGCAACAATAGCATGAAAACATTGATGCACCTACTTGTTAAATAGGTGGTTGTCCACTTTGATCTTACTGTAGGCTTTAAAATCATCTGGCATCAGCATAACCGGTACAGGCACATTACTTAACTCGTTAATCTGAGGGAGTAAAAGAGCAATGGATTAGAAAAAAAGAGACAGATGAATATGTATTGTTATCGACAGATTGGAAATAAATCAAATCCATAACACTGAAGTTATCTGTTTGACAATAAATAATACACACAAAAAAAACATAAACAAAAAACAAATGTTTCAATAGATAGTAAAACGGGATTCTTAAATTTTAAGGCAAGTTAAATTCAAGATTTTCTTAAGACTAATTTAAGACCAGGTTGACACAAAACACCCACGATTGAAACACAATAAAATATATATATATATTTCTTGCACATTATATCATATTCCCTTGTACAAATTACCTGGCACAGCTCTTAGCTTTTTGTGGGTAGACCTAAGACATGCGTCTGCTCTGAATGGCCCGACTGAAACCACATCACCGTTTTGATATTTCCCTTATTGAGGTCACGCCATGTTGCCATGAAATTAAATCGGTGAATTATTAAAAAACAATAGGTAAATGGCACTAAATCTTCTTAGTTCAAACAAATATAAGTCTTAGGGATGTGTTCGCATTTTAGGCCTTTAAGACATTCTAATTCAAATTAAGGCCTTATTTTTTAGAAAAAGATTCACAGGAACCCTGTAAAACCATATGTCTCACACATATAGGCCAGATACCATCACGTCTTTTCACTTCAACTACACGGTTTTGAAGACCAGTAAGATATCGCAGTATAATTAGGTAACTGTGATATCAATTACAAAGAACTAAAAATCAAAATTTGAAATGAGAGGTGCAAAATTGAACCATAATCATGTCTCACAAGCTGTTTTGTTACAGCAAATATATGCAAACTCTTCCAGAGGAATAACACGTTATCAATAGTAGAATACACCACATCATAATCCCACCATGAAACATTTTATGAAACTTTTCATCATATAAATTAAGCAAAATACACACAGTTCATCTTCATTCTCCGGCATAGCTGAGTGGAATAAGCAGTTCTATCGCTCAATTCAGTTGATTATTTTTACAGGCTTAAGAATATAGTTTCCGGCAATAATACAAAACCATTCCAACTCTAGTTTTACTTAGCTGTCTATATACCGTAAATTCCGGACTATAAGCCGCTGATTTTTTCCCAAACGTTCAACCCTGCGGCTTATTCAGTGATGCGGCCAATTTATGTCATTTTTCTAACGGCCGCCAGCGGCGCTCGAGTACAAAAGGTAAGATTTAGACTGCAACTTCTTCGATTGTGCACAAATTAAATTAGCGTAGACATATCCTCATCATGCAAATTGCAAAAAGAAAGGCACATGACGCAACTTTCAAGCTAAACGCAATCGAGCAGTTCGATATAGAAGGGAACAGAGCTACCGCACGTAAACTTTACTTGGCGAGCGTGATGCTAGCGTGTTTTTGAATAAGGGAGCGTGGGACGACGTCTACAAGGCAAAGTCTCTTTCCCATATTGAAGGAAGACGACTTTGATGACGTCAGTTATAAGGAGGAAGATGAGGACGGTTTACCGTGCTTGCTAAAAGTACAGAGCTTTTTACTGCGTTGCGAGCGTGTTGCTAGTAGCGTTTTGCTACCCTTCACAGGCACGGTTTGGGATGAAAGTTATAATAATATTATTAAAGCTTTGAAAACTCTCTCGGTGTATTGTCTTTCTTTGTAAATATGTGTAACCATGAATAATATGTATTTGCAACTGTATATTTTTGTAATGTATTTATTTTAGAAACTTATTCTGATATGTTTTGTACGAGCAAATGAGAAAGAAGGGGCGGGGCAAACGCGGGCTGGTGGGAAGTAGAGTAAAGGTGAGACGTGTTTGTGGACGCGGCCGACAATATTGGATATATATTTTTCCCACCATTACCTTTGGAAATATACACTTTTTTCCTTGGATTACTTTCACCGGGGACCCGGACTCTGCAGGTCTGCATTAAATCTTAAGTACCGGTATCATTTTCCATTCATTTTGCCGGCTGTTTTTTTTGGACTGAATCGGGTATAGGTTAATTTCGTGTTTGTATTGCGTTTTTTCAATGTGGGGGCGTGCGGCTAATATACAGGTGCGGCTTGTGTATGTACAAAATCGGTTTTCCTCCCGAAATGTGGTAGGTGCGGCTTATAATCAGGTGCGCTCTATAGTCCGGAATTTACGGTAATCATAACGTGTAAATGTGAATGTTTATTTCATTTCCGATTATACTTCTTGCCTCAAAGAGGTCATCTATTGTTTACTTTGTAGAAATTTGCTGTAGGTGACACACCTTAGCGGCCACACCCTGCGGTTTGAACAGATGTCAGAGCCAAGCTTGAACGCGCCAAACTCCCAATTAAGTAAAATAAACTGTGGAAACAAAGCTCATCACATCTAAACATGCAGTCTTTCTGAAACAAACGTAATTCTGACCAGAGTGGAATAAAAATGTAGGCATTATTATGCATCAATAGTCAGTAACATAAACCACAAATGTAGCTACAGAGCAAAATTGCTTCTCAGATTAGTAACAGGCTTTAAAAAACATAAAAGGCTGATGAAAAGCTTGTCTGTCTAACGGCTTTCCGCCCACACCACATATCGAAATTCCCCAAAAGCTGCTCCCACACATTCTCTGACAAAGTTCATCCACTGAACATCAAAGATGCAGTAATCATACCCAAAGAACGCTTTACTGATTTGGGATCAGAATTGAGGAAAATGCATGTGAACAAATTGGCAATGGCTGCCCTATTTTTAGAAATCTAACACAAGTGCTCCATACTGTATACAAATTTGGCTTTTTCAGTAAAGAATCTTAAAAGGTTTCTTCATTTTTCTCATGTTGAAGTCTTTGAGTTTTTCCTTGCCCTCATGTAGGTGTTAGATCAGGGGATGGTGTAATAATAGTCCGTGGTTTGCAATACTCTGTGCAGCCCTTTGAGACTCTTTGTGATTAAGGGTGTCACAAATAACATGACTTGACTTGACTAAACAGGATATATTAATTCTACTCCCTTAGTGACGTTTATTGAATGACGTATTGAAAAAAGCAGTAGTAAAATGGTTGTACGGTTAACCGGTTGCTATAATTGAGTTTGGCAATATCACACTTAAACCTAATTAGTGGCAAGAATTTACATAACAGAATGATTAACAAAAGCAAAACTATTAATTTCCACTTAAACTAAATATGGCGGATAACATAGACTAAATTTGCTTTTTCATTTTCAGAGGCTTTTAGTAAGCATGGGTATCAACATCAAATTTTGTTGTAGTGTGATCCACTAGAAATACACAAAACACCATTATTAAATATATTTCAAGGTAGCATTCTATCTGAGTAGAGTTGTCCAGGAAAATGTTTGCAATAGTATTACAGCATTCGACATTTGCAGAGAAAACATGCAAACTACTGTACATGAAGTCAAGTAAAGTCATATTTATTTGTGCCCCCCCTAATCACAAAGAGTCTCAAAGGGCTGCACAGACCACAGATTATTAAAAACTACAAGCTATTATGACACCATTCCCTGATCTAAAACCTACATGAAGGCAAGGAAAAACTCAAAACCCTAAACATGAGGAAAATGAAGAAACCTTGAGAAGGCACCGCACTTGTGTCAAGTCATGTTTATTTGTGACGCCCTTAATCACAAAGAGTCTCAAAGGGCTGCACAGACTACAGATTATTGCAAACTACAAGCTATTATGACACCCTCCCCTGATCTAAAACCTACACGAAGGCACGGAAAAACTCAAAAACCTCAACATGAGGAAAATAAAGAAAACTTGAGAAGGGACCGCACATGAGTCAAGTTAAGTCATGTTTATTTGTGACGCCCTTAATCACAAGGAGTCTCAAAGGGCTGCACAGACCACAAATTATTGCAAACTACAAGCTATTATGACACCATCCCCTGATCTAAAACCTACATGAAGGCATGGAAAAACTCAAAAACCTCAACATGAGGAAAATGAGGAAAACTTTTGAAGGGACCGCACATAAGTTAATCCCCCTTCCTTTAATTAATATTTAGTCAAATAAAAAAAAAATGGATAAAGGAAGCTGTTGCAAAACCTAAGAGTAAAAATTGCGAGTCAGACGATCTAAAACCCCTTGCTGTGTTTTCAAGAAGAAAGTGTAACAAATTGCAATACAAAAGGAAAGGATTATGAAAACAGGTAATGTACGCATGCAAATTAAAACCAAAATAAGTCTGTCTACATTTAATCCTAAAAACGGTGGGTAAATAAGGGCACTCAGGAGGTGAGTCTTAAAATATTTCTAAAACTACCATACTGTATATGTTACCTTAGGCATCATGTTTCCAGGAAACACAGAACAAATGCAGACTCATCACAAATAGATAAAGAAGGTTAAGTTACTTGCGAACTTTGCAAAGTGGGTAATGATTGGTTAGACATGGTTTCTGGTACTGTTATTGAATTTTCCAGATTTGCCTCCAGTAGAAGATTCAAATATTAATCAAGATATTCTTGTCTTGGCTTATATTTGGGGGTTTGGTGGGCATTTTGTGTCCTTGGTAGGTAATTATTTTATGTTCTCATTGCTCTCTTTTTCCCTTTTGGTATTGTATGTTTAAAAGTAGTCTGTGCAACCCTTTGAGACTTCTTGTGAATAAGAGCTATACAAATAAAAATTACTTAATTTGAAATTAATTTAAATGTAATGATTTAAATTGTATTATTACAGAAAAATATTAGTCCGTATATAAAATGTTTTACTCAGAAGAGTATTGATTTCTTGGACCCCGAAGGACTTGCATTGTGGATATAATTTTAAGAAAACAAATGAACATATTTAGTTTCCAGATAAAATTAGCTAATTTTGGCATTATTATTCATTTTTTAACAATAAATTAAGAAAAAGGAACATATTATTGATCAATTTATTTATTATTTTTTGGATCATCTGCCATTGACCACAGAGAAGGTTTTGCCAATTTTAGGTTTTTTTATTCCACAATATTTTATTGGATTATAAAATAATGAATAATAAATCATCTTAAAATGGGCGACATTATCACTAAATGATTCTGAAAAAAAATTATTAAAGGGACAGTGCTTTCTAGTGGTACAAAAATACATTGATTTGAATACTAGGCAAAAATACGTGAACTATCATACCAATGTTACTTTTTATCAAAAAAATCATAGGTCAAGATATTTGTATTTCTTTTACATAGTGGAATCTCTACCTAGGTCACTACCAAGATTTTTCTGCAGTCTTATTTCTTACTGTGGGATTGGTTTTCCTTCGTGTTAGACAAAAATGCCATCTAGTGGTCGAATATTACACACTGGGGCTTTAAACTTGAAGAAATTCTAAATAACAATCAGAATTATCTGCCAGCAAAACAAAAACAATTAACGTAAGTATTTAAGTATTTTCGAAATATATAACTTTTGGAATAATTAATGGAAAACAACCATATAAATAAAGCTAAAATTGAATAAGACTGATCTGAAAAAATGATAAAACATATCTATTACTGGTAATACTATATGCTTCTGTTGTTATTATATCCCCAGCCCAAAATTAATCGTATACAGGAGTAGCTATTAGTGTCTGTTGGGGTTGTATAACTATATTTATCCAACAGTTGACATTTAATACTTATATATATGTTCTATAGCCATTTTGAAAAAGTTCTCAGCCTGTAAATTATTCCCCAAGGCCATGAGTTGTGTCTCACATACCAACGGATGTTCCCTGACCTGGAATGACCTTTTCATGCCATAACTCAAGCCAAAGAGCGTGAAATGAAGAAAAGGGAGTCTCACCCATGACCAAAGGAAACCTTTCATCATCAGCCGGAAGGCAAGCTTTCCAAAAAAGACACTGATTAACTCTACGTAACAAAGGCAAAAAACTGGATATTAGAAGGGACGTTGGAGGAAGATCTTCAGAGTCAGCTGAGCCTCAGAGCCGAGCAGGGCCGAGCGCAGCAAGCAGCGCAGAGCGAGCGAAAAAGATGCCAAACAGCAGAATCTCGGCGGCTCTCAATATGATGATTAATAAAGTAACTAATTATAAAGAACCGATTCTCTTTGTCCTATATTGTAGAGTGTTTTATTATAAATGTTAGAAAATTAAACCTAACATTTAATTGGTCCTTCGAGCCGGATTCCAAAAGACCAGACGATTCCAGGACGCGAGAGGAACATCCAGTAAAGACTGTGGCCACAGCATAAAGACCCTTTTTCCGGGACTGGACCTTCCCTCGCGGACTGGGATCTGACGGTTGACGGAAAGCCAAGGACTCAGAGAATCGTGAGTAAAATTTATTCATAACATTGTGTGCATGTAAATTACCGGTAAAAAGAACTAGGAGAATAGAACTCGCGAGCGGGGGGGGGCAGATTCTTAAAGTTTAGGAATCCTCCGTCGAAAAGCTTAGGAATCCTTTGTAGAAAAGGAAAATCTTAACAAAGTTTAAGAATCCTCCTTTAAAAAGGGGGGGCAGATTCTTAACAGAAAAACCCTGACAATTCTAGACTCTATCAGGTAAATAGTTTTCAGACAGTTAAAATTCCGCGGGAGGTGTGGACTCCCCTAACCCAGCGCTTTAAAGTTAGTTAAATTTCACAAGGATGTGCGGAGTCCTCTGTCAACTGAAAATAAGTGGAAAAAGAACAAGATGTAAGAACGTGATCACGATAAAAACAAGACGTCTGTGTGATTGAGAAAGAGCGAATGAAATATAAAGTTGCCCCTGGGCAATTGTATTTTATGTAAAAAAATAATAATAATAATAAATACTCGATGAACTCATAGATGAAGGGTTATTTATAAGGAAGACCCGACCGCAATCGAGCCTCTGTGTTACTGGATAAAAGTGAGAAATTTAGGAAAAATATAAATGAGCTATTTAGATGCGTTAAATCAAAATAATGCCGGAATAATACCGAATAAGATAAAATATTCCTGTTTTCAGTTCAAAAAAAAATTGGTAAAAAAGGACTGGGAAGACTAGGAAAAATCTAATCGAGTGAATTGAATACACTAATTTGAGATAAGGGCATTTTTATACCAAAAATATTGAAAAAAAAAAAAAAAAAAAAAAAAAAAAAAAAAATTGTTTGTAAATACTTTTTTTCTCTTTCAATTAAAATGGAAAAAATGAATTGAGTGAAATTCAAATGAGTAAGATAACTCTTAAATAAATGGATGCCATTTTCACATTAAATAGGTGAAGCTAAAATAGTAGATTTAATTGGTTTAAAGAAAAAAAAAAAAAAAGAGAGAGAGAGAAACATAAAGGGGAAAGTTAATTAAATATTAAGAGAGATAATTTGGTGAAAATTAAGTGAGACTAACCTTAATACAATAGATTGGGAAAAAAAAATAAAAATAAAAAGAAAAACCTTACTTTTTCAACATTGAACTGTTTTACATCTAGAGTAAGTAAATGGGTAGTGTGGAGCACATTATAGAGTGCTGTTGAAGATCTTCATTGACTTGAAATGCGTTGTTTAGATGCAAACCATTTGCGATTTATGGCATTACCTTTGTAGAAATACCGTAATGTTTCCTAAAAGGGAGGATAACGAATATACGGGGCCATATAGTGAAACCGCGTCTCTTTACTGAGGGAGGAAGTTAGCTCGTCAAAGGAAATTATAAGAGGGTAGGGTTTTACCGCCCAATTCTCAATGGCTAAAAGGCCAAGTGGACCTCCTTATTGACAGAGTAAAAAATAGATATAGATAATGATAAACTGATTGATCCTGAATAGGTTGGATCATAGGAATTTAAAAATAAAATAGCTGATTATTATCTTGAGACAGATCATGAGAATTTAAAAATATATCTGCATGGATAGAAAATAATGTGTACATGGCCATTTAACTTAAAAAAAAAATAAAATAAAATAAATAAATAAATAAATAAATAAATCAATAGATAAATTGTTCTGTGTAAAGAGTTGTTAGAACACGCACAGGTGGATTGGAGAATGACGGACGTATGGTCTGAGATAATTGGTCATTGTGCAAAATTGGAGGGGCAGTTAATTCACGGGATCAAGAGAGTAAATCAAGAAGGAAAAAGAAAGTAAATTTTGGCAGATGTTGAAGGAGGATCACAGGTCATAGCACGACCTTGGCAGTAAATAATTAAAAGAGATGACGTGATAGGAGTGAAGAAGAGAAAAGGGAGTATTTTTCTGGGTTGAATTATGGTTTTAAATTTAGAAGGGGCATTCACACGTGACACCGAGCAAGCTGTGAATGATAAAAAAAAAAAAAAAAAAAGGTAAATATGAGAATGCAGGAATTAAGTGGACACTAAATTAAGGAAAGTTATAATTGATACAATATTTACACAAAAATATTTGCATGTAAGATGTTACATACAGTTGAGATTTGTGTAATATGCATCTGGTGAAAAACAGCCACCGTAGTAGTAAAGAAAAAAAAAAAAAAAAAGGGTTGTCAACATTGTGCAAAACATGTGACAGTAATTTTATAAATAAGCTATAAAAATAAAAGAACTATGTAAAGGATGAAAATCTATTTGAAGGCAAATGAACATAGACATGACATATTGTTTTGCTTTAGAACAAGAAATGAGAGAAATGCAAAGTATTACAATAATAAATTTGACTACAAAAATACTGTAGTGATACAAAAAATACACTATTTTGTTGCCATAATGAGAAATATTATAGACTAAAAAATATATATATATATATATATATATTAGTGAACTGTCGTGAAAACACTACAAAAGAAACTTAGGAAAAGTTGGATTTTACAGCAAAAGTGTTGCTCTAACGATATTTTTGAGTTTCAGAATTTGGTTCTTGTCTCATTTGGGCTCAACAATCCGCTGAGGAGAAAATGGAAGAACGGTGAGGGAAAAAAGTAGCATTACTAACGATGATGAAGACATTTGAATGGGATGAACGATGGTGAGAGCCAGAAAAGTTTTGTGTTCATATTCGGCCGGTATGAACCATAACTATGATAAGAAGATCTCATCTTGTTGGAATCCATTACAGCGATCATCGAGCAGCGATTGGAGGACACCCTGAACTGGTTGCAAGCCAATTGCAGGGCACACAAAGCTAGACAATTCACTAGCTCATTCACACATAGGGACAATTTGGACCAAACAGTCCATCTGAAATGCATGTTTTTTGAAAGAGGTAGGTAAATCGTAACAATGAGAGCAGCCAGTGGACACACACACCTGTTCCCAGGTCCTTAGTAATGCCGCACACGTGCTGGCCACTGCGCCACCGTGCTGCACACACATATATAATATGTATCTCATCTCATCTCAGCAGCTGCACCGCTTATCCTCAGAAGGGTCGCGGGGGTGCTGGAGCCCATCCCAGCAATCATCAGGCAGTGGGCAGGGGACACCCTGATATATATGGTTTTTTTTTTTTTTTTTTTAACTGAACTATCAATAATGATAATATGATAGGAATTTTGAATTCCGTGTACTAGCTTGCTAAAAGATTTAAAGATCTTGGCAGAACCCCTGAAATTTAGTGATACAAAGATCGAACTTATAAATCGGTGACAAATATAGTAGATATCTGCGTATTCATTCAGTTTTGATCATCGAATTATTAATTTATTTTCTGCATTTGTTGACGGTAATTGCGAATAACAGGCTTGTCTTTTTCCATTTTTCTACTTCTTTCTTTAACATCTTAGTACAACATAATTCGTGATGTCAATCATCAAAGCAAATGAGCCGTAAAAGCAAACTCTCTTTGATGAATTGAACGAGGAAAAAAGCCGTTTGTCTAATAAAAAGACTGACCGTCACTCGACAAGAATTACCCACAACAATGACGTAATTTCGAAGAGACGAGATCTCATTAGCTAAGATCGGCGTGCAGGAAAATAAAATAAAAACTCGTACAGCGAATTCGATAATAATGACAAGACTTGTAATGCGTTAAATCTTTGTTAAAGAGTAAACTAAATGATAATGAAAATTTAAAGGAAAAAAAGTTGCGTACCCAGCATAAATGATGCGTTTAAGACAGGTAAGTGAAAAAATGAAAACACTGAGAGTATAATACAAGATAATTATACAGAGTAGTATAAAAAGAAAGAATATTTGAGTGAACAACTAATCATTTTTCGTTGAAAATGCGAATAGCAAAGGGTAATAACTTTAAGACGTGTAGTTTTGCTCCTAATAAAGAAAGGACGATTAAAGCAATGAAGCTGACTAAAAATGGTCCATAATTTTAGTGTCAATCTTCTTGTTCGTAAATGGACAAATTCAAAAGAGGTGTATTACGTAAAAAGATTATTTCCTTAGTTGTTCTCGTATTACAGAAAAGAAGAATCGAGACTAGAAATAATCAATAACGTAGATGAAGCTATTTCAGTCACTGAATGAATTTTTTTTTTCCTTTTAAACAGGAAAGAAACTAGTGTTAATAGTCAGACCAGATTTGTTTAGCTTTATATACAAGGGATTTCGGAAAGATGCTTAGAACAAAGACACTCACACACCTTGTAGCTTTTCTCTGTTTGCATGATTCACTTCAGGCATGTTGTGCATGCAAGCGGCCTAAAAACTCAGACAGGTCATAGGTAACCATGTGTGTCAACAAAATGAAACCAAGCAGCCTGCCTTTTCTTTTTTCCTGGAGGGAAACCCATCGAGGTTTTGTTTGTTTGTTTGTTTGTACATGATTCAATTGTTTGTTTGTTTGTACATGATTCAAATTGAATCTTTTCTTCCGGCGCCGTCACGAATGGCAGCCACTCCAGCAGCTCCCATGTTATTTTCGATTGTTCTCGATTGTTCTCAGCTCAGGGATGCTGCTGGAAATGTGAATTTCCCTTCGGGGATGAACAAAGTATCTATCTATCTATCTATCTATCTATCTATCTATCTATCTAGTGCGTAGAAACAAAGATTGTTGAGCAGAATAAAAGATAATGAATAAACAAAATAGATACACTCAACAAGATAATTCATAAGTGACAAGTATGTATTGTTCTTTATTGAATCAATAACAAAAGATTGATTATGACTACAGAGATAAGAAAATACATAAGAAAAGCTATGACATTAAGTTCGATTTGGCATTTTTTGAGAAATTTTTGTTGATCTTTTGGGATTTTTGATGTTTAGTGTGAGGGTTTGGAATTTTGACAAATTTAGCCCAAAGGACAATTGGGAGGACAATTGATTACACACTGAATTTTTTTTTTAGAATGAGTGTTACGATTAACAAGTGTTAAGTAAATGTGTAACAAATACTGACTTATGGTTTGGTTAAGTTAAAAGGAAACGGTTTCTATGGAAGAGAATTTTTAGAAGACAATGAGAAATAGATTGAACAATCTTGAAGAGGTTCATAAGAAATGAAAATCACGGATTAATTGATTTTGAGACATATCATGCCAATTTAAAAATAATTGCATGAGAAATAAATGGGTAGAAATTGATTAAACTAAGATAATGTCTACTAGTACTTAAATTTAGAGAAAAAATTTAAGACATAGAGTAGTCCGGCCAATTTACTAAAAAATCCCACTACGTAAGCACAATGGAATTAACGAGATTCTCAAGTGCCAGTGAATTGCACAAAAAGACATCAGTCATCCATTGTCTGCGCCGCTTATCAACAGCGAGGCCAAGGGAGTGATATGGAGCACACCCCAGCTACGCTCATAAAAAACGAGCTCAAGGGGGGTGGGGGTAGCACACACGGCGAGTCAAAAGGTCACATGTCCTTTGAATGTGAAGAAGAAAGCTTTGCTGAGCAACACCAAACAGCATGACTGGGTCAAGATAGTAATGATAAAATAGGGACAGTAGAACAGTATCAAAACAATGAATAGTTAACTGGGGAAGAAGGAATTTTTAATCTCGAAAGAATTCTCTATGAAGAAACAATTAAACCCGAAGTAACATTATTAGTTCAAGGCACTCCTGTAAAATTTCTCTGTGATACCAGGGCGTGCAGAACCACCCTTAAAGAACAAATCCCAAATGTGACCCTCGGGCCAAACAAAGTAATGGTGCGCGCAGCTCAGGGGGTATTAAAAAGAGTCCCAGAAACCGAGCTGATGTGGCTTAAAGACCCGGAAGGGAAGTCATGTCAAATGTCAATTTTAGTGCTGCCCGAATGCCCAGTTAATTTGTTGGGACGAGACGGACTTGTAGCCCTAGGGTTAGCCATAATGCCACCATTGTGATGTCCATACCGATAACCTCTTTAAAAAGGTTCCAGTGAGGCAGTCTAGGGGGACAGCCAACACATATTACTGGGCAAGGGTGGGAGGAGTACTGGTGGTACGTGTTTGGACACGGAGCGTTCCAAGCGTGGGAGTATTTGGTTATAACGGAAGCAGGGGAGTACTGGACCCCAGGGGACAGCTCTGAGGCCCAGTATTTCAAAAATCGGGTTAAATTGCAGCATCAAAGAAGCAATTTACAACCGTTACAAACCAGACAATTCGACCTCCGGGGTCGGATTTTTTTTAAACAGCACGTGCTGGGGTTTCACGTTGTGGGCCTGGTCCTCGGGACTGGACTCCTTTTTCCCGGTCGTAGTGTGTGTAAATGACAGTATGAAATCGACTGATCAGCCAAAATTAAGTAACTACTCTCTAACGACAAATTTCACATCAGTAAGCATGTCAGTTAAAGACATTGATGTCGTTCAAAGTTACCACAGGAATTTCAAGGATAGATGACAACTGGTTGCTAATGGCTGAGCAGGCGGCACATGCTGTCATGATTAATTGTGTTGTGTGTATGGGTGCTCGCCTCTTTTGAGAGTTGTACCATCAACCCTGAACTCAGAGGGCCTGATAAACGTAATGAATAATACTGTACCAAACGGAAACTGCTCTTTCTGGGATCAAACCTACCCCGGAACGACAGTTGAAAAACATAAGCCTGTGTTTTCTAAAAGAGTAGTTCAAAATAATTTTACCTGTATAAATAGAATCGGACTTTGTGATAGTCTGAATGGTATACAATGTCACCAAAATGTTGACAGTCAATATAACATTTAAACCACTCTCCCGGAGCGACATCTGGTGGTGGTGTGGAGGAGACAAGTTGTATGATAGACTACCGTACAATACCACAGGATTGTGTGCATCTGTGTCTTATTTTACCTGTGTCTATAACCGCCACCACAATCCCTGAATTGCTAACATCTGTTAAGAGCTTGTTATCACGTGTATGGAAAAGTAAAGGTCTACCTATGCCTGGAGTGACAATGATCCTACATACATCGACAGCATCGGTGTTCCAAGAGGCGTACCAGATGAATACAAATTAGTAAATCAAGTAGCAGCGGGTTTTTTGAATCTTTGATTTGTTATTGGTGTACAATTGATAAAAATGTTGACAGAATAAACTATATCCATTTCAATGTGCAGAAGTTAGGAAACAAAACAGAACAAGGTTTCTCCGCCATAACGAGCAACTGCTACCTCCCTCATGGCTTTCCAGAACCGGATTGCTGTTGATATGCTACTGGCTGAAAAGGGAGGGGTCTGTTCTATCTTTGGTGACCAATGTTGCACGTTCATACCGAACGACACGGCAGCAGACGGAAGTCTGACAAAGGCCCTGGAAGGCCTCAGGTCACTTAACAACAAGATGAAAGACCACTAAAGAGTTGACACACAAATGTGGGATGGTTTTGGAGATACGTTTGGAAAATATAAAAAAAAAATGTATACTATACCCGTTTTTGCGGATATTCTCACATTGTGTGGATGTTGTTGTATTCCGTGCATAAGAACATTGCTAACGAGACTAATTACAACAGCTCTTGCCCCAATGCAGGCAAAGATGGTACCTTTGTATGCTCTGTTGCCCTCGGACACCAATGCTGACGATGACTCTGGCAATTACCATAAAAATGATGATGGTGAAAATTGTAATGACACAAATGTTGATGATGATTGCCTGTCTCTGCATTTTCATGATTTTTACTCAGATCCTGGTAATTATGACGACAACCTCTAAGTGTAACAACTGTTGTTGTGTTCTTGATTTCTCTGTTAAAAATCGTATTGCGAAGTGACAGTTGAATGAAGTATTAAATCACCGGTTGGATAAACAGGAGGGGATGTTGGGGTTGTATAACTATATTTATCCAACAGTTGACATTTAATACTTATATATATGTTCTATAGCCATTTTGAAAAAGTTCTCAGCCTGTAAATTATTCCCCAAGGCCATGAGTTGTGTCTCACATACCAACGGATGTTCCCTGACCTGGAATGACCTTTTCATGCCATAACTCAAGCCAAAGAGCGTGAAATGAAGAAAAGGGAGTCTCACCCATGACCAAAGGAAACCTTTCATCATCAGCCGGAAGGCAAGCTTTCCAAAAAAGACACTGATTAACTCTACGTAACAAAGGCAAAAAACTGGATATTAGAAGGGACGTTGGAGGAAGATCTTCAGAGTCAGCTGAGCCTCAGAGCCGAGCAGGGCCGAGCGCAGCAAGCAGCGCAGAGCGAGCGAAAAAGATGCCAAACAGCAGAATCTCGGCGGCTCTCAATATGATGATTAATAAAGTAACTAATTATAAAGAACCGATTCTCTTTGTCCTATATTGTAGAGTGTTTTATTATAAATGTTAGAAAATTAAACCTAACAGTGTCCAGTATCCTCATCAAAACCATTTTTTTGGCAGGGGACAAAACAACGATTTGTTGATGTTGGTGGGGACATGTCCCATCCGTCCATGTCAAAACTATTCCACAGGCTTAAATGTTTATTATCGTTTATTAATAAGATTTGCAATTATTCATAATGGGAGCAATTTGCTGGGATTGACAGGTATGTGATTGCATGATATTGGTGGGACATAGTTCATTTTTTAAGTAATTACATAATTCTGGTGGGGACAAAACAATGGTTTCTTGAGATTGATGGGGACATGTCCCCTACATCCATCCCAAAACGATTTGGTAGACTTAAAGGTTTAGTATCACTTAATAGGGGGAATTGCAATCATTCATAACAGGAGAAATTAGCTGAAAATGACAGGTATGTGATTGCATGATACTGGTGGGGACATACCCAAGTTGTTGAAGTAATCACATAGTATTTGTGGGGACAGAACAACCATTTGTTGACGTTGGTGGGGACATGTCCCATCTGTCCATGTCAAAACTATTCAAAAGACTTAAAGATTTATTATCACTTAATAGGGGGGATTGCTATCATTAATAATGGGATCAATTTGCTGAGATTGACAGGTATGTGATTGCATGACATTGGTGGGACATAGTTCATTTTTTTTTAAGTAATTAGATAATTTTGATGGGGACAAAACAACAATTTCTTGAGATTCATGGGGACATGTCGCCTCCGTTCATGCCAAAACTATTTAGTAGACTTAAAGGTTTAGTATCACTTAATAGGGGGGATTGCTATCATTAATAAGGGGAGCAGTTGGCTGAGATTGACAGGTATATGATTGCATGACATTGGTGGGACATAGCTTATTTTTTAAAGTAATCACATAGTTTTGGTGGGGACAAAACAATGTTTTTTGATATTGATGTCCCCTCCATCCATGCCAAAACTATTTAGACTTAAAGGTTTAGTATCACTTAATAGGGGGGATTGCTATCATTAATAAGGGGGGCAATTGGCTGAGATTGACAGGTATGTGATTGCATGACATGGGTGGTTTATTTTTTAAGTAATCACATAATTTTGGTGGGGACAAAACAATGATTCCTTGATATTGGTGGGGACATGTCCCATCTGCTCATGTCCAAACCATTTAACAGGCTATCACCTAGGGACAATTTGGACCAGCCAATCCATCTGAAATGCATGTCTTTGGAATGTGGGAGGAAACCCACGCAAGCACGGGGAGAACATACAAACTCCATAAGTCCGGTAGCTGGATTTGAACCCACACAGGAGGTTCCCAAGACCTTAGAAGTGTGCCGCACACGCGCTAACCACTGCGCCGCCGTGTTGCCCGGCTTAAGGGTTTGTTATCTCTTATTAGTAAAAATTGCAATTATTAATAATGGGAGGAATTTGCTGAGATTGACAGGTAGGTGATTGCATGACATTGGTGGGACATAGTTCATTTTTTGAAGTAATCACATAATTTTGGTGGGGACAAAACAACGATTTCTGGAGATTGATGGGGACATGACCCATCTGCTCATGTCAAAACCATTTAACAGGCTTAAAGGTTTATTATCTCTTATTAGTAAAAATTGCAATCATTAATAATGGGAGGAATTTGCTGAGATTGACAGGTATGTTATTGCATTATATTGGTGGGACATAGTTGTTTTTGAAGTAATTGAATACTGTAATTTTGGTGGGGACAAAACAACGATTCCTCGATATTGATGGGGACATGTCCCCTCCGGCCATGTCAAAACCATTTAACAGGCTTAAATGTATTATCTCTTATTAGTAAAATTTGCAATTATTAGTAATAGGAGGAATTTGCTGAGATTGACGGGTATGCTATTGCATTATATTGGTGTGACATAGTTGTTTTTGAAGTAATTAAATACTGTAATTTTGGTAGGGACAAAACAACAATTTCTGGAGATTGATGGGGACATGTCCCCTCCGTCCATGCCAAAACTATTTAGTAGACTTAAAGGTTTAGTATCACTTAATAGGGGGGATTGCTATCATTGATAAGGGGAGCAATTGGCTGAGATTGACAGGTATGTGATTGCATGACATTGGTGGGACATAGTTGTTTTTGAAGCAATCAAATACTGTAAACAACAATCTCTTGAGATTGATGGGTACATGTCCCATCTGTCCATGCCATAACTATTTAGTAGACTTAAAGGTTTAGTATCACCTAATAGGGGGAATTTCTATCATCAATAAGGGGAGCAATTGGCTAAGATTGACAGGTATGTGATTGCGTGACATTGGTGGGACATAATTCTATTTTTTCAAGTAAACACGTAATTTTGGTGGGGACAAAACAATGTTTTTTGATATTGATGTCCCTTACGTCCATGCCAAAACTATTTAGTAGACTTAAAGGTTTAGTATCACTTAATAGGGGGGATTGCTATCATTAATAAGGGGAGCAATTGGCTGAGATTGACAGGTATGTGATTGCATGACATTGGTGGGACATAATTCATTTTTTTTAAGTAATCACATAATTTTAATGGGGACAAAACAACAATTCCTTGATATTGATGGGGACATGTCCCCTCCGTCCATGCCAAAACTATTTAGTAGACTTAAAAGTTTAGTATTACTTAATAGGAGGAATTGCTAACATTAGTAAAGGGAGCAATTGGCTGAGATTGACAGGTAGGTGATTGCATGACATTGGTGGGACATAGTTCATTTTTTGAAGTAATCACGTAGTTTTGGTGGGGACAAAACAATGATTTTTGATATTGATGTCCCCTACGTCCATGCCAAAACTATTTAGCAGACTTAAAGGTTTAGTATCACTTAACAGGGGGGATTGCTATCATTAGTAAGGGGAGCAATTGGCTGAGATTGACAGGTATATGATTGCATGACATGGGTGGTTTATTTTTTAAGTAATCACATAATTTTGGTGGGGACAAAACAATGATTCCTTGATATTGGTGGGGACATGTCCCATCTGCTCATGTCAAAACCATTTAACAGGCTATCACCTAGGGACAATTTGGACCGGCCAATCCATCTGAAATGCATGTCTTTGGAATGTGGGAGGAAACCGGAGTACCCGGAGGAAACCCACGCAAGCACGGGGAGAACATACAAACTCCATAAGTCCGGTAGCTGGATTTGAACCCACACAGGAGGTTCCCAAGACCTTAGAAGTGTGCCGCACACGCGCTAACCACTGCGCCGCCGTGTTGCCCGGCTTAAGGGTTTATTATCTCTTATTAGTAAAAATTGCAATTATTAATAATGGGAGGAATTTGCTGGGATTGACGGGTATGCTATTGCATTATATTGGTGTGACATAGTTGTTTTTGAAGTAATTAAATACTGTAATTTTGGTAGGGACAAAACAACAATTTCTGGAGATTGATGGGGACATGTCCCATCTGTCCATGCCATAACTATTTAGTAGACTTAAAGGTTTAGTATCACTTAATAGGGGGGATTGCTATCATTAATAAGGGGAGCAGTTGGCTGAGATTGACAGGTATATGATTGCATGACATTGGTGGGACATAGCTTATTTTTTAAAGTAATCACATAGTTTTGGTGGGGACAAAACAATGTTTTTTGATATTGATGTCCCCTCCATCCATGCCAAAACTATTTAGACTTAAAGGTTTAGTATCACTTAATAGGGGGGATTGCTATCATTAATAAGGGGGGCAATTGGCTGAGATTGACAGGTATGTGATTGCATGACATGGGTGGTTTATTTTTTAAGTAATCACATAATTTTGGTGGGGACAAAACAATGATTCCTTGATATTGGTGGGGACATGTCCCATCTGCTCATGTCCAAACCATTTAACAGGCTATCACCTAGGGACAATTTGGACCAGCCAATCCATCTGAAATGCATGTCTTTGGAATGTGGGAGGAAACCCACGCAAGCACGGGGAGAACATACAAACTCCATAAGTCCGGTAGCTGGATTTGAACCCACACAGGAGGTTCCCAAGACCTTAGAAGTGTGCCGCACACGCGCTAACCACTGCGCCGCCGTGTTGCCCGGCTTAAGGGTTTGTTATCTCTTATTAGTAAAAATTGCAATTATTAATAATGGGAGGAATTTGCTGAGATTGACAGGTAGGTGATTGCATGACATTGGTGGGACATAGTTCATTTTTTGAAGTAATCACATAATTTTGGTGGGGACAAAACAACGATTTCTGGAGATTGATGGGGACATGACCCATCTGCTCATGTCAAAACCATTTAACAGGCTTAAAGGTTTATTATCTCTTATTAGTAAAAATTGCAATCATTAATAATGGGAGGAATTTGCTGAGATTGACAGGTATGTTATTGCATTATATTGGTGGGACATAGTTGTTTTTGAAGTAATTGAATACTGTAATTTTGGTGGGGACAAAACAACGATTCCTCGATATTGATGGGGACATGTCCCCTCCGGCCATGTCAAAACCATTTAACAGGCTTAAATGTATTATCTCTTATTAGTAAAATTTGCAATTATTAGTAATAGGAGGAATTTGCTGAGATTGACGGGTATGCTATTGCATTATATTGGTGTGACATAGTTGTTTTTGAAGTAATTAAATACTGTAATTTTGGTAGGGACAAAACAACAATTTCTGGAGATTGATGGGGACATGTCCCCTCCGTCCATGCCAAAACTATTTAGTAGACTTAAAGGTTTAGTATCACTTAATAGGGGGGATTGCTATCATTGATAAGGGGAGCAATTGGCTGAGATTGACAGGTATGTGATTGCATGACATTGGTGGGACATAGTTGTTTTTGAAGCAATCAAATACTGTAAACAACAATCTCTTGAGATTGATGGGTACATGTCCCATCTGTCCATGCCATAACTATTTAGTACACTTAAAGGTTTAGTATCACCTAATAGGGGGAATTTCTATCATCAATAAGGGGAGCAATTGGCTAAGATTGACAGGTATGTGATTGCGTGACATTGGTGGGACATAATTCTATTTTTTCAAGTAAACACGTAATTTTGGTGGGGACAAAACAATGTTTTTTGATATTGATGTCCCTTACGTCCATGCCAAAACTATTTAGTAGACTTAAAGGTTTAGTATCACTTAATAGGGGGGATTGCTATCATTAATAAGGGGAGCAATTGGCTGAGATTGACAGGTATGTGATTGCATGACATTGGTGGGACATAATTCATTTTTTTTAAGTAATCACATAATTTTAATGGGGACAAAACAACAATTCCTTGATATTGATGGGGACATGTCCCCTCCGTCCATGCCAAAACTATTTAGTAGACTTAAAAGTTTAGTATTACTTAATAGGAGGAATTGCTAACATTAGTAAAGGGAGCAATTGGCTGAGATTGACAGGTAGGTGATTGCATGACATTGGTGGGACATAGTTCATTTTTTGAAGTAATCACGTAGTTTTGGTGGGGACAAAACAATGATTTTTGATATTGATGTCCCCTACGTCCATGCCAAAACTATTTAGCAGACTTAAAGGTTTAGTATCACTTAACAGGGGGGATTGCTATCATTAGTAAGGGGAGCAATTGGCTGAGATTGACAGGTATATGATTGCATGACATGGGTGGTTTATTTTTTAAGTAATCACATAATTTTGGTGGGGACAAAACAATGATTCCTTGATATTGGTGGGGACATGTCCCATCTGCTCATGTCAAAACCATTTAACAGGCTATCACCTAGGGACAATTTGGACCGGCCAATCCATCTGAAATGCATGTCTTTGGAATGTGGGAGGAAACCGGAGTACCCGGAGGAAACCCACGCAAGCACGGGGAGAACATACAAACTCCATAAGTCCGGTAGCTGGATTTGAACCCACACAGGAGGTTCCCAAGACCTTAGAAGTGTGCCGCACACGCGCTAACCACTGCGCCGCCGTGTTGCCCGGCTTAAGGGTTTATTATCTCTTATTAGTAAAAATTGCAATTATTAATAATGGGAGGAATTTGCTGGGATTGACGGGTATGCTATTGCATTATATTGGTGTGACATAGTTGTTTTTGAAGTAATTAAATACTGTAATTTTGGTAGGGACAAAACAACAATTTCTGGAGATTGATGGGGACATGTCCCATCTGTCCATGCCATAACTATTTAGTAGACTTAAAGGTTTAGTATCACCTAATAGGGGGAATTTCTATCATCAATAAGGGGAGCAATTGGCTAAGATTGACAGGTATGTGATTGCGTGACATAATTCTATTTTTTCAAGTAATCACGTAATTTTGGTGGGGACAAAACAATGTTTTTTGATATTGATGTCCCTTACGTCCATGCCAAAACTATTTAGTAGACTTAAAGGTTTAGTATCACTTAATAGGGGGGATTGCTATCCTTAATAAGGGGAGCAATTGGCTGAGATTGACAGGTATGCGATTGCATGCCATTGGTGGGACATAATTCATTTTTTTTAAGTAATCACATAATTTCAATGGGGACAAAACAACAATTCCTTGATATTGATGGGGACATGTCCCCTCCGTCCATGCCAAAACTATTTAGTAGACAGGTATGTGATTGCATTATTTTGGTGGGACATAGTTTATTTTTTAAAGTAATCACATAGTTTTGGTGGGGACAAAACAATGTTTTTGATGTTGATGTCCCCTACGTCCATGCCATAACTATTTAGTCGACTTAAAGGTTTAGTATCACTTATTAGGGGGAATTGCTATTATTATTAATAAGGGGAGCAATTGAATGAGGTTGACAGCGAATCCATCAACAAAGTTCCGTAATAAATCCGACGTCGTCAGTCAGTACGAGAGTTCTACGCTGCTAACAACAGAGCTACATCCAAACAACAACAACACGCCACTCGAAAGTCGCCATAAATCCACTTAAAAGCATTTACCGTGTGATTCACACCCCACATTAAGACGCTGAGGATGGGCTCGCTCGCACGGAATAGTTTGACTTTCTGTCCTATAAAATGCTTCTTTTTCGTCTTGGTTTTGCTAGCGCTGACGGGCGCCGCCGCGCTGGTGCAGTTGGATGACATTTCTCGGGCTGGGGACACCACACACCCCGGCGAAAAAAGGAAGAGGTTTTAAAAGAATTCCGAGTCCATTTTTGTGCTATTCCAGTTGGCGGAGAGCGTCTTGGAAAGGTGTTTTTATTGGGGAGTCAGGGGTTATGGAGCATTTTGCGCCGTCACCACCCTTCCTTCCTCCCGAACAGGCCGCGGGTCCACGGAGCAGCTAGCCGGGCATCAGGCGACGGGGGCCGTTGCGCCGTGAAATGAAGCCGGTTCATTAAACATGAGTCCAACAGCTCTTCTTAACCTTCTTTTTTAAAAGATGTAGTCCGCGTTCCATGTGACTGCTGTGTCAAATGTCATAATGACGCGCCCGAAAACTGTTGTCATCGGCAACGTTGGGTTCGGTGTCTCCTCAAGATGGCGTCCTACGCGCCTTGATCAACAGCGCCCCCAGCAGGTTGCGGAATGAACTACAGAGGCTACAACTCGGCGGGGTTGGGTAGGGTTACTTTAACTGGATTACTTTCAATTACTTTTAGATTACTCTAATACCAAAAATGCTAATAAAAGACAAAAGAAACTTAATATGAATAAAATGACTCAATTTTGTGCAAGCTTGGGGAGTAACGGAATACACGGAACGGCAAAAATGATGTTGGCAAGCTGTTTGGATTTATTTCCATTTTGCTTCTGTTGCATTTTATGTTAGCTTTGCCGGAGATCAAAGAGATCAAAGCCAGGAGAGAAAGCTCACCACGTGTTTTATTCATATTTAGTTTCTTTTGTCTTTTATTAACATATTTGGTATTGGAGTAATCCAAAAGTCATTGAAAGTAATCCAGTTAAAGTAACCCTACCCAACCCTGCAACTCGGGCAGTGTTTTCTAACATTTTTGGAGTCAAAACACACTTTTTTCCATCAAAGCAGGGGTGTCAAACTCATTTTAAGTCGGGGGCCACATGATAGAACAAACGTTCTCTTGGGGGCCGGACTAGTAGATGAGAGAGATAGAAAAAAAGAGAGAACGAAATATAAGAAAGAGAGGGAGAAAAATATATATAATTAGTGTCTTTCCGAGAGGCACTCGGGTTTGGCAATATCAATTGGACATTTTTCAACTTATAGCTTGTTTTTTCTCGCGGGCCGGATTCAATCGCTTAGCGGGCTTATATCGGACAGATGGGGTCGATACCGGACGGGAAGGGACAGACAGGATAGATAACGAATCAGGATATCTAAAAATTAACGGGGCAAAAATAGACAGAAACAAAACTGGAAACCTAAATTAAACAGGACTAACTAAACGGGAACAATACCGGACAGGAAAAGAGAGATCGTCAGGTGTGCCGTGCGAAATTATCCAATGTCACTTATTAAAATTTTAAATTTTATAAAACATTTATGAATCATTTTCTGAAAATATTATGCCATTGTCAAGTGTCTGTGCTGTAAAAACTGGGGGTATTGTAAATTATATTGTAATTAAACATACTGTTCAGTGTCATTTTATAACATGTAAAAAACATGCCCTGGCTTAAAAAAGGTTGAAAAACAATGGTTTAGCCAATCTGATTTTTGAGTTGACGACACCATGGTCTTCTAGAAGGCGTAAAAAAACATCAGTGGTTTCACAATCTATGATTGGCTAGTATCACAACAAAAATCCTCGTGTCCACTGCTCCTGTCAAACTGAGTTTTTTCAAAATACGACAGGCCAGGCTCAACTTTCAGCGTTAGTTTTAATGGCGATAGAAAAGAGCGCAATCTGTTCGACAGGGTATTCGAAATCGCCTTGAGGAAAGAAACGAGAATGAATTTTGTGCACACAAAAATGCATTTTTGGTGGGTAAATTTGGCAATGTTCCAAAATAGTGGTGCAATTTTATGAGGTTATCATTGTAATTTTTGTTTGTGTCACAGCTGTAGCTGCAGTAAATGTTTTACACCCATAAAATTCAGGGTTGCATTGATTCAGCCTGCTGAAGGCCTAGGTGTGACATGCACAACCCGCCACAAATGAGTGGAGACAAAACAATGACTGCATGATATTGGCAGGGATGTGGCACATTTTTTTGAAGTAATCACATAATAATGGTGGGGCCAAAAACAATATTTTTTCTTGATAATGGCGGGGACACGTCCTTTCTGTCTATGCCAGTGGTTCTCAAATAGTGGGGTGGGGCCACCTGAGGGCAATGTAGCTCCGTGAAGGGGGGCACGGGCGCGTTTGACTTTGGTCAACTATTTTTTCAACGTTCCCAGAATAAGGTGCAATTGCACCTCCGCTACGCTAGGTGGCATTCGTTTTCACAGTGGCAGAGTGTTTTGTTTACATTTAGCCTTCACGTCATGCATGAAGAGAGGGTTTAAATGAATTATCAAGTGTAAACACAAAGTGTAGCTAGCCCTTAAGTAAAAAAAATAAGAATACGGATGCGGAGACAGGCGAAGCGAGACGGGGTACAGAGACAAACAAAAGTCTCCCTCCGCAGCGCTTCACTGCTACCTTGGAGGAAGACAAGCAAAGATTGGTGTGTTTTCTATGTTAAAAAAGTTCGCAGGGGACAGCATGGATCCAAATAAATTAAGCTGTCACTTGAGGACATTAAAACCCGATTACGCTGTCCCTAATCCCGAAATAATGTACTGGTTGATGCCATCTTCTGGCTGAAAACCTCATTGGAGCTCATTTTGTTGCTCAAATAAACTCTTCCTTTTTCATCTTTTGGCATTAAGACTGTATTTGAAACCGTCATTTTCTTACTTTCACCATTTTCATCGTAGAATAAAAGAAAACCACCAGCACACGCGTGAATTTAATCTTCTCCCCCCTGGCCTTCTTTCCTCCAGCGTAATGCACTCCGTGGCCAGAACACCGAGGGTAAACGTAAGATAAAAGCGAATAGGCGCGGTGGAAAAAATATAAAAAGGCTCTTTGAACTCTGTTGAACATTGTTAACACTTATCAAATAGAAAGACCTCAGATTACCCATCTCACCTGCGTATGAGGGATGGATGTGAGTGGCAAAGGATAGTAAAGGAATATGGAAGTTTGAATCTGGGTTTGTCTGTTCGACTCTCTGTGTTTTGTGCAAAAGTTTTCTGGAGTATATTACGTGGGGCAGCTCTCAGGCAGTGGGAGGTGAACAGCTGTCTGGGGGCCGAGGCGGAGGAGGTTGACGCCCCATTCTTCCGGGAACGGGAGACCAATGGTAGCGGGCTGCGCCGCGACCAGGCGGGGTCGACGCACCACTCTTCCGGGACGGGAGACCAATGGACTCCAGCCAAGTGGCGGAGGAGATTCTTTGCTGAGCAACTCGGAAGAAGGAGAAGCGTGCAGAGCTGTATTGATTTGTGTGTTAGAAATAAATCCCCTCGTGAGTGAAAATGCCGGCTTCTGGAGAACTTTCTATGCAGAAAAGAGCGCGCAAATTGTTTGGATGAGTGGTGATTGGGAAAGGTCCCAAATTGGAGTCGGATGATTAATTGAAGTTTGTGTTGATTTAACAAGAAATTCCAACAATAGTTAAGAATGACTAATATCGGCGCATATGATGCAGAGGGGGTAAACCAGTGTAAGCTGTCGGGCCACTCTGCTAATGAATGGTTGCAAGGCTCAGCAACTCATCCCTTGTTGTGCTCTGGGTTTAATGTTCAGAGTCAGGTTGGGAGGAGCGAAGGGGAACTAATTTTTAGTGAATGTGAGTGTGTTCTTGACTCTAGTCACCTCCCTCGAGGCGGATATGGCTTTAGTACATAGAGTATATCACAAAAGTGAGTACACCCCTCATATTTCTGCAGAGATGTCATTCTAACGTTCAATAGAACATCTTTGAAGAAACATCGCTTTGACAAAATTAAAATAAGTCCACCAATAGCTTATATAGCAGAGTAAATGTATTTGTCCTCTTTAAAAAAAAACTCAAGAGATGGCTATCAATACCTAAACCCCTGGCCACAAAAGGGAGTACTGTAAACCCCAAAGGCACTACACCCCTGTATGTCGAAACAAAGCACTGCTTGTCATTTTCCCTCCAAAATACAATGTGACTTGTTATTCTTACTTGGCCTCAGGTATGAATAGGGAGAAGGTGTTTTCAATTTGAAATACATTCTGTCATACTGGTCACTGAAACTCCCAATATGGGACACCATGGCAAGGGATTCTCTGGGGACCTTAAAAATGAATTGTGACACTACATAAGGCCGCCCAAGGCTACAAGATGATTGCCAACACCCTGAAGTTGAGCTGCAGTACAGTAGCAAATATCCTCAAGCGTTTTTAAAGATCAGGATGCTCTCACAACAGGGCTTGTATTGGATGTCCAAAGAAGCTGAGTGAATGGGCAAAGCATCACATCCAAATGCTATCTAAGAAAGATAGGCACAGGAGTGCTACCAGCATTGCTGCAGAGATTGAGGAGGTGGGAAGGAGGTCAGCCTGGAAGTACTAAGACCATACGCTTGAGGAACTTTCACATTAGGGTGTACTCACTTTGTTGCGAAGGGGTTTAGTCATTGACAGCTATATTTTGAATATTTTGAGGGGTAAAATAAATGTACAATGCTATAATATCTTTACACAGAGTACTTTCCATTGTGGCAAAGCAATATTTCTTCAGTGTTGTACTAAACACTGGAATTAAAACTGCAGAAATATGAGGGCTAGTAGTTACTTTTGTGACATACTGTACATAGGTAGATAGATCATTTGTATGGGTGCTTTTTAAATTTTGGGGGACTATTTTACAGACTCAAGGCTTCGTTGCTTTCATGCACTTTCTGGACAAATTTCAACATATCACCTATGTTTTGTTTTATTAATGTTCACTGTGTTTTGTGTACTGTTACCCAACACTATATCTATTGCACCCTGGTCATCCTGGATAGGGGATTACCACTTGTGAGGCCCCTTCTCAAGGTTTCTTATTTCCCTCGTGTTGAGGTTTTGAGTTTATCCTTGCCTGCATGTTGGCATAAGATCAGGGGATGGTGTCATTGTAACCTGTGCAGTCCTTTGAGACATTATGTGATTAAGGGCTATACAAATTAATGTGCTTTGTCTTGGCTTGCTCGGGTTGAATTCAGGGGTGTCAGGGGCAGTGTCCCCTCTGAGCTGCGCGCGTGCGCAATTGCGCACTGCTCGCACATTCTCAGCGCACAAGAAAATCTAGCCAGCGCACAAAAATGAGGGCTCAAAATTACTCATTAAGAAGCGACTTAAGTCAAAGTTACAGTGCATGAAGGTAAAAATACTAGGGTTCCCCTGACATTGTGTCCTAAATGCGGTATTTTGAAGTCGAGTCGAAGTCGAACGAAGTTGAGTAAAGTTAGTAGAGTTTGTCGAGAATCGTCTTCTTCGGCTCGGCTCACTAAAAGGAACCGGCTCTTTCGGGTCCTAAACGGCTCTTCGGGTTGTTTTTGCTTCTTTAATCCCAACATGACCAGATATTATGTAAAATTATGCACAAAATGACTTAAAGGAAGAGGGGAATAGAACAAAAAAGAAAAAAATACCAAAATGAAAAAGTAGTGAAAAGCTGAGAAAAAAAGAAACAAAAGAAAGAAATGTAGGAAAAAAAGTAAATAGAGAGCAAAAAGAAAAAAGTAACAGCTTGAAAAAAATAAACACAATGAGATTTTTTTAAAGGAATTTAAAAAAAAAGTGGAAAAAAAACACAGAAAAAAGAAGAAAATGTTTGTGTTGCATTCAAATCATTTCCAATTATATCAGTGAATCTTGTCGCCAACATTATACTTCCCCAAAAAAATGTTATTAAGTACAGTTCTGTATCTTACAACCGACTAAATAAGCCCCCAAAAATGTTAATATTATGCGACAAAATATATCAGGAAATAAAAAGAAATGGATATCTTGTGAAAGAATTGTAAGAACAAACGACGTTTGTAGGCCGTACAACCTTTGCAATAGTACATGAGTCAATTCATTCAAAAGAGAAAAATTATTTTGCATTGCCGGAAACTCAGCAAAATGTAACTTGATGTCAAGTTTTGGACGTGTTTGATAATGATTTAGTTGCCACACTTGGGATTGCCATTGCTCACTGTTGTTTCAAGCGTTGCTCACCGACTTTGTGTGAACGCTCAGACCCGTGGAAAATTACAGGGAACATTGGTCAGGTGTAGCCCCCAAACGAACTGGTTAGGCCCATATGTTCAAAACAGGTCTAATTCCAGTCAACTCTCCCAAAAAGTCAACATCTAGTCTAACGCCCCCCACAGGCCGGCGGTGGAACGGACACCCAGCGCGCCTCGTGAACTAGGCGACAAAATAATGTCACGTGATCCAAAATGGGCAGTCCTCTGACGCGGCTGTAGAAAAAAAAAGCCATTTTCTGGCGCTGCTGCAAATTGTAACCAAGTGCTAAGAGTGTTTCTGGAAAAGGAAGCGTCGATGTCAAATCAGGTAAGAGTTATAAGCCTGTTCATAAAATTTCGCGATCGTTGCTCACTCCCTCTTCACTGTGTCACATTTTCAGCCTCTCTTGTTCGCCTCCTCATACAAGCCCTGTCAGTGTATTTAAGATGGCTGCTTTGTGTACCCGTTGGATTTTTTTAAACCCGTGCGTTTTGGGGTGTTTTTCGGGTGTTTTTCCCCACACCCGATGCGTCCCGTCGTTTCGTTAGCGGGAGTAAGGGAAGCTAGGCGCAAATGGGCTCCGTCTTTGTTGCTGCTCCCTCCGAAGAGCCGAGCTGATGCCTTAAGAGGAGGCCACACAGGCGCTATTCAATAGCAGGCTGCTGTGCATGCAAAACCGCTTGGGATGCACGGGGTTCGGGTCTCCCCGGGACAAAGCTTTTGTTTATCTACCCCCTTCAAGGTCTTTGCAATGAATTTGACCGCTTTTGGCTTTCTTTGTTGCAGCAAGGACAAGAGCTAGACAATCGTGGCTCACTGACCAATAACGAGTTATTTACTAGTCCCGAGGATCACACGCCTCCATCTGGCTTACATGTGTTTTGAAACAAAACAAAAATCCATAAATATGTTTCATTGATGAAAATGGAGGAAATTCTTGTTGTTACCCAACTGCCAAGTGCGGGGAATGCACAAGATTTACCCGAGTCCATTTTACTACAGTAATCCCTCGGTTATCGCGGTTAATGGGGACCAAAACCACCCGCGAAAAGTGAAAATCCGCGAAGTAGCGACGCCCCTTCAAAAATGCTTAAAAAAATCATTTTTTAAAAATTATTTTATTTTATTATTATTTTTTAGACCCAGTTAATGGGGACCAAAACCACCCGCGAAAAGTGAAAATCTGCAAAGTCGCGGGCCAACCAGGATAAACATTTATTGAACACACTTAAACTGAATGTTTTTGGAACATAAATATAAATGAAAACTGACAAGAATATTAAATTAAAACCTTAAATCACCTATACAGTGTTTATTATTTTGCTGTAAATAAAAATATCTTGTTAAATTATACAACTTAGAACTTAACTTAAACAACTTAAATTAAATTAAAATGCTTAAAAAAAAATATTATTTTATATTATTATTATTATTTAGACCCGTGAAGCTCTGAACCCGCGAACGGTGAACCGCGAAGTAGCGAGGTCCCACTGTATTCGGTGCCAACTCAACACGATAACCATCACTCAAAAAAATGTAAATTACTCAATGTTTTTAACCTTTTATCTGAAAGGACGTTCAAACTGTAAATGGTCTGCATTTATATAGCGCTTTTCAAGTCAATGATGACCTCCCAAAGCGCTTTACAATGTGCTTCACACACACAGTCACACACCAATAGCGACCATGCAGCCATGCAAGGTGCCGACCTGCTTATTGGGGGCATGATTAGGGATTCATTGTCTTGCCCAATGACACTTTGACTTATAATACCGGAGGAGCCGAGAATCGAACCTGCGATCTATTGATCCCAAGACGAACGTTCTGCCTCCTGAGATATAAGATAAATGGTACAGGTAGGAATATACATCTGTAAATGAAAAATTACACAGGACAAATGTCTCCCCTCTTACAATGCATAGCAGTAACATGGGGGACAGCAATAGATTCAGATTCAGACATACTTTATTGTCCTTCTTGTACACGTGTATACAGAACGAAATGTCGATACATCAGACCCGCAGTTTCCCTGAATGTACGGATATAAATAAAATGTTGTATTGAGTTGGAGTATTGAAGTTCTAATAATATACTAAATAATTATAGCTATGTATAGTATTATACAGTAGTGCAAAGAGTGCAAGAGGAGCAGCCAACCAGATGTGCAAAATGGGCAGTCAGGTAAACAAGTCACTATACAATAGGAGGGTAATTTAATGCTTAAGTTAGCCATCACTACTAATGTGAAAGAAGCTAGTATCCAATGAGTACTTGAAAGAGTTCCGACATGTTTGTGAACCATATTATTAAATTTACAATAAAATATTGGTTCCACTATAGATAAGCGGAGTGGACATGTTATGCTTTTCCTCATGTCAAGTCAAGTCGTGTTAATTATTATAGCCCTTAATTCACAAAGAGTCTCAAAGGGCTCTAAGACCACAGATTATTGCAAACCATAGACTATTATGACACCATCCCCTGATCTAAAACCTACATGAGGGTAAGGAAAAACTCACGGACCTCAACATGAGGTAAATGAAGAAACCTTGAGAAGGGACCACACATGAGGATGACCAGGCTGCGAAGGATGTTGCAATAACAAATAAAACAAATAATTTTGTCAACATGAAAAATAGGTTATTCATATGCTATAGATTAGAAGTGTGTTTTAAGCCTGGATTTAAACAGTTCCACCGAGGTTGCAGATCGAATCTCAGGGGTGAAGAGCATTCCACAGCACCGGGGCCCGAATGGAGAACACTCTCGAACTTGCGGATCTCTTCTTTGCTCTTGGGATCATTTGTAGGCTCCAGACCGGAACATAGGGCGAAATTAAATCTGAAAGATATGAGGGAGCAAGTCAATCAGTAAACCATAGTAAAACTTTGAAGAAAGGGTTGATTAAAAAGTGTTACTTAATCATCTTCTCCGCAATTGTAACTGAATATGAAGTACACAGTCTAAATATCACAGCCGGCAAAATGAACAGAAAATGATACCGGTACTTAAGGTTTGATGCTGACCTGTAGAGTCCGGGTCCCGTTGAAAGTAATCCAAGGAAAAAAGTGTACATTTCCAAAGGTAAGGGTGGGAAAAATCTATCAGATGAACACATTTACTTACGCAACTCCTTTTTCTTTAACCAACTTTTTACCCCCTCTTCTTTCCCTGTCCGTCCCTCACCTTTAGCGGTCCACACTTAAACTCGGCACCCCGCGTTTGTTCCGCCCCTCATTTTTCCTTCACCCGTATCAGAATAAGTGCCTAAAATAAATACAAATAAATACATTACAAAAATATACAGTTGCAAATACATATTATACATGGGTTACACATATTTACAAAGAAAGACGGTACACTGAGAGAGTTTTCAAAGCTTTAATAATAATAATATAGCTTTGACAGGGCAGTTAATGGTAGCAACACTCAAGCGCCGCTAGCAGCCGTTAGAAAAATGACATAAATTGGCCGCATCACTGAATAAGCCGCAGGGTTGAAAGCTAGGGAAAAAAGTAGCCGCTTATAGGAATTTACAGTAGTTACAGATTACTGGAGATACTCTCATTAAAGCTGACCTTCTAAGACTGATTAAAATAGTTACCTAATGAAATAAATAGAAGAAAACTTGTAAACCAATCAATGGAAGCAGTGAAACCTTCATATTGGTTTACGCAATTGTGAGAGCTTGTAAAATATCAGTTGAGTCACTCCATATCCATTTTTTCTTTTGTCTTCAAACCACTCCAATATTTCCATCTCAGTTTCTGGGTACTGTCCAAGACGTTTTCTTTTTCTCCTGGCATGTTGTACTGTAAAAACAATTTTACAAATAAAAAGATTTAAAACAATATTTTACAATTGTAAATACAGCTTACATAACTAGATACAGTTAGATACAGAAGTAGTAGATATAGGGTAGATATAAACATCACAGCTTGATTCTTGTATTGCCGGCGTGAATAGGGTTGTATGGGATTTCATGAGCGAAAGAGCAACTGCCAAATTTTAGCAAACGTTGTGATTCTCGATCTGCTTTCAAAAAGTATCGGCATTTGAGTGACAACATTTTACAGGACTTGGTACTGGGAAAAATAATTGCGTAAAGCGATACTCCCAGCACTGCTGAAAAGATTGACAATACCATCAAACTATTTTGAACGGATATTGTGCTTGGAATATATGACTCCAAGATAAATACGAGCCATAAGAAACCTTTAGTAATTGTCAATCTTATTATCATTTTAGCTAAATTCTACAAAGTTACGGGTAAAATAAATCCATTTCATTGCCTTTCAATGTGAAGTTCAACAATACGTTTTGTCCATAAAGATTTCTCACAACCAGAATGTAATTGAAACTACCGTAAATTCCGGACTATAAGCCGCTACTTTTTTCCCAAATGTTCAACCCTGCGGCTTATTCAGTGATGCGGCCAATTGATGTACTTTTTCTAACAGCCGCCAGCAGCGCTCGAGTATAAAAGGTAAGATTCAAACCGGTGTAATATATGCGAGTGTGTTGCTAGCGTGTTTTTTAATAGAGGAGCGTAGGACTATGTCTATATGACTAAGTCTCTATCCCATACTGGGGAAGACGGCTTTAATGACGTCAGTTATAAGGAGGAAGATTAGCACCGTTTATCGTGATTTTTACGAGTACCGTATATTTTTTTTAACAGACCCGTTTCCTTGTGTTGCGAGCGTGTTCCTAGTAGCGTTTTGCTACCCTTCACAGGCACGGTTTGGGATGAAAGTTATAATATTATTATTAAAGCTTTGAAAACTCTCTCGGTGTACCGTCTTTCTTTGTAAATATGTGTAACCATGTATAATATGTATTTGCAACAGTATATTTTTGTAATGTATTTATTTTAGAGACTTATTCTGATATGTTTTCCACGGGCGAATCAAAAAGAAGGGGCGAATACAACGGGGGCTGACGGGAAGTGGAGTAAAGGTGAGACGTGTTTGTGAACGCAGCGGACAATAGTGGATATATATTTTTCCCCATATACATTTTTTTTCCCTTGGATTATTTTCAACGGGACCCGGACTCTGCAGGTCTGCGTCATATGTTAAGTACTGGTATCATTTTGCGTTCAATCTGCCGGCTGTTGCTTTTGGACTGTGTACTTCATATGCCGGCTGTGGTTGTTGAACTGTGCCGGCCGCAAGAATTTAAAAGCGTCGGCATGTGCTTTTGCACTGATCGCTGCATGGCTCTGTGGCTAGGACCTTGATTCGGCCTATTGGCTGAGAACAAGTGTCTCGGCCCGTGGCCTTGTAGTGAACTATGAATTGACCGATAATGGATAATTGATAACGAATATAGAACAATAACCCTTACAAAATCCCCCCCTCAGTTACAATTGCGGGACTCAAACTCGGGTTTGGGTTAATTTCGTGATTGTGTTACATGTTGGCGCATGCGGCTTATATACAGGTGCGGCATGTGTAAGTACAAAAGCGGTTATCCTCTTAAAATGTGGTGGGTGCGGCTTATAATCAAGTGCGCTCTATAGTCCGGAATTTACGATAATAATATTTTAAACCTTTAGGTATTTTTATGTAACCTGTTTCCCCCCCTGGCATCTCATATCATCAGCTGCACAGCTTATCCTCAGTAGGGTCGCAGGGGTGCTGGAGCCCATCCCAGCAATCATCGGGCAGTGGGCAGGGGACACCCTGAACTGGTTGCCAGCCAATTGCAGGGCACACAGGGACAGACAACTCGCTCGCCCATTCACACCTAGGGACAATTTGGACCGGCCAATCCACCTGATTTGCATGTCTTTGGAATGAGGGAGGAAACCGGAGTGCCCGGAGGAAACCCACGCAAGCATGGGGAGAACATGCAAACTCCGCACAGTAGGTCCTGGTAGCTGGATTTGAACCCACACAGGAGGTTCCAAAGACCTTAGAACTGTGCCGCACACGCGCTAACCACTGCGCCGCCGTGCTGCCCCCCCCGGCATGTTTGTTTATATTTCCTTGTAATTTGGATTGTTTGTACACTGTGGTCTTAATGTCAACACAATATTTTAATAGAAATCCGTATGGGTTTTGTTCAATAAAAGTATTTAAAAAACAAAAACGTCACTGACTTTTCGTTTCTTCTCGCAGATCTTCCCAGATGGACAAAATGCAGCTGAACAGGATTAAAATCACCGATCTCAATTCGCATCTCACTTGTCCACTGTGCGCTGGTTACTTGGTTGACGCTACGACTATTGTAGAATGCCTCCATTCCTGTAAGTACACACATACTAACAATTGTTTGTATTATTGTGTGTTCTTGAGTATAAGGCGCACCTAAAAAACATATATTGGCCAGAAATTTGAAAGTGCGCCTTATAACCCAGTGCACCATTTATTTACCGACCGCCCAACCTAGCTAGCTAGCTAGCTAGTTAGCTAGATAGCTAGCTTCAAAAGTTAGGCGACTTCCTCCTCCATGGTAAAAGCAGTGTTCATTTTACCTGTGAAAAGTGATGGGTCCCTGGGACTCGCATGGTCAAAAATCTATGGGTCCCAACAGAGATCTATGGGTCCCCAAAATTTAGTGTTATCGCGGTTGAAATTGTAAAACGGCGACAAATATGTAATATAAATCTATAGTCAGGCAGAACGGCGGCGCAGTGGTTAGCGCGTGTGCGGCTCAGTTCTGAGGTCGTGGGAACCTCCTGCGTGGGTTCAAATCCAGCTCCCGGCCTTACTATGCGGAGTTTGTATGTTCTCCCCGTGCTTGCGTAGGTTTCCTCCGGGCACTCCGGTTTCCTCCCACATTCCAAAAACATGCATTTCAGGTGAACTGGCCTGTCTAAATTGTCCCTTGGTGTGAATGAGCGAATGAGTTGTCTGTCCCTGTGTGCCCTGCGATTGGCTGGCAACCAGTTCAGGGTGTCCCCTGCCCACTGCCCGGAGATGGCTGGGATGGGCTCCAGCCCCCCCGCGACCCTACTGAGGATAAGCGGTACTGCTAATGCGATGAGATGAAATCTATATTCATTCAGTTTCAATCATCACAGTTTATTGGTAATACAAATCAGTTATCTCTTCAAGATTTTTCAGTTCACAACAATATTGTAAATTATACAAAATAATATTGCTGAAATAATTATCTCATCTCATTATCCTCAGTAGGGTTGCGGGGGTGCTGGAGCCCATCCCAGCAATCATCGGGCAGTGGGCAGGGGACACCCTGAACTGGTTGCCAGCCAATCGCAGGGCACACAGGGACAGACAACTCGCTCGCTCATTCACACCTAGGGACAATTTGGACCGGCCAATCCACCTGAAATACAAGTCTGCATCATACGTTAATTACGGGTATCATTTTCCATTCATGATGCCGACTGTAGTTCAAGGATTGTGTAATATTGACTTTTGGATTTTGTCGCTAGGAGGCTAGGACCTTGACTCAGCCTCTTGGCTGGGAGAAAGTCTCTCGGCTTATTGGCTTTGTAGTGTATCATGATTTGTCGGACAACGGATAATTGATAAAGAATATAGAACAATAAATCTCTACAAAATCACAATCGTGGAATTTACAGCCTGGTCTAGGTTAAACTTGTGATCGTGTCACAAGTTTTAATGCGGGCGCACGCGGCTTATACACAGGTGCGGCTTGTGTAAGTACAAAAGTGGAAAATCACTTAAAAGGTGGTGGGTGCGGCTTATAATCAAGTGCGCTCTATAGTCCGGATTTTACGGTAGTAGTGATTGCCAGCATTGTATATCTCTTTGCAGTCTGTAAAACGTGCATCGTTGCTTTCTTGGAGACCAATAAGTTCTGTCCTCGATGCGACGTCCAAGTTCACAAAACATGTCCGCAGCTCAGCATCAGGTACATATGCATGGGGCACATTCACTGTCATTTCTTTAAATACATTTGCAAATTTAACTGAATGCATGCTTTTCTTTTTTCAATTTATTTAGAGCGGACAAAACTCTTCAAGACATTGTATATAAGCTGGTTCCGGGTTTGTTCAAAGGTAAAACCTTCCAGTTTATAGCACATTTGAAAAGAAAGTATCATCATTACTCACGTGTGCTGTTATCAACCAATCACAGATGAGATGAAGCGGAGGCGAGATTTCTACTCCGACAATCGCGTTCTGGAACCAGGGGAAGTCGTGGAGACGTTTAACATCGCCGAAGACGAAATCATCAGTTTGTCAATACAGTTCTACGAGAGGAACAAGTGAGTTCTCTTTGTGATGGTATTTTCAAAATCCAGTTCTGAATTTACAACGTTTCGATAACTTGATTACGCTTTTGTACTCATGAGTCTATTTTTAGAGATGTTTTCCAAGATGTGGACCTACTAGTTGTCTTTCTCTCTTTATGACACGTATAAACTCGTAAACTAATACCACAATGTACAGAATTAGTCACAGAAATGAACCTATGTGCATGCAAAATATCCCTCCAAATTACGAGATATTGTAAACAATGGCCAGAGAAAATGTGTAATCAAATGAAATTATTAATTCCCTACTTACGACAATCGTTTGTAAGTTGAATTTGTTCGTAACTTGCTTCAGTGCTATATTTTGTATGTTTAAGGTTCATATAAGTATGTTTCAGGCTTTTATAAGTAACCTGTATTGTTTTGTACTAAAAAATAAACATTTCATAAAATAATATGCTCTATAAAGATAAACAAAGTTGAGGTTATCCTACTTTTGGAAGATGGGCTTCAAGAGATTGGTGACTTTCTCCTCCGCGGTATAAGTGGATGAAAAAAAAGCGATCCAACCATTTTCTCAACCGCATCAAGCTTTCTTATTCCACTTACATTTTAAATGAAACTGCTCGCCTCTTCTTTACACCAACCACATCGATTGGATGCACAAAATATTAGACAATAAAATCTCAAAGCTCTTAGTGAGCTGGAGATATAGTATAGAATGTTTACACACGAACTAGGAAGAGGAAGCGGATTTCTTCTTCTTCGGGTGGAAGCTGGGTGAGCTCTCACAGCGCCACACGCTGGTAGCGGCGGAAAGAAGCACTACGGTATTGTCTTGTACTCGGAGAAAGGTGCGCAATACAAAATTGAACTTACAGCAATGTCCGGATATTTTTCGACATCCCGAAAAAAATGTTCGTATCTCAAACTGACTAGCGTTTATATCTCAAACTGAAGCACTGAAACATTCTGCGCTACAAAGCTTTTCCCCAGGCATTCCCGAGAGATGAAATGGAAGAAAATCTTTATTCTCCTCTACTGCATTACCCAGAAAAGCTAGTACCGTAAATTCCGGACTACAAGCCGCTACTTTTTCCCCAAATGTTCAGCCCTGCGGCTTATTCAGTGAAGCGGCCAATTTATGAAATTTTTCGAACGGTAAGATTTAGACCGGTGGAATAAGTGCGCCGAGGTAGACTGCATCCTCATAGTTTACGTTCGAATTGTACGTATGACAAAGGTTCTTTTCTATAAGGAGGAAGACGGCCTTGATGGCGACAGTTATAAGGAGAAAGATGAGGACGGTTTACCCTGAATTTCGCAATTGCGGTACGGCTTTTTGTAACAGCTACGCTTAATGCGTAACGAGCGTGTTAGGAGTAGCGTGGTGGTACCTTTCACAGGTACGGTTTGGGATGAAAGTTATATTATTATTATTATTAAAACTTTGAAAACTCTCTCGGTGTACCGTCTTTCTTTGTAAATATGTGTAACCATGTATAATATGTATTTGCAACTGTATATTTTTGTAATGTATTTATTTTAGAGACTTATTGTGATGTTTTCTACCGTCGAATCAAAAAGATGGGGCGGAGCAAACGCGAGCTGACGGGAAGTGGGGTGAAGCTGAGTTAAATCTGTTTGTTGTTGCAGCAGACAATAGTGGATATTTGTTTTTCCGACCCTTAACTTTGGAAATATACATTTTTTTCATTGGATTACTTTTAACGGACCCGGACTTTAAAGGTCTGCATTAAATTGTAACTACCGGTATCATTTTCCGTTCATGTTGCCGACTGCGGTGATTGCTTTGTGTACTATATCTGTAGTCACGATCGCGGCACCTAAAGTCAGATTCGGGATAAACTTGTAACTGTGTTACATCATCATAACAGATTTTCAATGTGGGCTCATGCGGCCTATATAGAGGTGCGGCTTGTGTAAGGACAAAGCCAGTAAAGCCTGTAAAATGTGGCGCGTGTGGCTTATAATCAGGTGCGCTGTATAGTCCGGAATTTACGGTAATCAGTCTCAGACACTACTACATTCTAAAATAATAATAATCATTAAAAAAAAAAACAATCATACTGGTCGTGGTTAACATCATTTTGCAGTTTTCACTTTTTGTCAGAGTTAACAGTTTGCTCAACATTCTCACTCTCGATTTTCTTGAATTTGCCTGCAGAACAAATGAGAGGCAGCGTGCAGAGGTGGATGGAGACAAGGTAAAAATCTGCTTTTACTTAAATGCAAGATAAGGTTAAGTGTATTTAGATGCTGCATCCTGTTCGGACTTATTTATGTGGTCCTTACCCTGGATTTGTGTTTTGTTCTCAGTCCAACGGTAAACGCTTCCTGCAGTGTCCAGCAGCCATGTCCGTCATGCACTTAGGTAAATTCCTCAGAAGTAAGATGGACATACCCAGCAACTATAAGGTAAGTCCACACATAACGGTGTCTGAAACTCATGAGAAAAAGTTAGCGGACACCAGGGCAGACAACTCTCAGTGATGTGATTTTTCCGACTATAGTCGGAATTCCGACTTTTTCACTTCCTCCATAGTTTCCATATTTTAAGTTTAAGATAGTATGTATACTACACTTAGAGTCTTAAAGCGTACTTTTATTTTGCAATCACTTGAGTCGGGGCAACATTTCCTCATACAATGTCGGGGTGACACGGAATTCAGTATACTGAAATTTGATTGGGCTCCAATGTGTCCATCTCTCTCTAATCCAATGAGATTTCAGTTCTTTGCCCTTAATGCTGCTAGCCAATGTTGGCCTTCGAATATATTACGTCTCGCTAAACGTACTAGCTCGTTAGCATAATCAGCCGCTAAGACTTCGTCGAGAATGGAAGAAGTCTGCCATCCAACAATTCAGAAGAAAAGACCTTATTCAGATTCAGATCTACTTTATTGTCATTCTAGTACACGTGTATACAGAACGAAATGTCGATACATCTGACTCGCACAGTTTCCTTGAATGTACAGATATAAATAAAATGTTGTATTGAGTTGGAGTATTGAAGTACTAATAATATACTAAATAATTATGGCTATGTATAGTATTTTACTGTAGTGCAAAGAGTGCAAGAGGAGCAGCTAACCAGATGTGCAAAATGGGCACTCAGGTAAACAGTAACAATAACACTGTAGTACGATAGTGCAGAGGAGAACAGATGTGCAAGGAGTGGCTAGCTATAAAGAACTGCTTCCGGGGGGACTGTGGCCCCAAAACCCCTGGCTAGGTTTCCGACTTTCTTTTCCTCACCTCAATCACATCCCTGAACTCTGAAAAGTTGCCTGCCCAGCCATAAAGTTACCTGCCCCATTTTTCACAACTTGAAACACAATAAGACGACTCATCGCAAAAAAAACCATTGTTGCAAAGTACCGTATTTTCCGCACTATAAGGCGCACCTAAAAGCCTTTATTTTTTTCAAAAACTGACCATGCGCCTTATAATACAGTGCGCCTTATATATGGATCAATATTAAGTCGCAAGCAGCCGCCGACTAGATTTTTCCTCGTAGGCGATGTGGTCCGCGGTGTATGCTGGGATACCTATGCCGGCGTTTCATTTCCCAGCCAATGTGTCAATCATCATTTGAATCGATCACTATTGGCTAAAGTTATTCGGAGGTAAAGGGGGCGGATCCTTTTTATCATTTACAGGCTCGCATAGGCTAAAGGGGCGAAACAAAGCCTGCAATTGGCCGAAAAAGATGAATGTGAATAGCAAGTTTGGTTGTCTAAGGCATAGAGTAAACATGATTTACCATTCTGTATTTGTAAATATTTTACTCTCCTGGATTTACTACACTCACGGATATAAGAGGACCATGGTTGCACATTATTATTGAACGCAACGACTTCGGTGAGCTACTCCGGCTATATATTTTCCCAGTATCTTGTTTCAAAGTGATTTTGATGTTTCTGTGATGGGTCTTTTTTTAAATTGAACTCAATTCCAAGTGTTTATTGTCATATGCACAGTAAAGTTGCGAGCGAAAAAGAAAATAGAAACTAAGGAATGGTTGGCATTTCTTGAATCCCAAGACTTTAACCTTCCGAATGATATTTGGAACGATGCATTTGAGTGACATCGTACGGACACCGCATCCGCACGTGTCTACGACACGTATTTGCTTCTTTACAAGCTTTCGGAATGTTAAGGGGGTAATAAGTTGGACTGAACTATTTGACTGTTTTGTCGACGTTCCCATTGTAGCGTCTTATAATCCGGTGCGCCTTATGTATGGAAGATATAGGACCAAAAACTATTTTTTGGGGGTGCGCCCTATAACCCGGTGCGCCTTATAGTGCGGAAAATACGGTATTAAGGATTTTGTGTTTGCAAGGCAACCTTGCTAGGAACTGGCGAAGCTGTCTTCAACGCTTCTCCTCGTTCGCCTTATCAATATATTACAAGGCCCCTAGGCAAACTGGGTTTACCCCTGAGCTAAGCCTTCAAGTTAACAAGCTTTTGGCTTTGGTAGATTTCTAACTATGGTTAGGTTAGCATCATCGACCTGTTCTGTGTTCACTTTACCTGTGAAAAGTGATTGGTCCCGGGGACTCGCATGCTCAAAAATCTATGGGTCCCAACAGAGATCTATGGGTCCTCAAAATGTAGTGTTATCGAGGTTAAAATTGTAAATCGGTGACAAATATATAATAAAAATCTATATATTCATTCAGTTTTAATCATCAAATTATTAATTCATTTTCTGCATCAAATTATTGTTGGTAATATACCAATAAAAGGGATAACCACAAACCTGTCTTTTTTTCATTTTCTCCTTTTATACTTCCTTTTATCTTAACTTCTTTATACAACATAATAATTCGTAATATAATGCATCAAAGCAAGTGAGCCGTTTGAGAGCCGGCTCTCTTGAATGAGTTGAGCCGAAAAAGCCGGTTCTCTAAAAAGAGACGGACTTTTCACTAAACAACTCAAGATCGGCGTGTAGACGAAAACTCGAACCGCGAGACCAAAACAACAATGGCGGATCTGCCTGACAAAAAGTTTGGAGTGCGGTAAATCTTTGTTAAAAAAAAAGTAATCGGCTAATAATGACAATTTCGGGGCAAAAAGGTTGATTTGACACAATGCGTCCCCGGCAAAAATGATGTGTCTAGGACGCGGGCAAACGAGAACACTGCTGTTGGAAAGTCCAGCTTTAACACTGACTACATGACATCCAACTTCTCTTGGTAGTCAAACCTTTTTGGACCGTTCCTCAGACTTCTCACGTTTGCAAATATGCCATTAATTGCCAAGAAGAGCCATGGGGGACAGTCTTTTTATATATGCTTAAGGTTCCACTCTCACCTATACAGCATCCATTGTAGGCTGGTCATCCTGGAAGGGGGATTACTTCATGTGCGGTCCATTCTCAGGCTTTCCTTATTTCTAATGCCAAGGTTATTGTGTTTTTCCTTGCCCTCATGTAGGTTTTAGATCAGGGGATGGTGTAATGATAGACTGTGGTCTGTGCAGCCCTTTGAGACTCTTTGTGATTAAGTGCTACACAAATAAACTTGACTTTATCAGCTGCTTGACAGCAGAGTGATGGATTAGATGGGCACATCATTTTTGTCATTAAGTTAATTACAGAAATGGTACTAATTGAAATATATCCCCCCCAAAATTGTTGTTTCAGTTACATTGATTTATTTGTGTCAAATATTTAATGTGATTATAAATAAGATGAAGAATGAATGTCAAACCTTTATAAAACGTTAAGTGTATACGTCATTGTATTTCACAATCTGCTCTGATGTACAAAATATATGTGTTTATAGGTGGAGGTGTTGTATGGGGATGAACCTCTGAAAGACTACTACACGCTCATGGATATTGCCTACTTCTACGAGTGGAGGCGGGTGAGTAAGGAAATCATATTTACCGTAAATTCCGGACTATAGAGCGCACCTGATTATAAGCCGCACCCACCACATTTTAAGAGGATAACCGCTTTTGTACTCACACAAGCCGCACCTGTATATAAGCCGCACGCGCCCACATTTCAACATGCAACACGATCACAAAATTAACCCAAACCCGACTTTGAGTCCCGCGATGGTAACTGAATATAAATTACACAGTCCAAATACTACAGCCGGCAAAATGAACGGAAAATGATACCGGTAGTTAAAGTTTGATGCAGACCTGCAGCGTCCGGGTCCTGTTGAAAATAATCCAAAGGAAAAAATGTATATTTCCAAAGGTAAGGGTGGGAAAAATATATATCCACTGTTGTCAGCCGCGACAACAAACACGTCTCACCTTTACTCCACTTCCCGTCTGCCCGCGTTTGCTCCGCCCCTTCTTTGTTATTCGCCCGTGGAAAACATTTCAGAATAAGTCTCTGAAATAAATACATTACAAAAATATACAGTTGCAAATATATATTATACATGGTTACACATATTTACAAAGAAAGACGGTGCACCGAGAGAGTTTTCAAAGCTTTAATAATAATACAAAACCGTGCCTGTGAAGGGTAGCAAAACGCTACTAGCAACACGCTCGCAACACAGACAACGGACCTGTTAAAGAAAATATACCGTACATGTAGAAATTACTTTAAATCGTCCCCATCTTCCTCCTTACAAATGACGTCATCAAAGTCGTCTTCCTCCAGTATGGGAATGAGACTTTGTCATATAGACGTCGTCTCACGCTCCCTTAATCAAAAACACGCTAGCAACACGCTCGCAAAGTAAAGCTTACGTGCAGTAGCTCTGTTTCCTTCTTAATCGGACTGCTCGATTGTGTTCAGCTTGAAAGCTGCGTCCTGTGCCTTTCTTTTTAGCAATTTGCATGATGAAGATATGTCTACGCTAATTTAATTTGTGCACAAACTAAGAAGTTGCAGTCTTCCTCGGCGCATATATTCCACCGGTCTAAATCTTACCTTTTGTACTCGAGCGCCAATTGGGGGAAAAAGTAGCGGCTTATAGTCCGGAATTTACGGTATATGAATTGGCTGAAATACAATCAGGAACCATGATTCATGACCAGAAGGTACACCCTACAAAAAGGAGCTATCTCAGCTACTGTATGAGAAAATACAGAACTGAAATCAGAACACAAGAGGGCTTAAGACAGGAATAGCCAACCAATGGCCCACGGCCGTGCTGTGTGTCTTCATGGTCCCCTCTCACCGGATCTCTTCAGCTAGTACCGCGATGTTGCGATTTTGTTTGAAAGGGATCACATCTCGTTTTATTGTGATCTAGTGCGTTTTATTGGCTTTTTTTTGTCAATACAGGGTTCTCACGAATCCTTCAAAAGTCTCACAAGGCATTAAACTCATTATTCTAAAAATAAATGCTTAATTTTTTAAAAGTCTTAAGAATGTAAACACATTAATTAGATTTATATTTGTTTGAATTGAAATGGTTACGTAAATAAGTCATTTTTCATGCATCATGGTAACAATGCTTCATGAATGTAGCAGAAGAGTTCTATGGATTTTAGAAGTTATCTGCCAGTTTTGACTGAGGATTCTTGATACTGTAAACTTCCTATTTATTTATTGTTTTCCATGTCTAAAATTTGGAAGAGTGCTGTTTTTCAGACGTAAAGTTTTCAACTGGACCAAAATGCGCTTTAAAAAGGAATGGTTTAAAAAAAATAATTTGTTTAATATTTCCAATAATTCACATGGCGTTATGTTGTGTTTGTTTCAACTGTGATTTTTTTTTTGTTGACTTGGTCTTAATTTTTATATCAAAAGGCTTTAAAAAGTCTTTACAAGTCTTGAATTTTACGTGCTATGAGCAGTAGGAACCCTGCAATAGTAATGGGTACGTTAAATGGTTTAGAATTATTTCATTGTTATCTTTAATACCGTTTTATCCATTATCTACACTGCTTATCCTCAGTAGGGTCGCGGGGGTGCTGGAGCCCATCCCAGCTATCTTCGGGCAATGGGCAGGGGACACCCTGAACTGTTTGCCAGCCAATCGCAGTACTGCTTTATCAATTATATATTTTTTGTGGCTATTTTAGTTTTAAGGAGTTTGCTTATGAGCAATGTAGGCTTATGTATGAGTATATACACTATGCTGTAAGTAAGGCACACATAAGATGCACTTAATAGGGCACGGGTTTTGTATACAATCCGCATGCACCCTCACTTCACCTTTCAATATTTTCAAGTGTATACATTAAAAAATAAAGTGGGAGCAAAACTGAGTTTGATTATGCTTTATTTATTTGTTGAAGAAAGTACTTAAACATTTATAGACACTGCCCTACTTACAAATGAGACTCTGGACAATTGTTTGTAAGTTGATTTTGATCGTAAGATGCTTCAGTGCTATATTTTGGATGTTTAAGGCTTGTATAAGTAACCTGTATTGTTTTGTACTAAAAAATAAACATTTCATAAAATAATAAGCTCTATAAAGATAAATAAAGTTGAGTTTAACTTACTTTTGGAAGATGAGCTTCCAGAGTTAGACTTCCTCCTCTGTGGTAGAAAGTGGACGAAAAAAAGCCATTTTCTCAACCGCATCAAGCTTTCTTATTCCACTTGAATTTCAAATAAAACTGCTCGCTTCTTCTTTCCACTTTACACCAACCATATTAAACGGTTGCACGAGATATTAAACTATAAAAATGTCCAAGTTCTTAGCGCACTGGAGATAGTATAGACATAGACGGTATAGAATGTTTACATAGGAACCAGGAAAAGGAAGTGGATTTTTTACTTCCGGGTGGATGCTGGGTGACCTCTCACAGCGCCACACGCCGGTAGAGGCGGAAAGAAGCACTACAGTACTGTCCCGTACTCGGAAAAATTTGCACAATACAAAATCTCACTTATAGCAATTTCTGGATATTTTTCAACATGCTGAAAAAAAACGATCGTATCTACAGTTTTACGAAAGTCGAAAGTAGGGGAGCGATAGGGTTGGGCATGGTAAAACACAGAACAAGCACAAAAATAGAAGGGGAAACAACATTTTTGGTTTTTACTGGTAATCAAAATACATCAAGCCCGTCATAGTCCTTATCGTCCGTTTCTGAATTTTGCAGACTGGACCCATTCCCCTGCAGTATTTGGTCAAACCCTCCAGGAAGCGCAGAAGGCCGTCCCAGTCGGCCGCCCAGGGCCACTCAGACGGCGTCAACACCAGCCCCGCCTCTGAGAGTGACTCCCAAAGCGACAAAGTCCACAGTCCTGCCTCAGCCCAGAACCCCAGAGCCTCCACACATTCCTGCCCAGCGCCTCACACACCCTCTCCTTCTATCCAGAACTCCAATGGTGCTGCCTTGCCCAACAGTTCTCAGCGACACGCCGTCTCCTCCAAACAAGGAGCATCTTCTCGAAAGGTTACCGTCAACGGCACCGGCAAGGAGGAGGCCAGGGGAGGCGAAAAAAGCGGCTTGCCGCCCACGACCTAATGTTTGAGCGTAGCAACTGGGAGGACAGTTTTTGGATTGCTGCCGCCTTTCTACAGAAAAGGAACAAATGCTCTAGCTCTGTTCCTTTTGGACTTGCCGCTAAAAGGTACCCTATTTTCTGCACTATAAGGCGCACCGGAATATAAGGCGCACCCCCCAAAAAATAGTCTCATCATGGCATTTTGTTTTCCTACATAAGGCACACCGGACTATGAGGCACAGTAAGAGCTACCTTGTGTATACACTTACGGTATATATTCGTGCATGGATTGATCAGTCGCTGACTAAAATCGCGATACAACGTGAATCAAATTTGATTGCGGGCAGCGAGAGCACCAATATTTAACTACTAGACCAGTAATACAGATCATACAAGAATAAAAATGTAATTTCATTATAACACTATTATTAGTGCCAGAAACACTGATTTGCAAAGTGCATTTTGTTCTGCAATTTGATCAGTTAAACTTCTCTTCCCTGTGCGCCAGTAACGTCAAGTTTTAGTATTTGATAGAAGAAAGCAGAAAGTCTTTCATTCTCTAAAATTTGTTGAAGAGGTGGAGATACTGTTTAACCATCAGAATGCAGAACAAAAGGCACTATGCAAATCAGTAGTTTTACTGATTGCAATAATAGGAGTTTTACTTACTGTGCCAGGAATACTGATTTGCATAGTGCATTCTGATGGGTTAAACAGTCTCTCCACTCCGTCACCTGTGCATCAATAACATTGCGTTCTAATATGTATACGTACGTAGAAGAGCTTATATAGTAGTATTATGTTGAAAGACTGTTTTCTAACATTTGCTGGTGAAGAAGCAGAGTGATTGTTAAGCTGATAGGAATACACTCTGCAAATCAGTAGTTTTACTCACGGTGCCACTGATTTGCATACTGCATTCTGATAGGTTACAGTACAGTCTCTCCAGTTGCGGATTAGTATGTATACGTACTTAAATTAGCTTAGAGTGTATTATGTTGAAAGACTCCATTCTTTAACATTGTTGGTGAAGAAGTGGAGGGACTGTTCAGCAGATCGGAATGCACTATGCAAATCAGTGTTTCTGACAGCGTAAAGATAGTATAATGAGAGCTTTAATGCAATTTCATGTCTGGGTTCGAGTCCCTACTGCGTTTAGCGATTGTGGTCAGCAATGTATTTCGATTCATCAATGAATGCACAAATAGGGTAATACACCCTAAAATGTTTTACTGTTTGCATTCCCAACCTTATTCTGCGGTGTACGAGGTGCACCGGATCAAATAGCGCACTTAAAATTTCCGGCCGATTCGGGGTTTTCGTCGCGCCTTATAGTCGGAAAATACGGTCGTTTTCTTATTTCACTACCACGGACTCGAGTGTGCAACCAAATAGTTTCGCCCGCGTGCGTGCATTAGACTAGAACGGTGCACACACCGGACTGTACAGGGCGCGTACATATGTATAAATGTATCTTTTTATACAAAACGTAATCATTTTTGTATCGTATACCACTGTCCAATTTGTACGACGATTCGGCTTCTGTAAAACGTGACGAATAGCAGGAGAGCGTTACAGTGAAAAATAGTTGCTGCGGTTAGAAAAGAAAGGGAGCGTTTTCTGGCCGTGTAATTGAATAACTGCTGTAAGTGTCCAGTATAAGCAAGCACTCATGAGGTTAACACGTTCATGACAAAAAAAAAACTGTTGATGCACTTTTTTCTTTTCAGTATGGCCGCAGTCCAAACCGACAAGTATTTGCTATCTTTTAAGCGCACCCACGCTCATTTGTTAGAGTGTGTATGCTTCTATGTGTGTGTGTATGTCAAGTCTGTTCGCCGATCATAATTTTGTCTCATAAGAATTCGAAAGGGATTTGAAAAAAAAAAACACACGGCCATGTCTGTTCATTCATAAAACTCAGCGTTCATTCCTTTTGTTTCTGTTCCCCCCCCCCAGAAAACCCAGCCATATGTGCATGTTTTAGGTCAATAAAAATGTTTACTAGGTCTTTTGGAAACAGTGTCAAGTTAATCATTTCCTGAGAAGATCAGGAAGTTGTGAAGCATACTGTGAAATAAAACTCAATGCTGGCATATTTTTCAAGATATTTTTTATGGCTGAGTTTTTGTGAGAAGAAGCTTTCACCTTGAGTGTTCTTTAGAGTAGCGGTCGGGAATCTGTTTAGTACTGAGCCACACAGAGGAAAAACATCCATTCATCCATTATCTGTACCGCTTATCCTCAGTAGGGTCCCGGGGGTGCTGGAGCACACAAAGACGGACAATTCACTCTCATTCACACTTAGGGACAATTCGAACGAGCCAATTAACCTGACGCACATGTTTTTGGAATGTGAGAATAAACTACAGTGCCCAGAGGAAACCCACGCAAGCATGGGGAGAACATGCAAACTCCACACAGAAAGGTTCGATTTTATGACCTTGGAACTATGCCCCTCACGCGCTAAACACTGGCTGCCGCAGAGAAAAACAAGTTGCCCTTTGTTGCTTATACTGTTTTGTATGTTTAAGGTTTATATAAGTATATTTAAGGCTTGAATAAGTAACCTGCTTTTTACTAAAAATAAACAATTTCATAAAATAATATGCTCTATAAAAAATAAAGTTGAGTTTAACTTACTTTTGGAAGATGCACTTCAAGAGGTCCTCCTCCGTGGTAAAAAGTGGCCGAAAATAAGCGTTCCGACCACTTTCTCAACCGCATCAAGCTTTCTTATTCCACTTCCATTTTAAAAGAAACTGCTCGCTTCCTTTTTACACTTTACATTAACCATATTGAATGGATGCACGAAATATTAGACAATAAAAATATAAAAGTTCTAAGTGCGCTGGAGATACAGTATAGAATGTTTACACACAAACTAGGAAGAGGAAGCGGATTTCTTCTTTGGGGTGGATGCTGGGTGAGCTCTCACAGCGCCACATGCCAGTAGTGGCAGAAAGAAGCACTACAGTACTGTCCTGTATTCGGAAAAAGGTTCACAATACAAAATCTAACCTACAGCAATGTCCGGATATTTTTCGACACCCCAAAACAAATTTTCATATCTACCGATTTAAATAAGTCGAATGGTCGTAAGTAGGGGAGCGTCTGTACTGACAATTTTTTTTTACCAATTGTTTAAAGTTTGTGAGGTTTTACCGTGGTAAATTACATGATTTGGGTAATGGTTAATCAGGCAATACAATCCCCATATTGGACGCAACGGGAATCAAGTCTTGATCTTGGCAATGAGGGAATTGCTGATTACGTAGGAACATCGTGGCAATGAGAGAATATGCATTCGTTTTGTCATCAAAGTATTTTTACTCACAGTACCACATTCTATTGTCTTTTTTCGTCATTAAATGTCACGTGATCGCTCTATCGTTGTACAATTCTGTTTTAGCTGAATTCGATCCCATAACGCTTAAGTCACAGGTGTCAAACAGGCGGCCCGTGGGCCAGATCAGGCCCGCTAAGGGATGGAATCCAGCCCGCGAGACAACACTCAAAGAAGCGCAAGAGAAAAATGAGCTGCAGGTTGAAATATCTCAACTTGATGTTGCCAAAGCCAGGTGCCTCGGACAAAGACACTGTACTTGTATTTCTTTTTCTCTCTCTCTCTCTCTCTTTTCCACCCCTTTTCTCCCACTCTGTCTCTTTCACCCTGTCTCTCTTTTTCTCTTAGTTGCTCTTTGTCTTTCTCTGTGTCTTTTAACCTCTTTTGCTCTAACTTCCTTTTTTCCTTTTCTCTTTCTCTCTCCCTACCCTTTGCCCTTTCTTTTCTCTCCTTCTGTCTTTCTATTTCTCTTTGGATTTCTTTACTCCTCTCCCTTTCTTTTCCCCCTCTCTCACGACTTTCTATCTCTTTTGTTTCTCACTCTCTCCCTCTTTTTCTTTCTTTGTCCTGACCTCTCTCCTTCCCCCCCATCTTTTTCTTATTTCTTTATCTCTTTTTCTTTCTCTTGTCACAATATGTTAGCCCATTTGTAGCAATGACAATAAAGGTATATTCTATTCTATTCTATTCTATTTAATCTACTCGTCCGGCCCCCAACAGAATGTTTGTTCTATCATGTGGCCTCCAGAGTTAAAATGAGTTTGACACCCCTGCTTTAAGTGGACATTCTTTTACTGATCCGTCCCACCTAAGAACAGAAAGTCTGGATTCTGCCCCAGAAGCAAACCGATGTTGACACCCCTGGTCTAGTGGTTAAGAATCGGAGCTCACACCGCTGCGCTCTGGGTTTGATTCCAGTTTTCCCAATTTTTGTGCATATGGGTTCGATATTTTGCGACAGATTAATCATTGCTCGAAGATGGTAATGTACTACTGTTAAACCTTGTGTATACTGCACACCCCAATGTTGAATTCCTTTTTGGGTACAAAAAGTGTGAGTGCAGGGTTGGATAGGGTTACTTTAACTGGATTACTTTCAATTACGTTTGGATTACTCCAATACCAAATATGCCCATAAAAGACCAAAAAAAAACTAAATATGAATAAAATGACTCACAACACGTGGTAAGCTTTCTCTCCTGGCTTTGATCTCTTTGATCTTCGGCAAAACTAACATAAAATGCGACAGAAACAAAATGAAAATAAATCCTAACAGCTTGCCAACATCATTTTTGCCCTTCCATGTATTACTTTTGGATTACTCCAATACCAAATATGCTAATAAAAGACAAAAAAAAAAACTAAATATGAATAAAATGACTAAATGTGCAGGCTTGGGGAGTAACGGAATACATGGAACGGCAAAAATGAAGTTGGCAAGCTGTTTGGATTTCTTTTCATTTTGTTTCTGTCGCATTCTATGTTAGTTTTGCCGGAGATCAGAGATCAAAGCCAGGAGAGAAAGCTTACCACGTGTTGTGAGTCATCATTTTATTCATATTTAGTTTCTTTTGTCTTTTATTAACATATTTGGTATTGGAGTAATCCAAAAGTCATTGAAAGTAATACAGTTAAAGTAACCCTACCCAACCCTGTGTGAGTGTTATATACAAATAAAAACGGTAAGCGTTATACTTCAAAATACTGGATTCTTCTTTATAAATATCAGTTTTCCACATGCAACGGGGCAGACGCGATGAAGTCCTGCTTGTGTGTGCCATCGCAGTATGGACGGTTCTTTGAGTATTTGCAGCCGCACAGAAAAACTGTAGCGTCCTTCTCCGGGACGAAGCGGACTGGAGACAAGCCCTGGGCTTTGGTCTTGTGCGCTCCGTCACAGAAAGGCTGCAACAATGAGAAAATAGCCAATTTAGTCACAATTTAAGGAGCGTCTCAGAAGTTAATGTTTTTATAATGTTTTTTTTTGTTTTCTGTAAGGCAATTAAAAACATGTCATTCTGGATTTATTACAAATCATCTGAAATATTGCAAGTCTTCCATTGTTTTAATATTGCTGATTACGGAATATAGCCTTGGAAAATTCAAATATCCTATATCAAAATATTACAATATCATGTCAGTGTTTGAAATAACGTCTGCCCGGACGCCTGGGGCGTGCATCTTTTGCGTCGGGCGTACAACTTTTTCAAGAAAGAAGAAAAAAATCTTTAGTTTTTATTTATTTATTTCAAATAAAACATTTGCTTTATTCAGATTTCGAAATCTTCATTCGGTTTGGAAATTTGAATGTTGGTTCGTTCGGCAATTTGCATACTCGCCAGCCAATCAGGAGCCAGGATCGAATAACTTTCGTGCTTCCGGACTTTCCCCAGCATCAAGGTCGTGCATTTACATATCTTTTTTCAAAGTAGGCGCACAGAGACCACAAGAAAAATGGATAATTGGTTAGGAATCAATCCAAAACCTCAGCCCCAGAAGAAATATTCAAAAGAAGCTAACAAAATTGATGACGCTACAAAACGTAAACGTACATTAAAAGCATCGTGGAAAGAGGAGTTCACGTGGCTTGTGGCAGATGACGCAACGCAAACATTGCATGAATGAAGATGAGTAAATACAGGTACATACTGATGGCAGATGGAAAACAGCCATGTCATATACATGCAATGAAGGTTATATGTAGATTTATAATAAACTTAATTTTAAAGTGTTCTGTTATATATTCTGATTATCAATCCTCAACACTTTGCAACAATGTTTTTGTTTTGTGGTTTTTTTGGGATTAGTCGTCTTATTGCGTTTCAAGTTGTGAAAAATGGGGCAGGCAACTTTTGTCTGCCCTGGTGTCCGGTAACTTTTTCTCATGAGTTTCAGACACTGATCATGTACATCAAATTAGACCTTGTCCATGCCAGTAATTCTAAGAAGTCTGTTTCTGAGAACACAGGTTTCAAAAGGTAAAGTAGATGTGAGACTTAATTTCTAATTATTGACATTTCAGATGATATTTTAATGCATCACCACTGTTCACATATCCCTTAACCAACTAGATCGTCTGCGCACAAGTCTGGACAGCTTTCTCCTACGTTAACGGTTTTTGGCCTACGTTTGGGTTGTGGCAAAGTTGGCACCCGTCCATTTCTTAATGTCGTCGGCAGGGTTGGGTAGGGTTACTTTAACTGGATTACTTTCAATTACTTTTGGATTACTCCAATACCAAATATGCTAATAAAGGACAAAAGAAACTAAATACGAATAAAATGACTAAATTTTGTGCAGGCTTGGGGAGTAACGGAATACATGGAACGTCAAAAATTATGTTTATATATAAATGATGAATATATAGTCTGCAGTGTGCATGTAAAATATTTGCATTTCACCTGTTTCTTGCTGTGCCCACAAGAGCACCAAGAGTAGCGCTTTCCACCAATAAGATCTACTTTAAAAGGCTTCTTGGAGGGGATGACTGGATCAGGAGGAATTGTGGAGAGATGAACCTGAGGACAGTTAACAGAGACCATTTATTTACAATTATTGATTTGCTTTCAAATGGAGGACCGATCCTGCTACATGAAAAACTAAATGTATGCATGGAAGAAAGGCCACAAATAGAAACCATAGAAATACATCAACACATAGCTAAATCATGTAATACCTAAATATATGACATAAATGCAATCTATTCATATATTTATGTTGTCATTTATTACATATTTTCTTTTGTTTATTTTACATACGAGCCAATATTTTGACTTAAAAAAGCGGTTATGTTAATGCACAATCCATTTTACGCAATAAACCCAATTCGTCTCGAGAATATTAAAAATTATAATAAAAATTGAGTCATATTTTGTTGTGACAATATGGGGCACATATTAAACCAAATACAGAAGAAAATACACAACTAAATAAACGACGGAATAAATGTCAAAATACGCACTAAAAACAAGAAAAAAAAAAGACAAAATAAATGACAAACAAAAAATAAAAGGACAAAATACACGACATAATGCACTACAAAATACATTACATGACAAAATAAAACACAAAATAAAGGACAAAAGTGATCAAATACAAGGCAAAATACACAACATAATATGCGACAAAACACACCAAAAAATAAACGACTAAAAGACAAAATGGACGACAAAATAAACGAAAAGATACACTACAAAATAAACGACAAAATACGCTACAAGATAAATGGGAGAATTTTCTAAAGGGGAAAGACTGGCTTAGAATGTTCCTGGATCTAAATCCAATAGAACATTATTGGGGCATCCTCAAGTGGAAGGTGTAGAAAGCACAAAGATCTCAAATATCCCCCAGCTCAGTCATGTTGGCATGGAGGAGTGGAAGAGCATTCCAGTGGCAACCTGTGAGGCTCAGGTAAAATCCAAGGAGGATAAGGCAGTTCTGCAAAATCATGGTGGCCTCACAAAACATTGACACTGCAGGATCTTTCACTTAAGGGTGTACTCACTTTTGTTAGCAGGGATTTAGTTATATTTTGAGTTTTTGGGGTAGAACATACATTTGCACTGCTATATAAGTTTTACAGACTACCTTTCATTGGGTGAAAGTAATGTTTCTTCAGTGTTGTTCCAGTAAACAATATGATGACATCTTTGGAGAAATGTGAGGGGTGTACTCAATTTTGTGACATACTCAATAGCAGTATTGGTCCGCCTTATTTTATCACTTGTCCTCACTGTCGAATTTGAGCCTTTCTCACTCGACTTTGCAAATTATATTTAGTCGTTATTGACATCCACTGCACACACACAAAATCTTGATTCCCTCGTTTCAATGTCCATAGTGAAAAAAACGTAAATTACAGCAAATGTCATGCAGAAGTGAGTGAATTTACCTTAGGAGCCACATCATTTCGAGATTGTTTCAAAAATGAACTCATCCATCCGTGAGACAATTTGGACAGGAAAATATTCTGTATTTTCAAGGACATTTTTGCAGAACTGGGGGAAAAAACATAAAAACCGTTGTTTAAGAATGCAACACACCATAAACGCTAATTAAAAAACATTAAACTACTTTTCTATTAGAACCGTTTACTACAGCAACACTATTATACCAACATATGAAACTATAATAGCGTTACCGCCAAGGAAGATTGAAATAACCTTAAAATACTTGTGACATATTGCCAAGGCGCAAGAAAGGTTGCTTAGCTAAGACTACAACCACGCGTAAATCAATGTCGTTTAATAAGCCAATCAGGAAACCGAGAGAATTTGAATGACAGGTTAAAGAAGCAATAGGCGCTAGGAAATGTACTTATGGAACGCCTACTAATTTGATTGGTTGATGGGAACTGTATCCGGAAGACAACTGTCATTGTTTACAAACAGGAGGAACGTTTCGTTGTTTTTTAATTATTTGAATTGGAGGAAACAAAATATCAATCAATGAGAAATTTGTGTACTATTATATATTTTATACGGGCTCTTTGATGCTGCCACGTCGGTGTACTATTAATATAGCCTCAACGACATGACGTCATGGTCTCATCATGTCACTCAAAGCAAAATCAGAGAGTGACGTATTAATCGGTTGTGTTATGCGTGGATTTTTTAAAAGTTTATTTTTTGTTATGAGTGATCAACATCGAAGGGACAGTTTTATTAAAGCCCCAGTGTGTAATGGTTGACCAGTAGATGGCACTGTTGTCCCATGTGAACCAAAAGCAGTGCCAGAGCAAGCAACGAGACATAAGACAAAATGGCGGCGACATAAATTGGAATTCCACTGTCACAGAAATACATTATTATCAACCTATGATTTCTTTAATTTAACCAAAATTACTCTGGTATAAGAGTTCATTTTTTTTTGCCTTGTATTCAAATTATTGTTTCGGTGTTTAATTTTTTTTACTGGGTTAAAAAAATGTTACCACTAGGAGGCACTAAACATTACATATTGAGCATTATAATCGGTTTTACTCCTTTGGGACGACACATGAGGACTTTGATGAAGGTAATAAATTACACGATGTAAGCCGGAAGTTAAGCGTCATATAGAAAGAGATATCCGTTATTTGCCAAAATAAAACCATTTGGGAAACAAGCCAATTGCATGGCTTTCGTCACTTGGAATTTGGAATCACTCACACAAAAAAAAATCCAATTAATTAAACATGCATTTGCTAAAATAGAATCTAAATGATACTGACCGTGCCTAAATGATATCATCTTATTTCATCTAATTTTCATATTACGGGGATTTCAGACGATTTATCTGTTTTGCCTGTTTGAAATGGAAAATTATTTTCAGAGCCATACGGAAATATTGCTTTATTTATCTGCTCATATTGCAATATATTGGTTAGCTTTTCTGCAGGTTCAATTAAATTCACTAAACTATATGCGTCATCAACAAATGGTAATTTTTTTTAAATTTAGTACTCTGTCTATTTAAACCCCGCTTTTAAACGGAAACAATGGCGGCCAAGTGATGCAGGTGCTGTATCGGAGTCGAGAGAGAGAGAGAGAGAGAGAGAGAGAGAGAGAGAGAGAGAGAGAAAAAGAGAAAGACAGAGATAGATAGATGTCTAGATAGATAGATTTCTAGATAGATAGATGTCTCGGTGTCTTGATAGATAGATGTATAGATGTATAGATAGATAGATGTATAGATAGATGTATAGATAGATGTATAGATAGATAGATAGATAGCTAGCTAGCTTTATTCATCCCCGTAGGGAAATTCACAAAAATACACAATATAACTTGTAAAATAAGGTTTTTCTTGCTACTGGTAACTATGGAAACCGGTACTGTTTCATTTGGGGTAGCAAACCCCAACTAAGAAAAAAACACACACCACAGGAAGCGGTGCTCCGAGGACCCAGGCGGTCAAGGGATCCGTAAAACATTAACAGATCACATGATTTTAAATCTAAGAAGTACTTACTTGTATATTTGGGGGAATTTACTTTCAATTGTATATTTTTGAGTTTACAATTCGATTAGCTGTTGACTGGATTGCCCGTTAAGTGGCGCTGATGATCCGCCTCTAGAATTATTCCGAGTTGGTTGTCTTAAAATTGGGGTTATTAATCAGTACTTTCAACTGTTACAAACAATGTCTAGAGCACAGGTGTCAAACAGGCCGCCCGCGGGCCAGATCATGCCCACTAAGGGATTGAATCCGGCCCGCGAAACAACACTCAGAGAAGCGCATGAGAAAAACAAGCAGCAGGTTGAAATATGTCAACTTGATGTTGCCAAAGCCAGGTGCCTCTCACAAAGACACTGTACTGGTATTTATTTCTCTCTCTCTCTCTTCCTTTATCACCCCTTTTCTCCCACTCTGTCTCTTTCACTCTGTGTCTCTCTTCTTCTGTTGCTCTTTGTCTCTTTCTCTCTCTGTGTCTTTTAATCTCATTTGCTCTAACTTCCTTATTTCCTTTTCTCTCTTTTCTCTTTCTCTCTTCATACCCTTTGTGCTATCTTTTCTCTCCTTCTGTCTTTCTATTTCTCTTTGGATTTCTTTCTTCCTCTCCCTGTGTTTTTCCTCTCACACCACTTTTTATCTTTTGTTTCTCACGCTCTCTCCCTCTCTTTTTCTTTCTTCCTCCCGCCCTCTCTCCTTTTCCCTCCCTCTTTCTCTTATTTCTTTATCTCTCTTTTTCTTTCTCTTTAATCTACTAGTCCAGCCCCTGACAGAATGTTTGTTCTATCGTGTGGCCTCGAGTTAAAATGAGTTTGACACCCCTGGTCTAGAGTGAATATATTTCGTTTCTATGAAATACATCCATCAAATGTTATTTTTAGCCTATTATGCCAATGTTGGCATTTGGCATCATTTTTATAGTAGTCAAAATGTGCGAAGAGAATAGAATGGCCAGATGAGTGGGATGCTTTTGAGATTTGAATAGTTCAGGTGGGGAAGATTGGTATGTTAATTTAGGTTTAACTGCTTCCGTTTCAGAATGCCACTAGCAGAGAGGTCATCGATTCAGTGTCCAGGATGTGATTTCTGCTATCCAAGATGGTGAAAGTGACTTTGAGTTGGGAACAGACAGTGATAAGAGTGATGAAAATGCATTTTTGTTTGTAATAATTCTGTTTTATTTTGTAATGTTTTTTACTTGTATCTTTATATATCTTCAAATGTATATTCTTTGATTCTGTTCTGATTAGGTGAACAAAATAACGAGACCATCCTCGGGTGGTGGGGGTGGGACGGCCTCCAAGAAGCTATGTGCATGACTCAACAAGTCCTGTGGACACCCTGCATTGGATGTCCATAAGGACCGAACGGCTCATTTCACACTGAAAACAAATAAAGGATGCTGCAGGCATTATGATAAAGGGTACACCAGCCTGCAGTATAGCAGTGTAGGAAATTTAATATTCTCCTTTGCCTCATAGATTTTCTGAACTATCATTTAATGTGAGTAAGGTAAATGGAGCAGAGAGGAGGCCAGAACATGGCCGAACAAAAGAACAGATTTTCACTTTTTTGGACTAATGAATTAACATTTATAAAAAAATATGATATGGTGTGTGGTTAAAAATTATGTTAGACATTATACTGTTATGGAGCCAAGTAGGCAATATACCCTGCAAATAAACACTTTATATTTGTTCAGACGATATGAGTACAGGTACAAAAATCCTACTCACTTCAAAGATCAATGATGCCATATGGCATTTATTTTTTTAAAACTTACTTAAACACAATTTCTTTAAAAACAATTTCATTTCTGCATACAAGAATATCTGAAAGGTGAAAAAAATTGCTAAATTTTGGTTAGATCTGAAACCGTCCTCTTACTTGTTGCTGCGGAGATTTGGTCTCGTGCTCTGGATGGTCGCAACGTATGGCCCTCATGCTCAGCTAAAACCCGCAGTGCAAGCCAGCATGGCAGTTGTCGCGACCAAGTGCGAAACCAACCAGCCAGGCGGAAGAAGAGGACGAGCTATTGGTCAGCTCCTCTTTTTGTATGGATCAGGGATGCTTGACCAGATCATACCTCTTTGGGCGTAGTCTCAGATATCTGAGACCACCAGGATCAGATGATGGTGTTTGAAGTTGCTAAACTTGTTAGAGAGCCAAAGAAGTGAAATATTTGTGTAATGTTCTGTACTTGAGAATGCCCCTCCAATCGACATAATTACGTACAGTGAGAACATTAAATTTATCAATACATAGCCCTGGATGTTTTAATTACATTCAAAACTACTGTGTATGTCAATGGACAATGTACTTAACAAATTAATTTTGTCTTCCAGTAAATATTGCTAAAGGTATTCTTACCAATAAAACAAGGGTGCCCACGTGTATGCAGCAGCTTTTCTTTATATGTAAATCTTCTAAACTTCATTTGACTTCCTATATATGACACATTTCACTGAAATTGATGATTAAACAACTAATGATTTATGAAGAAAATCTTGAAAATGGGTTTAGGGGGGAAAATAGGCCTGTTTGTACTACATTATTCATTCAAGTCAGTATTTAGGAAAGGCATATATGCAAGAGCAGGTACAGGCTGTGCTTAAAAAATATGACTTACAATTTACCGGACCAGACAGTTTTTATTGAAATGTAAAAAAACGATTATTGAATCTAAAAGAAAAAACAACACAAACAAGGTAGATTATTTTAGAATACAGAGTGATACAAACAAAACTACTCTTTAGTGTTACAGGTAAAATAGAGGAAACTACGATGAGGTAGAAGTGTAAAATGAATTACTATTAATGGAGATGTTTGGTAGCACTTTTTCTTCAGTTATCCACAGTGAAAATACAGTACATTATACCCCATCAGCCCACCCCTCAAATCGACGTTTAATTTTGAAGAAATGTTTGCAACCCTCAACATATTTTTCCCAAATCAGCATTCAATTCATGACATTTCTCTGATTTCTTTTTTCTTAAGTTCCTGATTTGATCATGGCCACTAGAGGGCAGCCAATACTGATTTCGGCCACCGTCGTAAGTACGGAACAATACCTTAAAATGAAGGCTGATACCGATACTCAAACCAATACTCATTAACGATACTCAGCATCCCCGATTAAAAAGTAGTGCATGATGTTGCATGTGAATATCTCATTTAAAGACCTTTTTTACCGAGTTGACCAAATCATGGTAGATGACTTTGAAATGCGAGCCGTCACAATACGGAGCGTTTCTCGTTTGCTTGCACGCGCACAGCATGACCTTCTCGTCTTTATCAGGGCTGAAGCGGAGTGGAGAAAGGTTTGGGGCTTTGGTCTTGTGAGCCCCATCGCAGTAAGGCTGGGGAAGGATACAAGAGAAGAACTGAAATTGACAAAGTCTAACAAAAACTGTAGCATTTAAAATCAATGTTTTCTTTTCCGAAGTATGCTTGCCTACGAAAAAAGCGTGAAAGAAAATGGAGGAAAAAAATAGAAGAACTTCTCATCTCATCTTTGTTTGTTAAAACACAGAAAGTTGTAAGACGATTGGTTCAAGGGACACGGTGTAATATTTGACCACTAGATGTTGCTGTAAATGATCTGATCTGCATTTCTATAGCGCTTTTCAAGTCAATGACTTCCCAAAGCGCTTTACAGTGTGCTTCACATTTCCCAATAGCGGCCTGGCAGCCATGCAAGGCGCTAACCTGCTTATTGGGGGTATTAGGGGTTCAGTGTCTTACCCAAGGACACTTCGACATGTAACACAGAGGAGCCGGGATTCGAACTGGGATCCCTTGTTCCCAAGACGAGCGCTCTACCTCCTGAGCTACTGCCGCCCCGATCAATGCTGTGTAGTACAACTGAAAACAAGTACAGACGCTCCCCTCCTTAAGCAAAACGGTAGATACGAACATTTTTTTCGGCATGTCAAAAAATATCCGGACATTGCTGTAAATTAGATTTTGTATTGTGTGCACTATTTTCCGATTCCAGGATAGTACTGTAGTGCTTCTTTCCGCCACTACCGGCGTGTGGCGCTGTGAGAGCTCACCCAGCATCCACCCCAAAGAAGAAATCCGCTTCCTCTTCCTAGATTGTGTGTAAACATTCTATACTGTATCTCCAACGCGCTACGAACTTTGACATTTTTATTGTTCAAGATCTCGTGCATTCATTCAATATGGTTGGTGTGGAGTGTTAAGAAGAGTTGAGCCGTTTCATTTGAAATGAAAGTGGAATAAGAAAGCTTGATGCGGTTGAAAAAAATGGTTGGATCGCTTTTTCTTGGCCATTTTCCACGGCGGAGGAAGTCGCCTGTTGAAGCCCATCTTCCAAAAAGTAAGTTAAACTCAACTTTACTTATCTTTATACAGCATATCATTTTATGAAATGTTAATTTTTAGTACAAAACTATACAGGTTACTTATACAAGCCTGAAACATACTTATATAAACCTTAAACATTCAAAATACAGCACTGAAGCAACTTATGAACAAATTCACCTTACAAATGATCGTCGCTCGTAAGTAGGGCAGCGTCTGTACTCCAAAGCACAAGTAAGATTACAAACTACACTGACCAAACTGCACAATTTTCCTCTCAGTTTCTCCACAGTATTTCAACGATCGTGACAATTTCCAGGCAGAATGTATCAGTATTGGATTGTTATCGATCGATACTGCCCTGTATTGACTTTGAACGGATTTACATGGAAATTTTAAGTATCGCCCGCTCCTGGAAGCCTACGACTCAAAAGCGTAAAGTCCTAACATGCTCAAGCCTTCTTTTCTTGTAAAGCAGGCCGTTGACGTAAAGACAAACAGCAGCATGTGTTTCTTTTAACACTCAACACGTTCCTGTGAAACAAATACAGGCATCGCTCTCCCCAAGCAGCTTTTTGCTCACGTTTTTCTGGTTCTACAGTTTTTAGCAGGGTTCACTGCAATGTTCCCTCTAATCTTCGGAGTCTGTGAGCATGGCTTGAACGGTGAGCAACCAAATCGTTAGCAAATAAGTCCAAAACCTGAATCAGGTTACATTTTGCAGAAAATTCCTGCAATGCTAAATTATTTTTGACATTTTAATGAATTGACTTATGGCCAAAGGTGGGTAGTAACGGAGTACATTTACTCTGTTACGTTTACTTGAGGAAGTTTTGGGAAATATTGTACTTCTAGGAGTATTTTTAAATCCCTACATTTGTACATTTGTGAAGAAAAACAAACGATACTTTTACTCCGCTACATTAGGCAACGTTTAAGTCGTTACTTCGTAAGTTGTCAGTCAGTCAAGTAGCCCTTACACAAATGGCCACCAAAACAACTACGACAGCTTGTAGCTTTAGAAATTCATCAATTAAATCAGACTCTGAGGAAAGTCAGAAGAGCTCAGTTAAATGCTGATCACTAGCGGGTGCTCTGTGGATTGTTATCGCGTTCCGGAATCGGCCGAGGCGGCGCCGAAAAAGAAAGCCAATAGCTAGGCTAAACACTCATAAACCACCACTCCCAAATGTGGCTAGTCACCAACGCCAGATCCATTACTTATGAAACGAATGATTTGGAGCTACAACTTGTGGAAACCGCTATATTTGTGACTCTAGTATTCTCATCATCACAGAGACCTTGCAGAAGTCGTGGTTACCTGTTACTAGCGTGTAGCTACATCCCTTTCTTGCACTGAATCGCGACTCTTTTATTTTAATCACCTTGCAGAAGTCGCGGTTACCTGACGTTAGTGTGTAACTAGCCAGCCGTTCTCTAAATCGCTTTCTTACACTGAGAAGCCCTCCAAATTTCGTTGTTCTTTTGTACTATGTTAATACAGACCATCTATTCAACTGCAATTTTGTTTTCATTTATAGATCTATGGTTATTTTGTTACAGTCGTATACTCACAGTCATCTCGAGGTAAGTTAGCAAGTTGCTAAGTTCTCCCCAAAAACAAAACAAGCACATAAATTCACTTTTCTCCTAAGATCGAAAATCGCACCAAAATTCAATGTAGGTCTAAAAATCGCAACAAGGTTTTTTAATCAAAAATTGTGCAGCCCTACTGTAACATCAAATATGCTTTTTTTATCCATGCTACATGGGCAACTGGTGTTAAACTTCCCAAACCAATGAGAAAAGATGTGCATACTTTTCCAGACAAACCTGTTTCTTGCTGTGCCCGCATGCACACCAGGCGTAACGTTTTCCTGCAGACACTCGCACTCTGTAAGGAAGCCGGGCTGCAGGGACGGGCTGCGTAGACTCAGGTCGAACCTGCATCTGTGATCATGGATAGCAGCTATTCTTGATTGTAAACGAGCAAATTCTGCATTAAAACACAATTTTTGAATCGTTTTGTGTCATTTAATTCATACCTGTCAACCCCAGCCAAAACAACACGGGTTCCCTTGGCGGTGTGTTTTAAATATGGTATGGAGTGCGAGGTATTGCAGAGAGTGAATCAAGGGAGCAAGGTTTTGGATGCTCTGAGGAGAGTGATGAGCAACAAGAGTATGAGTATGGATGTTGAGAGTGGACTGTATGAGAGCGTGATTGTGGCGACTGTGTTGTATGGTGCAGAGACTTGGAGCCTGAACGCAGATTTGAGAAGGGAATTAAATGGGTTTTTTTTGAGGAGTATGTTAGGAGTGACAAGATTGGATAGATTGAGAAATGAAATTGTGAGAGACAGAACTGGAGTAGTAGTGGAACTGAGCAAGCGTGTGGATAAGAGAGTACTCGTTTGGTTTGGAGACATTGAGAGGATGGATGAGGAGCAAAAGTTGAAGAGGATCTACAGAGCAGAAGGAGACCAAGAGGAAGGCCGCGATTGACGTGGATGGATGGTGTTATGAGTGCACTGCAGGAAAGAGGCCTAAATGTAGTGGAAGCCATAGCTCTTGTTGATGATATGAATGAGTGGAGAGATGTTGTGAAAGGATAATGGGATGTTTGGACATGTTCTAAGGAATGGGCAGGGCACCCCTATGATGCGGCAGGGGTAAACCATTGGAAGCTGTCAGGCATCAACACATTTTCACTTTATTCTTTCCTTTTTTGTGTATGTGTTTGTCTTGCTGTCGGTCACCCCTCTCGCGGTATATGAACAGGGTAGATAGATAGATGGACGAAATCAATGTCGAAGTTAAGCAAAGTTAAGCAAAGTCAGTGAAGTTTTTCGAGAACCAGCTTTTTCGGCTCACTAAAATGAGACGGTTTTTCCTTCTTTCTATAATGTAGCCTTTCTTTCTCTTTTCTGTACTTTATTGTTGTTTCTCTCTTTCTACTTTCTCTAATGTGCCTTTTCTCTCACTCTCCTTTGTCTGTTCTTTCTTTCACCCTCCCTCCCTGTTGTCCTCTTTCTTTCTCCCTCTTTTGCCCTCTCTCTCTCTCTTTTGTCCTTACTCTTTCTATTGTTTTCTTTCTCTCTCTCTGTCTTTTGTCCTTTTTCGCTCTCTTTTGTTCTTTTTTCCCTCCCTCTTTTGTCTATGATTTCTTTTTTATTTTGCTTTTTTGGCTCCCAAACAACTCTTCCGTTTGCTTTTGTTGCTTTAATTCACAGTTGTCAAACAGGCGGCCCGCGGGCCAGATCAGGCCCACTAAGGGATTGAATCCGGCCCGTGAGACAACACTCAGAGAAGCGCAAGAGAAAAACAAGCTGCGGGTTGAAATAGGTCCACTTGATGTTGCCAAAGCCAGGTGCCTCGAACAAAGACAGTGTACTTGTATTTATTTCTCTCTCTCTCTCTCACTCTCTCTCTCTCTCTCTCTCTCCCTACCCTTCGTGCTTTCTTTTCTCTTTTCTCTCTTTTTGTCTTTCTATTTCTTTTTGGATTTCTTTCTTCTGCTCCCTTTCTTTCCCCTTCTCTCACGACTTCTCTATTCATCCCTTTTGTTTCTCACACTCTTTCCCTGTCTCTCTCTCTTTGTATTGCCCTCTCTCCTTTTCCCTCCCTCTTTCTCTTATTTCTTTATCTCTTTTTTTCTTTCTCTTTAATCTACTAGTCCGGCCCTTGACAGAATGTTTGTTCTATCGTGTGGCCCCCGAGTTAAAATGAGTTTGACACCCCTGCTTTAATTCATCTATTACTCATCCATTATCTGCGTCCTTATTCTTACTAGGATTGTGGGGTAACCGGAGCCCATCCCAGCTGTCGTCGAGCAGTGGGCGGGGGACACACAGAGACAGTCAACTCGCTCGCTCATTCACACCTAGGGACAATTTAGACAGGCTGCATGTGTTTGGAACGTGGGGGAAAATAGCTAGAATTGACCCCGGACCTATGCACCGTGGGGCTGCGTGGTAACCACCCACCCACTGCATAATATTACATAATAATTGTTAACAATTATTATGTAATATTATGATTGAAAAAGGGGGGAAATAAAGCAAAATAGAAAAAAATACCCAAACAAAAAAGTAAATGTTCTACATTTATATAGCGCTTTTCAAGTCAATGAGGACCTTTCAAAGCACTTTACAATGTGCTTCACACTTTTCCTTTTTACACACGAACAGATAGCAGCGTCAGCCATGCAAGGCAACTACTTGCTATCAGGGGCAATAGGGGTTCAGTGTCTTGCCCAAGGACACTCTGACATGTAACACGGAGGAGCCGAGAATCGAACCTGCGACCTCTTGATGCCAAGACGAACACTTTTACCTCCTGAGCTAATGCCCTTCCCAAAGAAAAAATCTAAGAAAAGAGAAGAGAAAAAGTAAAAAAGTGAAAAGAGAGTAAATAAAAAAATAAAATAAAGAGGAAAAAGGGAAGAAAGAAGCTCAGAACAAGATGAAAAACGGTAAAAAACAAAATATAGAATAAATGAAATAGAGAAAAAAAGAATAAAGCAAGAAAAAGGACGGAAAAAGCGAAGAAAATATAAATAAAACGAGAAAAAATAACAATAATAAAGAAAATAGAACAATTTTGAGGCAGCACGGCGGCGCAGTGTTTAGCGCATGTGCGGCACAGTTCTGAGGTCATGAGATCGAACCTCATGCGTGGAGTTTGCATATTCTCCCCGTGCTTGCATGGGTTTCCTCCTGGCACTCCAGTTTCCTCCCACATTCCAAAAACATGCATGTCAGGTTAATCCGACGGTCCAAATTGTCCCTAGGTATGAATGAAGCGAGCGAATTGTCTGTCTTTGTTTGCCCTGCGACTGGCTGGCAACCAGTTCAGGGTGTCCCCTGCCCACTGCCTGAAGATAACTGGGATGGGCTCCAGCACCCCCGCGACCCTACTGAGGATAATGGATGGAACAATTTTGGTTGCCACACTTGGGAATGATGTCACTCACCGTTATTACAATTAGTGTGAACGCTCAGACCCAGGTAACATTAGAGGGAACATTGTTTCTGACCATTTCAAAGGTGAGCAAAAAGAAAGGCGTTTCGACTCCATAGACAAAAAAAATATTAACCCTAAGAAATTAAACGCGGCATTGGATTTCAATGTTCGTGTTAAGAGAACGGCTAAGAGACTACGAACCAGAGTCGAAGGAGGGAGCGGCAGAGGTCGCCTTAATTGTCTCAATGCTCTCCAGGCTTTGTTCATGTTCCAAGCGACGAATGAAAATGTTAGTAGCTTGAAAATAAACCGTATTTTTCTTGGAGTTTAAGAGTTTCACGGCAGTCGGTATCCCAAAAATAAGCAAAAGACACTTGGGAACTTCAAGTACTAAGATTCCAACATGGCCCCCGCCCCGCTTTCAGGAAGTAGAAAGAGGATTGGCTGTAATATGTAAATAAACTATGACGTCACGACTCGCCTTTCCGCGCCCGCTCTATGTAAACATCATGGTAACGATTAGAATGGTATTTATCGTCGTTGATAAGAATGCAGCGTTTACGACGAGATTAGACATGGCACACCAAGATAAACATGTTATATTTTACTTGAAAATGAAAAATAAGATAAAAAGGAGTGTTTGGTGAAATAGACACGTGTTAACATGTTAGTGCGTATGGGCCGATTTAATGCAAAAGTAGTACAATGGTATTAGCATCAGCATATGTTCAAAGTAGAGGAACATATAAGATATAATCATTGGCAATATTGTCTTTTGCACTTTCCTTATGTTGTCCTTTCGTTTTCTATTTTGCCCCTAGTCGTTTTCTTTCTCTTTCTTTTCTTTTCCATATTTTTCTTTCTTTCGATCTTTCTCCTTTTCTTATTTTCTCCGTTTTATGTCTCTAATGTATCATTTCTTTCTCTCACTCTTACTCTCCCTTACTCTCTGTTGTCCTTTCTTTCTTCCTTCCTTTCCTTTTTTTCTCACTTCACCTTTCTTTTTTTTCTCTCCTCTTTTGTTCTTTCTTTCTCTCTCTTTTGTCCTTTCGCTCTCTCTTTTGTTCTTTCTCTCTCCCTTGTCCTTTCTTTCTCGATTTTGTCCATTCTCTCTCCCTCGTTTGTTCTTTTTCTCTCACTCCCTTGTTTATTTATCTTTCTGCCTCCCTCTCTGTTGTCCCCTTTCTTTTTTACTCTTTTGCCCCTCTCTCTCTTTTGTCCTTTTGCTATATTTTACTTTATTTGTTTTTCTCTATTTCTTGTGCACTCTCTCTCTCTCCCCCTTGTCCATTTTCTTTCTCCCTCCGCCTCTGTTTTCCCTTCCTTTTTTTACTCTTTTGCCCTCTCTCTCTCTCTCTCTCTCTCTCTCTCTCTCTCTCTCTCCCTGGTCCTTTTTTCTTTCTCCCTTCCTCTCTCTGTTGTGCTTTCTTTCATTCTTCTATTTTGTCCTTTCTCTCTCTCTTTTGTCCTTTATTTTCCTCCCTCTCTATTTTGTCCTTTTCCCTCTCCTTTCCTTTCTTTGTTCTCTTTCTCTCTGTTTCTTTCTTTCTCTCACTCTTGTTCTTTCTCCCTCACTTTTGTTCATTCTTTCTCTCCCTCATTAGTCCTTTTCTTTCTCTCTTTTCTTTGTCCTTCCCTTCTTCAATCTTGTGTCCTATCTTTATCTTGTCCGGTCTACCTACCTACAAACCTACCCACCTAATTTTGAACAGTAAATGAAAGAAGCCTGTATTTTTCAGGCACCATCAGTAGCTTTTAGATCCTGTTTTAGCAAAAGTAGGCCTAGTTCAAGAAGGTTAATTGCAGTCAATCACTCAACTAAAATAGTTTTCGAAATAACATTGGATGGAAATACTGTACAATCGAGTGATAAACTCTATGAAGCAAAAGTAACACTTTCCTTAAGGAGACGTCAAGTACAGTGAAAAAAAATTACACAATTCCTGGTGTATGGTACGATAATGAATCAAGATCATCTCAGGGTTTGTAGAAAACAGGATTTGTAATGTCTGACAGGGGGAAGCAGGTCAAAGAGGTGGTGGCCAAGGTCAGAGGAGTCCTTTATCTTATTGGCTCTGCTGTTGTATAGCGAGCCGATAATGACCTTGTTTAGTATTTACAAACAAGTCTGTATCAAAGGAGATATAATTGGGCAGTTTATTTGACTTGACAGTAAACATTAAGCGTGCAAACTATTTTTTTTTTCAGTTTACTTAACTTAGAATATGATGCATTCTTGTTTAGATATATGCTTTATTGGCTCTCATAAATATATATATTTTTTTCTTTTCCAGAAAAAAAACAGATTATGTCAAATACCAATTTCTTGACCGATGACTATTTAAAATAAATGCGCATTTATATGATACTTGATGTATTTTTGCTGATCATTCAAATTAATAATCGTTTTTTAATGAAAGTCAGTTTTTATTACTACTCAGATACATTGAATAATATACAATGTCCCTTTAGGTGTAGAGAGCATACTGTTTTAACTTTTTGACTATTGTCACGGTTGCCATGGCGCCCAATTGGCCCCGCCCATGTGGCGCCAGCTGCGGCTCGTTGACGGATTGCCTTTCCGTCTATTTAAGCTCAGTGCTCTCACTCTTCATTGGTCAGTCCGTCAACGAACCTCTGCCCCGCAAGACATGGGTTTTGAATCCGTCCTGTTTCCTGTTGGTATTTCCTATCTGGTATTGTTCCCGTTTATTTTGTCCTGTTTAATATCGGTTTCAAGTTTCGTCCCCGTCTAGTTCTGTTTAATTTCGATATCCTGTTTTGATATCAATCCTGTCTGTCCCGTCCTGTCCGGTATCGACCCCATCTGTCCGATATCTGCTCGGGCAACTGGTATCGATCTCGTCGGCCTCTGGCTTCCTGTCATTCCACGCCAGACTGCTGCCTAACGTGCATGACTGCCCCATTTCCCGTAAAATAAAAGGCTTGCGTGAGAAACATCACACATTTGGGTCCTGATTGTGTTCCGGTTCATGACAACCATAGCATTTTGTAGTTTGTAGTATTTGAACGTTTGAACTGTATTGTGTAGTGCGAACAAAAATGAGTGCTACAAATCATAAGGATGAATACAAACCAAAGAGGCAGTGAGTGATTTGAAAAAGCACAAATTTTCTTCTAAATTTTTTGCTTATCCTTTCACTTTTTGATCTCTGGGGGTACCTGTAGCAGCAAGATGACAGACAATCATGTCAGCTCCCTCTAGGTGTGTCATGATTACCGATGTGATGCACCTGTGCCGGCTCCTTTGGCGCCAACTGCCTCGGATTCTGATTGGCTCCCTGTCCCTATTTAAACCCACACCAATCTGTCCCCTTTTCTCAGTCCGTCTGCAAACCTCAATTTACTCTAGGCAAGCCTTTTTCGACCCTGACTCCCACCGTTTTTTTGCTCCCGTCTGTTCCCCAGCTTCGAACCGTTTTTTGATCCTGACCACGTCTACGCTCCTCTCCTGGCTTTCGACTCGTTTCCGACCCCGACCAGTTTTTGTTCTCCTGACCCAGCTTCTGACTTGTTTTTTCCGCTCCCGACACCGCCATCGCTCGCCACGGAATTCCCACTTCCGCGTTCAGAGCGACCTGCTTCTCGCACCCAGCGATCACCGGATCGTGGGTGGAACCCTTTCCTTATTTTTCCGATAAAACTGAGAGAAACGTAACGCAAGTGGGTCCTGTCTCCGTTCTGGTCTTGACAAGGTGAGCCTCATGTTATGTAAAATAAATACAAATTCCTTGACCAACAGGTATTTTCAAAAAAATGCATGTTTGCTTATCATTTCAATTCGATGTACAATATATTTTATGAAGTTTTTTTTTACCACTGGGAGGCGCTATACACAGGGATCAGAATTTTCCGCGGATCCGCGGATTTCCGCTGTTTTTGAACCCCAAAGGCATTCCGACTTTTTCACTTTTTCTCTTGCGTAGCAAACAAATTCAAAATCCGACTGTCTCACTCTTTCCTTTATTGCTCTGGCGCACCCTGGCGGCCGTTAGAAAAATTGGCCGCATTGTTTCGCCCTGCTTTATTCCTGGACCCTGGCTATTTCAGCTGAAAATGAAAATCTCCATTCTGATCCCTGTATACACACTGTCTCTTCAGAGACGGTACATTTGATACATTGAAAATAAATGAAAATACACATGTAAAACAAATCAGCCAAAAACATTTATTGACATAATCAAACAAACTCATACGAATCCATCCATTGTTTTAATTTAACACACAAAAGTATCAAAATAGTTTATTGGGATTTAATAATAATATTGTCAAATTCATTTTGTTGACCCCTTCCCTTAGGCAATAACACTGTACAATGACAGGAAGCCTGTCATTAAATTAGGTACTCATTTTCCCTTTGTCACAAAACAATGCATTTAAAACCATGCATAGCTAGAAATTCATACTTCACTGGCAATCGGGCACAGTCCTTATACCATCTAATTGTTGAAACGTATGGAAAGCAATGCAAAAAGTTGGTTTCGCCATTAACATCTGCATTTAAAAAAGCAATTTTCAGTACTTTGAATTGTGAAAAAATGGTAAATGTACTTAATGGCAACATGGAAGGTTTGGGCCCGACGCCAGCGCTATAAATGTACAGTGGTACCTCTTTATACGAGCGCCTCAACACACGAGAATTTCTATTTTAATAACATCTACCTCGCTTTACGAAGAAAAATCTAGTTCACGAGCGATCCCAGAGGCCACCACTAGAGACCGCTCACAGCCATCAGCCCGGTCCAGTTTGCACATGCGAGAGAGAATGAAACAAAGTATAAAATAATAGAAAAACACTAGCGCGGTGTTCGTGAGTGACCAAGCTAAGGAGTACAATGGGGAAGCAGCGAGCGCCGGTGACAAAGCCGCGGAAGGATTCACACAGGGCTTTGCTGCGATAATTTCAAGGGGGGTTATATTCCTGCCGCAAAAAAAATGCGAAAGGGAGGACGAACCAGAGGAGCTGGAGTTGACAAATTAGAGAGGTGCTGGCAAAGTAGGAAGAAGTTGCTGCTTCATTGAAAAAATGGCAACTGATTGGGCGACAGCTAACTTTTAATGACAATAGCATTTCTGTAACAATTTGAAGGGGAGGCAGGGACAAATTTCCTTGGCTAAGTTTCTTTCCAAAAACCTGTCAAAGGAATAGCGTTGCGAGTCCAGTTTAAAGAAAGTGCTGAATGAAAACGGAAACACGCATAAAGTAAAAAAACAACTGTGTTTTTTGTTTACATTTGATTAAAGTTACAGGAAGTTTAAGGGTACGGCGACTCTCTCATAATAAATTTTCATTTTAACCTATTAATATCTCATTTATCGTATCACTGTATTTTTTATGTTTATTTCCTATTCGAATTGCTTTTAAGTGACCAGGAAGATGTGTTTTATAGCTATTAAGATTTGATCCTTTTGAGAGGTTCGGAATGGGCCAATTCGTTTGCGATTACCGTATTTCCACGCCACAAAAATCTCAGATGTCATTCAAAATGTGTGCCGCGCCTTATCACGCATGCGCGCCTTTTTCGGCGGACGTAACAGAACAGAGAAATGATATATGTTGAGGAATTTGCCCTTTGGGTAAGGTTTAACATGTCATCATGATTAGTATTATTTTAAACTTTAGTTAATTTACCTATTTTCTGATTTTATTTCTGCAGCACTGTCTCTTCCTATGAAATTTCTAACTTTGTTTCATGGTGAAACAGTCAAACACTTTTAGAGAGAATGTCGTTGGGCGTCGCCCTCAAGAATACGCAGAGAGAAGACATGGCAAAAAGGGAACGCGCTTTATTGCATTGCGTTCAACATTGGCTTTTATAGCGTTTTCAAATAAAGTTAAGATATCTCATGAAGGTCGTCCAGCTTGTGACCACTTGCAACAACGTCATTCCACGACCTTCACCAGATGCCTACATACTTATCATTAGTTATTGTCCACTTTCGACAACAACACTACCAATATAAATAATGTTCAATATTTGGGATTTTAAAAATGTAACATGCGACCCTACTGAGGATAAGCGGTGCAAATAATGGATGGATGGATGGAAAATGTGACATCACTCTTATAACAACCTGCGTTTTTTCCTGGGACTGTCGTTCAATCGTTTTCAAAAGCCGGCATAATTCCCGGCACGGAAAGTGACTCGGAAAATGAAGCTTTGGCAAGGATGAAGAGTTTAAGGGCTTTGTAGAAAAATCTGGGTACCAAACTGTTAGGTCTTTTTTTATTTTATTTTTATACAATTTTGTTGTATTTTGGCGTTTTACGATGTGATAAATACTTAATAAACCGCAATCAAACTTAGTTTTGTTCCTGCTTTTTTTTTTGTTTGTTTTTTTGATACTCACACTAGGGATATTACGGTGTCATGGTTGCCATGGCGCCCAATTGGCCCCTCCCGTGTGGCGCCAGCTGCAGCTTGTTGACAGATTGGCTTCCCCACTATTTAAACCCTGTCCTGTCAATCCCCGGTGGTCGGTCCATCTGCAAATTTCTATTTTTACACAGCAAGCCCTTTTACGACCCTGACTCACGCCTGTCCCGTTTTTTTGTTCCTATTTGTCTCCCGCTACGACCCGTTTTGATCTCGACCACGTCTGCTCTCCCGTCCCGAATAACGATCCATTTTTGATCTCGACCACGTTTGCTCTCCCGTCCCGGCTTACGACTCGTTTCCGACACCGACCACATCTTGCTCTCCCAGTCCCGGCTACTGACCCGTTTTTCCGTTCCCGACACCTCCATCGCTAGCTACAGAAGATCCACGTCTGGATCGTGGGCGCAACCCTTTCCCTTTCTTCTAAAAAAACTTGTGAGAAACGTTACACGAGTGTGTCCAGTTTCCGTTCTGGTCCCGTCATAAAGTCGCAATTCGAGCTACGAGCAAAATCCAAGAATGCATTGCACTCGTATGTAGAGGTACCACTGTATTGAAGAAACCACAGCATTTAATGCAGTTGTGATTCCGGCAAGAAAATTAGTCTCAAATAAACGAGACGGGCGCTTAAATGTTACATCGGATATACACAGTACAACGTTCATCAAATGAATCACCTTGATTACCTCGACTTCAAAGCTTTTAAGAACAAGTGTCAGACAGCCCAAACTACGGACGAGTCGTCATCAAATAAGAACAATTGGAAAATAAATGGGCTTTTAGGGCCCCAGTGCATCATGGGAAAGAAAACAAAAACATCTCCTCTCCCTTCCTTGGACATTGTCTTCTCGAGACCTTCTGTACTTGGTCAGTTTTGGTGGTAAAATGTTGGCTCGTATTTATTTAACACAATAAACATTCCTGTTCTGTCAATGCTACAGTAATGAATGACTTCCTAGTGAGCTGCTTAATGTTGTTTTTTGACTTCTACACACAACGTTTACTATCACAGCAGATGTTCCGTGGATATTCAAAACCAAAGCGGTAAAGAGAAGAAACACCTAAAGATTGCTACAGAAGAAAAAAGATTACAGGCCAAAAAGAAGAAATGAAGTGCCTTCCTGTGGAGGTAAAAGGATGAATTTGTACGCTGCAGAATGGAAGCTAACACGCTAGCATACAGTGCCTTGCAAAAGTGTGAGCCTCTCGAGAACTTTTTGACATTTTGCCAGGGTTGGGTAAGGTTTCTTTAACTGGATTACTTTCAATTACTTTTGGATGACTCCAATACCAAATATGCTAATAAAATACAAAAGAAACTAAATATGAATAAAATGATGACTCACAACACGTGGTAAGCTTTCTCTCCCGGCTTAGATCTCTTTGATCTCCGGCAAAACTAACATAAAATGCGACAAACAAAATGAAAATCCAAACAGCTTGCTAACATCATTTTTGCTGTTCCATGTATTCCTTTACTCCCCAAGCCTGCACAAAATTTAGTAATTGTATTCATATTTAGTTTATTTTGTCTTTTATTAGCATATTTGGTATTGGAGTAATTGAAAGTAATCAAGTTAAAGTAACCCTACCCAACCCTGCATTTTGCTATATTTCTGGCTTCAAACTTAAAGATAAAGAACTCCAAATATTTTCTAAGAATGCGAATGTATTCAACATTTTATATTGTGCAAACAATTGAATAATTCGAAAAGTAGGCGTTGCAAAATTATTGATCCTGTCAATGCTGGAGTCCAGTTAACTTCTGAATAATGGAATGAGCCCGTACAGCGAAAATCGACCAGATGATGAAGGTGCTGTATCTGATTCATCTCTTGTTACTGGCAACCATAGAAATCTGTTTCATGTGGGGGAGCAAACCCCTACCCAAAAAACGACCTGGAGAGGGATGGGCGCTGCTAGGCAATGCTTGCCCAAGACACACCACAAGAAGTAGTTTCCTACCCATCCTAGCGATTAAGAGATCCGTGAACCTTCTTTCGGGCATGTCTATAAGTTTTTCACATCTTGAAAAAGAAGTACTTGGCCGTTCTTCCTTACAAAACAGCTCGAGTTCCTTAGAGTTTGATGGTGATCGTTTGTGCACCGCATTTTTCAGATATTTTCACAAATGCTCTCTAGAATTGAGGTCTGGACTTTAGTTTGGTCATTCTAACACCTTTGTAAACCGTTCATTGTAGGGTCGTCGTACTGTTGGAAGGTGAACCTGTGCCCCATTCTCATTTTTAGCTCCATCCATATTCCCATCAACTCTAACGATCTTACCAGTCCCTGCTGACGAAAAGCAACCCTAAAGCATGATGCTGCCACCACCATGTTCGACAGCGGGAATGGTGTTTTTCAAGGTGGTGTGCAGTGTTACTCTTAAGCCAAACGTAACACTTTGCATTCAGCCCAAAAAGTTCAATTTTTGGCTCATGTGACCACAACACCTTGTTCCACATGTTATTTGTGTCTTTCATGTGGCTTCAGTCCTTTTTATGGTATTCTTTCAGAAGTGTCTGTCTTTTCGTCTCTTTTCCATAAAGGGCAGATTAATGCAGAGCATGACTTTAAGTTGTCTCATGCACAGATTGTCCCACCTCAGCTGTGTATGCCTGCAGGCCATCTAATGCTATCATAGCCTTCTTGGTTTCTTCTCGAGTTAGTTTTTTTCTTTATTTGGGCGAAAAGTTTAGAGGGACGGCCAGGTCTTGGTGGTTTTATGCTCTCTCCATTTTCATATTATTGCTCACACAGTGCTCCGAGAGATGTGTAAATGTTGTGAAGCCTATCTGCTTTGAACCTTTCCGCAACTTTATCCGAGACCTAGCTGGTGTGTTCTTTGGTTGTCACAATGTGTCTGTTCTCCAGTATCTCCTTTTACAGACATCTGAGCCCATCACAGAGCAGTTGCATTTCAACTGAGGCCCCAATGACACACAGGTGCACTTTTTTGTCATTGTTAGTCATTTAAGTCGACATTGGATCATTCAGAAGTCATCAGGGAACTTCTGGAGTCAGTTGGCTGAGCTGAGAGAACAGGAGGGCAATGTTCTTATGACGCCTACTTTTCAGTTTTTGGTGTTGTAAATATAATATGAAATGTTTAAATAATTGAGTTCCACTCCATTTTGACGATTCTTTGAAAATATCTTCAATTTTGAAGCCCGACATTTACCAATGACAAAAAGTTCTTCGAGGGCCAATACTTTCGCAAACAAGCTTCCCTTTTGTATGGCAGCAAATACCAGCACCCGTAGCCATAAAAGGGCCAATGCATCTCACTTTTCCATCTGAAATCCATTTTCCTTCTCTTACATTTCTGAACTATAGACAACTAAAGAGCGTTATATCAGAACAGAAAAAAATACAGTAAGAAAAATGACACGACATAATGTTAGTCACAAATTTCATTTGACGAAACTGGTTATCTATAAAAACACATACCTAAGGTTTTAGTATGAGTCCCAGGTATCCTGAATTAAAAAAGACTATCAGCGTTTGAGCCTTCAGACTCAATGTTTACTCTGTATGCTCACCATTTTTAAGGCATAATCTATACCAGGGGTGGGAAAACTACAGCCCAGGGGCCCATCGGGCTTTTTAATCCGTCCCGCCAAATGTTAAAAATATAATAATATGCATACAATCATTTTAAAAGGGTAATAAGAATGATTTGGTGCTGCTCTTGTCCCTAGTGTCCCAAACATTGAAATAGCTTGTTATATTTGTTTTCACTTGCAGTAAGCGATATATTTTACACATCACGATATTTATTCATTTTCATAAGAGATTGATATTCATTTAATTTAATGGGGAAAAAATACTGAGCCGTTTTGCATTTTGAAATTTCGTGGATTAAAAGGAACATAATTAATCAATTATTCTCATATGATAGCTGCTATTGCCCCTTTTTTTTAATCAAATAATTTAAAAAAAAAATGTGGGTTGTGTATTTTAGGAGCGATGAATAAGCATTCAGACATCTACATGTACAATATATTTAATTCGTAATCTATAAATAGACCATTTCATCAAATTGGGTTTGAAACACTCCAAACTAAAGCAAAGTGATTAATTAATTATATATTTTTTCACTTGCAGTAAGCGACATATTTTACACATCACGATATTTATTCATTTTCATAAGAGATTGATATTCATTTAATTTAATGGGGAAAAAAATACTGAGCCATATTGCATTTTGAGTTCTTCAATGCATATTATGAAATTTAGTGCATTTAAAGGAACATAATTAATCACTTTGCTTTAGTTTGGAGTGTCAGACATCTCATCTCATCTTATCAGCTGCACCGTTTATCCTCAGTAGGGTCGCGGGGATGCCCTAGCCCATCCCAGCAATCATCGGGCAGGGGACACCCTGGACTAGTTGCCAGCCAATCGCAGGGCACACGGGGACAGACAACTCACTCGCTCAGTCACACCTAGGGACAATTTGGACCGGCCAATTCACCTGAAATGCATGTTTTTGGAATGTGGGAGGAAACCGGTGTGCCCGGAGGAAACCCACGCAAGCACGGGGAGAACATACAAACTCCGCACAGTAAGGCCGAGAGCTGGATTTGAAGATTTGAACCCACTCAGGAGGTTCCCACGACCTCAGAACTGTGCCGCACACGCGCTAACCACTGCGCCGCCGTTTCAAACCCAATTTGATGAAATGGTCCATTTATAGATTATAAATTAAATATATTTGTACATGTAGATGTCTGAATGTTTATTCATCGCTCCTGAAATACACAACCCATATTTAAAAAAAAAAGATTTGATTAAAAAAAAGGGCAATAGCAGCTATAATATGAGAATAATTGGATACGCCAACATAATCCTTTTGTCCCGAGGTATCGGATTTCCGACTCTACAGGTAGATTAAAAAAATAAAATAAAAGTTATATTCCTTCTGCTGAATTATTTTAAACAAAATGCGGCCCTCGAATCAAAGTTTGCCCACCCCTCATCTATGCAGTATTGCTAAAAGAACAGCTAGTTAGCAGACACGTAAAGAGTATGATAACCCGAAATATATATATATGTACTGTATATAAAAATCAAGAAGCAATTAACATTAAGGAAAACTAACATAATCTATTAACATGCAAAGTGCACACTTATTCGTGGAGGGAAAAAAAAAAATCACACCTTCCAAACGTTTGGTTTCATCCTCTTAATCTCGACAGCAACTAGAAAGATTTTAAAACATACAAGCATACACTAATGCCAACTGTAAGGAGGACCAAATCTTATTTGGGATATTTAGACATCTGCAAATCAAGTCCACACAATTAATAATTACATTTTGGTCGCGCTAAAAATCCAGTACGAGTAAAAAAGAAGGAGCCAAAGATCAGTGTAGAAAAAGTTTTTGAGGTAAGATAGATTGAGCTTAACATTAAAATGCCGCTAACCTCCCTTTAAGAAATTGCCACACACACTAGAAGACATTACAAAAAAACTAAAAACATGGACAGTGTGTATTATTTGACCATATGGCGTTGCTATATTATGTCCTCCAAACGAAACAGATTGCTTCAAAGCACAAGGAAGAATACCAACTACGGAGACTCACAGTGACCATAAAGAATGTAGTTTTTATTCCTTTGCTCAGCCTTTTTCCATATTGTTTAACTGTAGCAGCAAGATGGCGGGCAATCAAATCAGCTGCCTCTGGGTGAGGCTCACGTTATGTCAAATAAATGCAACTTTCTCAGAGAAAAAGCATATTTATAGGGTAAGAAGTGTGTGGAGGAAATAAGAAATCGATGATCTGCAGGAGGCACCATGCACAGACACCTTAGGAGTATAGCACCAAACCAAGATATGGAGTTAAGCCTGAATATGTTTATTATTTTAGTGGGTTGCATGAAACCAGGTTGAATTTAGCTCTGCTCAGTTACTGTGGTGATTTATTCTCAACTGCCAGGGTAAGTTGGCCAGGCTAAGATCATTCCCAGGGATATATCTGGCACATCTATTCTCAATTGTGTGGAAAAATCAATGGGTTTTATTTAATTTCCATATACTTTCTTGATGAGTTTAATTATTTTAATTATCCTGCATTAAACTTTTACATGTAGGCTATATTGTCCTTTCAATAACCTCGGTTGAATGTGTAATTGAAGGAATGATTTTATAACAATTCATGTAGTAATGTATTGCTGTCAGACGGTGTGTTTATTTTTATAGGTATCGCAATCGAGAAAGGAATTAACAATGCTTGTTAGATGGCCATCTTGTATATTACTTGCCATATTTGAGATTCTAAATACGGATGCAAAAACTTGAAAAGGTTGTATCAATGAAGTCTTTGAAAGCTTCATATGGTTGCCACGGCGCCCAATTGGCCCCGCCCGTGAGGCGCCAGCTGCGACCCATTAACAGATTGGCTTTCCGTCTTTTTAAGCTCAGTGCGCTCTTTCTTAGTTTGTCAGTCAGTCAACGAACTTCTGCCCCGCAAGACGTGGGTTCTGACTCGGTCCCGTTTTCCTGTTGGTACTTCCAGTCTGGTATTGTTCCCGTTTATTTTTGTCCCGTTTAATATCGGTTTCCAGTTTTGTTCCCTTCTGTTTTTGTCCTGTTTATTATTCTCTACAGTTTTCGTTCCCGTCTAGTTTGTCCTGTTTATTTTCAATATCCTGTTTCATTATCTATCCTGTGTCTGTCCTGTCCGATATCGACCCCATCTGTCCGATATCAACTCGGGCAATTGGAATCGATCTCGTCGGCCTCTGGCTCCTGTCTTTCCACGCCAGACCCCTGTCTAACGTGCATGACTCCCCATTTCCCGTAAAATAAAAGGCTTGTATGAGAACGTCACGCGTTTGGGTCCTGATCCTGTACTGGTTCCTGACAATAATATGTCTACCGGCAGGTTAAATGTCCATCCATTTGTTCCCTTGCAAATATATAGAAGTTTTTGTGTTTTTGTATTAAGAATGAATGAAAATTAGTTCTTTCCCCACGTGCAATTTAGTGTTGCCTGTTATACACAGCAGTGCAGGATTTTACAGACTTTTTCTTCATTAGCATTCTACAATGATGTTTTTGTTTGCTAACAGTTACAGAGAGGATCCTGATTAGAGTAGAAATAGACGATATTGGTCTTTAAAAATAAATCCTGTACAAAAAGTTATACGGTATTCACAATTTGGAAATGCGGGGAAAATATATAAGTTCACAGGAGACTATTTCAAGCAACGCCTCTTCAGTCAGTCTGGATTTCTTTATACAGCTTTCGTGCAATACCACCCAGGGCAACTCCGCGCCAACTCACTACAAAATCGCTATTGTAACTATTGATCTTAGCAATTAGCATCCTTTGACCTGAATACTTTTTAATCTATGTATCATGATGTTTGGGTTGCAGTGGACCATTCTCCCCCTGATTGGCTAGAAACGCACAAGTTTGTTTTGGTTAGTCCTTCGCTAGGCGGTGATCCTCGGTTTTAACATAACAGTTGCACGGAGCAACAGGCAACTATTTCCCCCAGCGCAAATTACAGTAACTTGCCTCAAACGCATGATTCACTCTCAGGAAATCACACAATACACCTCTCCCTCCTTAAAAAATTTCTCCTCGGATCTACACAATTCATACCCTACTCATATTTGAGTTCAAAACTGCGAAATTCACCGAAAGGAGAGATTTTTATGCCTGATTAAAAACATTAATGCATATCTAAATAACAGAATGCATTTTTGCTTATTATTTAAACCAATACTGTTTTTTTTTTCCTTTAAAAATAATGTTTTTTTCCTTCCATGATGTGTTAAATAATACACACTGTCCCTTTAAGTGCCTTGAAGAAACCAAAAAGACAATATTTACGGGAAGACAAATATGTTGAGGTGGCTCATGGAAATCCATCACTAATTCCAAACAGTTTCAATGGAGAATGTGCGGAAGGGATTCAGTGCTCGAGATGAAACTCCAAACCGAAAACCTGGACCACGAGTGTGGAGGGTCCACACCAGCAGGTCGGCTGGCTCAGCTAACAAAATTAGTGCAATTTAAGACAAGACCGCTGAAATGGTCATCTCTAGAAAGTTGCCCGTGTAAAAAAACATAGAAACCGACTTCCACATACAAAAAGCTCACCCTCCTCAAGTCCTTCCTGTTTTACATTCATTAAGTGGAATCTTCATTGGAGCGGTATCTACGGCGATTTCATCCATTTTTTTCTCCGCACTTCTCTCCGGCAGCCTGAAAGACACAGTCAAAAAACTTGAGTGAAGAATTCCATCTATCTATCTATCTATCTATCTATCTACCCTGGTCATATCCCCCAAGAGGGTTGACCGACAGCAAGACAAACACATACAATAACAAAGAAAATTAAAAAAGGGAAAAAGTTACAAAAAACACACACACAAGAATTTTCGGACCATAGCCAACCCAAATGCCCAAACACCCAAACAAGTTAAGCACCTCGGCACCCAAGTTGGTCATGCTTTCGTCCCTCCAGATGAAATGGGACACCAGAAAGCGGCCATGTCACTTGGGTCAGGGTGACACAACATACTCTTTTGTTCAACAGCAGGGCCCGACAGCTTTCACTGGTTTACCCCTGCTGCATCATACAGGTGCCCAGCCTATCCCATAGAACACGTCCAAACATCCCACTATCCTTTCACAACAGCTCTCCACTCATTCCTATCACCAACAAGAGCTCTAGATTACACTATATTTAGACCTCTTTCCTACAATGCACTCATAACACCTTCACTTGAAATATCACTTTGTATGTTTACATGCAGGGAATAGTCAGAGTTTGGGTTTTTGGGCCATTCAGAATGATCTATTGGGCGAATCAGACTGATCTATATACATGACATATGAAGGACCAATCCTGCCATATATAAGAGTACATAAATAAATACCAACATACAGTGGAACCTGTTTTCGAACGCCTCTCAGTTCGAACAAATCGGAGTCCGACCAAAAATTTTCAGAAATTCTTGCTTCGCTGTTCGGTCAAAAAATCGGAGTTCGAACGCCGGTAATGCGTGAGTGCGTACGCTAGGGTGCGATGCTGAGCGGCGTACGGGTGTAGATCAGTAGCCTAGATGGTAAGGCGCCCGCTTTGAGACTGGGAGGTCGGTGGTTCGCGCCCCGGCCGAGTCATTCCTAAGACTTAAAAAGTGGTCGGCGGCGCCCTCTGTTGGCTGCGGCTGCATCGGCTCGCTACAACGGGTCAGGTGCAATCGACATTTCGTTCTGTGTACATTGTTACACAGAATGACAATACAAGGAAATTATTATTATTATTATTATTATTTTCCTTACCAACTGTTATCGCGTGCGGACGTGCTTCGTTTTGCTTTCGGTTTTAATATAGGTGTACGAAGTGTTTTAGCCCCTAATTATGCCTGTCATGAGTCACTTTAGAAAAGTGCTAAAAAGAAGGCAGAAGCAAGTGTCAGTAGATCGGTATTTTAAGAGAAAAGAACATCCTTCCAAACAATAATTTTCCTACCCACCGTCCACCTGCGCCTTCTGCTGACCACCACAAAGGTAAGAAATCCTGTTCATAATTCTTTTCTTTTAATTTTTACACGTTCATGTTAGCGTAATCTTTCGTACGGAAGATTACTATAACGCGAACGTACGATTAGCCTGGGTTAGCTTTAAGTTTACAATAAACATTCAAGCTAAACATTGAGCGTGTTAGAACGGAGCCCAACATTGAGGGTGTTGGAACGGAGCCTCCTTTCTAATGAACCGCTCACCACTTGTTGTGGAGACCCGGGTGCTAAATGACTTGTAAACGACCTGATTTTTTTCTTTTTACACGTTCATGTTAGCGTAATCTTTCGTACGGAAGATTACGATAACGCAGACATACGATTAGCCTGGGTTAGCTTTAAGTTTACGTTAAACATTCAAGGTAAACATTCAGGGAGTTGGAACGGATTAAAACGATTTACATTATTTTTAATGGGAAAAATGATTTCGGTGATCGAACAAATCGGTTTTCGAACAGGGTTCTGGAACGGTTTATGGTCGAGAACCGAGGTTCCACTGTACATCATTTATTTATTTACTTATGCAGATTCCCACTTATGTTGTAATTTTTTCTGTAATTATATTTGTCGTGTATGATGCTGTGTATTTTGTCGAATACCTTATTTATTCGTGTGCGACAATTGGCTCTGTATGTAACAATGCATAGTCAATGTACAAGCTCTATTTTAGGCTCCTGAACCCTGGATTAAAGCAATAAAAAAGTGCAGAGCCGTTTAGGAGCCGGTTCACTAAAAAGAGTCAAAATTCCCATCAGTAGTGAACATACTGACTCACAGGCTTGTGTAGAGCGCCTTCCTGTCGGCTGAAAACGTTTCCCCCCTGGCTGCCCTGGGGGCAGCTTGTAGTTGAGGCCAGTATGGTGGAGTTTGACGTGGAGGTGAGGGCTCCTGCCAGTGTGAGGCGCTGTAGCTCCCTCTGCCTGTGGTGCTGCTGTTGAAGCATCTGGAAAACCACCGTCCTCTGCTCCTAAGGAGACAGCCAAGGAAGTCAAGAGTCCATCAACAATTTAACATTCGGATCAAAGTCATTCAATAGATATCCAATCCTGTGGTTTCCTCCCACATTCCAAAAACATGCATGTCAAGTTAACTGGCCAGTCCAAATTGTCCCTAGATGTGAATGAGTGAGTGAGTTGTCTGTGTGCCCTGAGACTGGCTGGAAACCAGTTCCGGGTGTCCCCTGCCCACTGCCCGAAGATAGCTGGGATGGGCTCCCCCGCGACCCTACTGAAAATAAACAGTGCAGATAATGGATGGATAATATGTAAATCAGCAGGCGTCACTGGAGATGAGTGGTTAGGGTGTCAGCCCCACATTGCAGAGGTCCGGGGTTTAATTGCAGCTACTAGACTCCACGTGCGGAGTTTGCATGTTCTGGCCTTGGCTGTGTGGGTTTCCTCCAGACGATTTAGTTTCCTCCCACATTCCAAAAACATGCATGCCAGGTTAGTTGGCAGTTCTAAATTGTCTCTAGTTGTGAATGAGTGAATTGATTGTCTGTGGGCCCTGCGTGCAGGGTTGGGTAGGGTTACTTTAACTCGATTACTTTCAATTACTTTTGGATTACTCCAATACCAAATATGCTAATAAGAAACTAAATATGAATAAAATTATAACTAACAACACGTGGTAAGGTTTCTCTCCTGGCTTTGATCTCTTTGATCTCCGGCAAAACGAACATAAAATGCGACAGAAACAAAATGAAAATAAATCCAAACAGCTTGCCAACATCAATTTTGCCATTCCATGTATTCCGTTACTCCCCAAGCCTGCACAAAATTTAGTCATTTTATTCATATTTAGATTCTTTTGTCTTTTATTAGCATATTTGGTCTTGGAGTAATCCAAAAGTAATTGAAAGTAATTCAGTTAAAGTAACCCTACCCAACCCTGCCTGCGTGGCTGGCAACCAGTCCCCTGCCCACGGCCTGAAAATGGCTGAGATGGGTTCCAGCAGCCTCACAACTTTAGTGTTGATGAAATGGATGGATGAATATAAATCAGAAAATCAAAGCTTCTAGCAAGTAGCTGATGTTAAAAATAAACCCCTACACATGCTTGCATGACTCACACCTTCAGATGTGAGATATCCCACTTTGAACGCTAACAGAAGCTTCTATTTGATTCTTGGACTTTTTTCGTTGCTTGTGTGATTCACAAAATGATTTGCGTGCGAAACGTGTGACCCAATAGTAAAATTAGGTGGCTATAACAAAAGAAACAGAGTGCATGAGCGTTAGAAAAAAGACAAAGGTAGAAATGTGTTGAAATGTCCATAGAAAACTGACATTTAGAGAGCGTCAGATCCTATCTATTAGACCACAAGAATACAGACTTGATAAGAAAGGGCATTAAGTTTCATCTTATGATCATACTATTTTTAGTCACAGTACCAAATATGTTGCAGAAATGAGTAAACAGTGATTAAAAATGTGAATAACATTTTGTTTCATTTTTTTTCTCAGATCAAACTAAGCATTGCAAAATTTTGAATATATGCGGCGAGTATTTATTGATAACTTTCAGGACGACTGAATTTCTTCCTACAATGCCTTTCTCTTTCTCTCAATTCAGAATCCCGTGCGCTTCGTAAAAGACTCTACCAGTCGGCAATACATTTTTGTCTTTCAGTGGTCTGCAAACTTTCTGTACCATGGACCAGTTTAATGTCTGACCAATATTTCCCCGGTCAATAACAAAAAATCAGTACTGTGAGTAAAATAGGTGGAATGAGATAAAACACAATGCCTTTTCGAGTGTAGTCTGTATCCCTAGTGTTCTTGTGAATACGTTTTTTGTGCAACAGTAGCCCTCACTGTTTTTATAATTCCATGCGCTTTATAGTCATGTGCACCTATATGAAAAAAATATCACAAAAGACTATTCTTTAGGTGTGCGCCTAATAATCTGGTGCGCCTTATAGTGCAGAAAACACGGTAATAGTCTACAATGGTTTATGTTCCAACAAGACTTTCTAGTTGTCCATCCATTCTCAATTCCACTTCATGTAAAATAAACTTGTCCCTTTGATTAAAAGGAATACCAATTACAGTACATGAAAACATAAGACCAGAATATTTACATATAATTTTTCATATACAGTAATCCCTTTCTTTAACACTGTTCTCCTTTTAAGTGTCTCACTGCTTCACCAATTTCCATTACGTATTGTGTTCTGCATTCTGATTGGCTAAAGAGTACCCAAGAGAGTTGGTATGGTACAAAATAACCCCCAATTTTTTTTAACAGGTTCAGTAAACTTTTACATTATAAGGGTTTGTTCTGTGGTTTTAATTTTACAAGTATTTAATTGCATAATAATTAATTTTTTAAAGAGGTGTCTACTTCACAATTTTGGCCTTTCATGGGTTCTTTTTGGAATATAACGCTCGAGATACGAGATTTCACATTGGTCAAAAGTGTAAAACAAATTCATAATCCCAAAGGTGAGAACAACTAGGAAAAGTATGTGTGTGTCTGTGTGTGGAGTTAAACTTTGGAACAATTTACAAGACGAGATCAAACAATGTCCAACTACCGTAAATTCCGGACTATAAGCCGCTACTTTTTTCCCAAACGTTCAACCCTGCGGCTTATTCAGTGATGCGGCCAATTTATGTCATTTTTCTAACTGCCGCCAGCGGCGCTCGAGTACAAAAGGTAAGATTTAGACTGCAGCTTCTTAGCTTGTGCACAAATTAAATTAGTGTAGACATATCCTCATCGTGCAAATTGCAAAAAGGAAAGGCACATGACGCAACTTTCAAGCTAAACGCAAGCGAGCAGTCCGATAAAGAAGGAAACAGAGCTACCCCACGTAAACTTTACTTCGCGAGTGTGTTGCTAGCGTGTTTTCGAATAAGGGAGCGTGGGACGGCGGCTATATGACAAAGTCTCATTGCCATACTGAAGGAAGACGACTTTGATGACGTCAGCTATAAGGAGGAAGTTGTGGACGGTTTACCGTGCTTACTACATGTACGGTATGTTTTTTTAACAGAGCTGTTTACTGTGTTGCGAGCATGTTGCTAGTAGCGTTTTGCTACCCTTCACAGGCACGGTTTGAGATGAAAGTTATAATATTATTATTAAAGCTTTGAAAACTCTCTCGGTGTACCATCTATCTTTGTAAATATGTGTAACCATGTATAATATGTATTTGCAACTGTATATTTTTGTAATGTATTTATTTTAGAAACTTATTCTGATGTTTTGCACGAGCAAATGAGAAAGAAGGGGCGGGGCAAACGCGGGCTGACGGGAAGTGGAGTAAAGGTGAGACGTGTTTGTGGACGCGGCTGACAATAGTGGATATATATTTTTCCCACCCTTACCTTTGGAAATATACACTTTTTTCCTTGGATTACTTTCAACGGGCACCCGGACTCTGCAGGTCTGCATTAAATAATAAGTACTGGTATCATTTTCCATTCATTTTGCCGCTTGTGTTTTTTGGACTATATCATGTATGGGTTAATTTTGTGTTTGTATTGCATTTTTTCAATGTGGGTGCATGCGGCTAATATACAGGTGCGGCTTGTGTGTGTACAAAATCGGTTTTCCTCCCGAAATGTGGTGGGTGCGGCTTATAATCAGGTGCGCTCTATAGTCCGGAATTTACGGTATTCACTTCGGTGTTCAAATTTAAATACACTACCCCTTTTCGAACATATTATGTAACATTATTTTGTTGTTGAGTTATTGTTTTTGTTCTGTTTTTATTTCAATGTTCCAAATAAAGTTTTCATTCATTCATTCATAATTTGCTTGTTAGTAGTAATATCTTAATGCATTACAGAAGTGAAGTTCTGTGATGTGAGGAACTGCTGAAGTTGCTGCTGCTGCTGCTCCAGAATTTTCTGCTTATGATGTTCGGAGAGGAGAGAAGACCTAAAAAATATGAAATATAAGAAAATCGTAGCTATTTTAACAAAAGTCAACAAAATCTCGTTCGGCTTACGCACGGGCTCACGCTCTTGGGAAGTTGAGAATTCTGGGCCATAGTTTGGGTGTATAGTTGAGGCGGCTGGGGCCGCAGAGAAGGGATTGTGGAAGCACTCTGGACGGGAGCATGGATCACCCCGTTTGCTCCACTCAGAACCCCATTCATCAGTTGAGGACTTCCTGCAGGAGATGTTAAAAGCCCGCCAGGTACAGACTGAGTTGAAGGACCGGCCTGACTGTTTTGGGCAGGGCAGTCACCTGAACCTCGCCCGTTCATCACAGATTGACTCAAGGAAGCGGGGCTTTGTTGAAGGGGAGGAGAACTCTGAAAGGAGTGGGAGGAGCTACTACGGGATGGGCTACCAGAACGGGGATCCTGCAAAAATGAAAACATAAACAATAAATGGTGGATTTTTTATTTCTTTATTTTTAACCTTTTCGCTGCTTATCATCATGTGCAATTTAGTGCCATGGCTAGAAGTAGCTGCAGCCCTCACCAGTAACCTCCAAGCAGGAAAAGGCAAATGTGGCGTTAATGCATTCGGAGAGGAGGACAGGTTCTCACCTCAGAGGAGGTAACAAAGGAGGTGTCATTAAGGAAACTGCTCTTCGACAGGGGACTCTTATTGGTGATTAGTGCGTCTGAGAAAAGAGAGGCAGCGTGAAAGGCTGATGTAACCCCCGGCACATCGAGAGTTAGAAATAAATAAACAAAAGGATAATTTAACATTTAAATGAATGATTGAAATTTGTTTGGAAACAAATGGTAGTAAATATTTGATCATCTAACTAAATCATTTAATGAATTAAAATATTTTTTATTAGCAAACAATGATTTGTGGTTCCCTGTTTCAAGAAAGTTTGTAACATCTAGTTGGATCCGCCCATCTCTGTCTGTCCCTCACCCCCTCATACACCCCCCTCCGGAGGAAACAAAGCTTATACAACAAAGACAGTTAAAACATCTTCTTTGTTCCTTTATCTCTTTGTTTTCCTTATCCTCACTGTAAAATGTGGCACTGGAGTGCCACGTCCAATTTCGTTGTCACAATATATCCCATGTTGTAACAATGACAATAAAGGTATATTCTATTCTATTCTATTCTAATAAAAGACATCATAGCTCGCTGCCGGCAGAGCACGCACGCCAGCGTGGACGTCAGACAGGACCTGCAATTATCATAGCAATCGCTAGCAAAACTTTGATTTTCTTTGTTTTGACTCCACCCAGTGACGGCGTGAATCACAATCGACCAAAAACACGAACTAGACGAGTTTTGTTTACATTTCTCTTTAAAGTTTTAAAAGGTCTATTTGCCATAGCTAATGGTATGTCTCTGTTGATTGTATTTTCATATTGTTACTTGAATTGCGTTTAAATGTAAAAAATTATTGTAACTAGCTCGTGCAACGAGTAGTCACCCCTTTCGTGTTCCTTGACATGTAGCCGCAGACGGTTAGATGTTGTCAAAGTTGATTCTTTTAAAAAAAGGCCAGGTTTTCTTTCCCTCCCGGAAAATTTCCTTGGACGTTTGGACATCTCAGTGATCCGAGTGGCGAGCTACACGGACCAAAATCCAACAGTATCCGACAAGGATCTGATTCATCATTGAGCTCCACATCAAGGTCACGGTAAGATTTGGATTTTTTTCGTTGCTCCTGACTATGGACATTAGAACTTTGAGAGACAGCGTGTCCTCATAGTACATACCCATGGATTTGGGATTCTCTGAATTAGAGAACATTAAAATTGTGTTTTCTTAGCTTATTTGATGAACCTTCTTGTCATTCATTTAAATTGTTATTGAAATTTGAGGTTTATTATTGTGTGATTTAAATTCTGACACAAAAACAAATTTAAGATGATTCTAAAACCAAGTGAAATGATCTGCATTTCTATAGCACTTTTCAAGTCAATGACTTCCCAAAGCGCTTTACATTGTGCTTCACATTTCCCAATAGCGGCGGTGATCTGTGCAGCCATGTAAGTCGCTAACCTGCTTATTGGGGGTATTGGGGGTTCAGTGTCTTACCCAAGGACACTTCGACATGTAACACGGACAAGCCGGGATTCGAACTGGGATCCCTTAATCCTAAAACGATCGCTCTACCTCCTGAGCTACTGCCGTCAATGCTCAAGTGTAAATTTTGCGACTAAAAATAGGTTTGTGAAGTAAAATTATAGTAGATGGCCGGTTATTACACTGGAAAAGAAGTAAAAGCCCTTTGAGACTCTTTGTGATTAAGGACTATACAAATAAAAATGACTTGACTTGACTTAACTTAACAAGGTTATTTAACAAAACTTAGAACTTTGCATTCAACACCTTAACCCAAATAAGAGAGCTATGATACTATGACTTATGGTAAACGTTCTCTATTGTCTTCTTGTTCAAATCAATTTTGACATTGAAGTTTGCGCTTTTACTTTTACCACTCATCAAATCTAGAACTAGTCCAGTAGCTTTTTCTCACCCTACCTATTAGCAGGGTTGGGTAGGGTTACTTTAACTGGATTACTTTCAATTACTTTTGGATTACCCCAATACCAAATATGCTAATAAAAGACAAAATAAATTAAATATGAATAAAATGACTATATTTTGTGCAGGCTTGGGAAGTAACGGAATACATGGAACGGCAAAAATGATGTTGGCTAGCTGTTTGGATTTATTTTCATTTTGTTTTGAGATCAAAGAGATCAAAGCCAGGAGAGAAAGCTTACCACGTGTTGTGAGTCATCATTTTATTAATATTTAGTTTCTTTTGTCGTTTATTAGCATATTTGGTATTGGAGTAATCCAAAAGTAATTGAAAGTAATCCAGTTAAAGTAACCCTACCCAACCCTGCATTTTATGTTAGTTTTGCCGGAGATCAAAGAGATCAAAGCCAGGAGAGAAAGCTTACCACGTGTTGTGAGTCATCATTTTATTCATATTTAGTTTCTTTTGTCTTTTATTAGCATATTTGGTATTGCAGTAATCCAAAAGGAATTGAAAGTAATCAAGTTAAAGTAACCCTACGCAACCCTGCCTATTAGTATAGGTGCTACACTATTCGATTCATTTTCTATACCACAACGAACTGGAGCCTATCCTATTTTATGTAGCGCAATAGGCAGGGAAACTCTTGACTAGTCGCCATACAGTTCCAAAGAAGAAAATTATTCTCATTGCGCAAAACTTCATTAGCTTATCATGCATGTTTACTCAGACGCATGCACAGTAATACCTTGTGACCCCAGGAAGCTCTTAATCTCTGAGTCACACATGCAAAACCAACTGTTTATCATGCCGCCTCAAAGAAAATTTCAGTTGTGCATGCATGTTGAAAAACGCATAGAGCACATAATGCAGAAGTAGGGCTGATGAAGGAGAACAAAACACAGGAAGGGCAGAAAACATACATTGCAAATCAAACCTTGACTAGAGGACAGGAAGCTCATGTGAATCGCTGCGTGCAAAGACCCGGAAAGTGCATGAGGGAAAGGTACAGCCAGCTCTGTGTTGAGCAGCTGCAGACGCTCCCTTTTGGCTGTAAGACTGAGAATCTGGTCCTGGAGCCTCTGGTTCTCCTGCTGCAGGGAGTGAAGTGTCTGAAGCATGTCTACAACTGGCAAAGACAGAAAACAATACGGAGCACTTAGGAAACATTCCATACTAGGACTAGAGAAACCAATTACCGTAAATTCCGGACTATAAGCCGCTACTTTTTTCCCAAACTTTCAACCCTGCGGCTTATTCAGTGATGCGGCCAATTTATGGAATTTTTCTAACGGCCGCCAGCGGCGCTCGAGTACAAAAGGTAAGATTTAGACTCCAACTTCTTAGCTTGTGCACAGATTAAATTAGCGTAGACATATCCTCATCGTGCAAATTGCTAACAGGAAAGGCACATGACGCAGCTTTTAAGCTAAATGCAATCGAGCATTCCGATATAGAAGGAAACAGAGCTGCCGCAATGTCGTATCCGTTCATACTTGCCTCTCTCTTCCTGCAGCAACAGAATTTCTATAGCTAATTTGTGGTTTTCATTGTGGTTGTGCCGATCCAATGTGTTTTTCTGAAAGTTCGTATTGCATGATTTATGCAGTCCAGTTTTTTTGTCACGCTGGGTACACGCATCACAGAACATGTAGCCTCCATTATCATCCTCCTTATAGCGTAACCAGGAATATAATTTAGTCCATTTTGGCAGAAAAGTCCTTTCCTTGAGTATTCATTTTCTTTCGTCAAATCATTCGCTTCAACGCACGTGTTTTCCTTGCCTTCGCGATCTCCTGAAGAATTTCTCCACCGTTTTTTTCGTGCCGGAATTATTGCCGTTGTTATCACTTTCTGCATTATGTTTCGACTTATTACTGACACTGAAGAAATGTCCAATTTTGTGTTGATTTACACCTTAACCCGACGACAAGCACCACAACAATGACGTAATCTCGAAGCAACAAGACCTCGTTGCCCGAGATCGGCGTGCAGACGAAAACTCGAACCGCGAGACCAAAACAACAATGGCGGATCTGCCTAACGAAAAATTTGGAGTGCTGTAAATCTTTGTTAAAAAAAATAATCGGGTAATAATGACAGTTATTGAGCTACCTGAGGCTGAACATATTTTTCACCCCAAATATTCCCCAAATATTCCCTCCATTGATTGCTCTCCGCGTTTCCGTCTGCAATAATGTGTGGATTTCTACGCTACGAAGATCATTGAAACCGAGAAGCCGAGAAAGATCTTATGCCTAAATTGGACTCCACTTCGCGTCAATTATGCTTCTCAGCGCTGCATTTCCGACAGAACGTGTGCAGCAATTGTAGTCTGTATGCAGTGTTTATTAAGGAACATTGATTGGCGTGAGGGGCCGCACGGCGGTGCAGTGGTTAGCGCGTGTGTGGCACAGTTCTGAGGTCATGAGATCGAACCTCCAGTGTGGAGTTTGCATGTTCTCCCCTTGTTTGCATGGGTTTCCTCCGGGCACTCCGGTTTCCTCCCACATTCCAAAAACATGCCTGTCAGGTTAAATGGCCGGTCCAAATTGTCCCTAGGTGTGAATGAGCGAGAAAATTATCTGTCCCTGTGTGCCCTGCGACTGGCTGGCAACCAGTTCAGGGTGTCCCCTGCCCACTGCCCGGAGATAGCTGGGATGGGCTCCAGCACCCCCGCGACTCCTACTGAGGATAAGCGATGCAGATAATGGATGGATGGATGGATGATTGGTGTGATGAAAACAAAAAAGCGATCGTGGTCTTTGTAATGAGTTTATTAAAACATGCAAACATCACAAACACCGCAGTAGAATGCACCCGCGCACGATCGTGAGATGCGCCCTGTGTATGTGTTAAATACAAAAATATAACCGGCTATGGAGACTGCACCTTTAACACGGTGCGCCCTATGGTAGTGAAAATAGGGAACACTTTAAATCACTCAACCACAACGGCTTAAACCTCCACTTTCCCATCCCAAAGTTACTCCACTAATGACAGGGGTTAGAGACTGACTGTAGGTAAAGCTAAAAAGTAATGCTGCATTTTGGAAAATACGGAAATCTGGATTTTCCGACTGACACATTGCATTTATCAGTCAGAGTTCGATAAAGTCGAAGAAATAGGAAATCGTTTTAACACACGACATTCCATACTTTTGTAGATAAGACAGGGAAAAATTAAGACACTAAACAGTTACATTCAATGTTCCCTCTAAGCTGCGCGCATGCGCAATCGCACACTGCTCGCACATTCTCAGCGCACAAGAAAATCTAGCCAGCGCACAAAAATCAGGGCTCGAAATTGCTAATTAAGAAGCAAATTAAATCAAAGTTACAGTGCATGAAGGTAAAAATACGCTGTTTTCTAAATGCGGTATTTTTAAGTCAATGTCGAACGAAGTTGAAAAGTAAAGTTTTTCGAGAACCGGCTTCTTCAACTCGGCTCACTATGGAGAACCGGCTCTTTCGGGTCCCAAACGGCTCTTCAGGTTGTTTTTGCTTCTTTTTCATCCCTATATGACCAAATATTATGTAAAATTATGCACAAAATGACTTAAAGGAAGGGGGAATAGAACAAAAAATAAAAAAATACCAAAATGAAAAAATAGTGAAAAGCTGAGAAAAAAAGAAACAAAAGGAAGAGAAAAAAGAAGGAACATTTCAGAAAAAAAGCCAGAAAAAAGGAAAAAGAAAAAAAAGAAAAAAAGTAAATAAAGAACAAAAAGAAAAAAGTAACAGCTAGGAAAAAATAAACACAATGAGATTTTTTTAAAGGAATAAAAAAAAGAAAGAAAACAAAACAGGGAAAAAAACGAAAAAGTTTGTGTTGCATTCAAATAATTTCCAATTATACCAAGTCAATCTTGTTGCCAACATTGTACTTCCACCAAAAAAATTTGATTAAATACAGTTCTGTATCTTGCAACCGACGAAATAAGCCCCCAAAAATATTAGTATTATGCGTCAAAAGATACCAGGAAAAAAAAAAGAAAATCTTGTGAAAGAATTGTTGTAAAAACAAATGACATTTGTAGGCCGTACAACCTTTGCAATAATACATTAGTCAATTCATTCAAAATTGAATTTTTTTTTTGCATTGCTGGAAACTCAGCAAAATGTAACTTGATGTCAAGTTTTGGACATGTTTGATAACGGTTTAGATGCCACACTTGGGATTGCCGTTGCTCACTGTTGTTTCAAGCGTTGCTCACCGACTTTGTGTGAAAACTCGGACCCGTGGAAAATTACAGGGAACATTGGTTACATTTAAGATTTGTAAATAAAATGTGAGACATTTTAATTGCCTTAATCTGTGGTTATCATTTTCGTACATCCTCAAGTTCTTAAGACCTTGGAGGAACCCGGTGAGCAGATCAAAAAGAAACAGTTACCCTGGCGCAAGATCACACTTTTTCATACAGGAGGCGAAGAATAAGGTTTCTTACTGTTGACGCCGATCTCGCCGTTGCTATGCTTCTCCAACAAGAGCTCAATGTGGGAGCTTGCCTGAGGGATATTCTCTGGACATGCTTGAACACTTCCACTTAAACCATCTCTCTGGTCAAAAAGTAAAGGAAGGGAGCTCATAGGAGACCTGTGTGGGATGGAGAGAGTCAGGGAGTGAAGTTTATCATTTTTATCTGGATTGTTCACTAGCTGCGAATTCGCTGTGTATACAAATGACTTTTATCGATTTTGAATAAAGTACCAAAGAAAAAAAACAAAAGACATACTGTGACCCAAGACTTTACCTTGGTGAGCTTCCCTGACATGGGAATCGACAGTCATCAAGGTCTGTCTCTATGAGAAGGAAGATAAATCAACAATTTAGACAGTAATTCTATGTTTTTGTTTCATCCCAAAAGGTGAGACCGGTAATTGACTCATTAAGGAGGATGAATTTTAAAAGGTATGTCCAAACAGATTTTTTTTTTTTAATTACGCACAGAATGTGTAGTGTTATTATATATATATATATATATATATATATATATATATATATATATATACCACAGTCATATCCCCCTAGTGGGAGGTGGCTAGAGTCATTTCTGACTCTTTTTGGGAGATTGATTCAGAGGAGGGGATTCCCAGCCCCCTCGCTCAACCCAACTGAGGTGTTGGGAGTCATTAGGTGACCAAACCCCCAAATTCCAACCCCTAATGATGAACGCCAAGCAGGGAGGCAATGGGTACCAATGTTTAAGTCTTAGGTATGACTCAGCCGAGGGTTAAACCACAACCTCCCAGTCTCGGGGCGGGCGCCATACCCCCAAGGCCACCGAGCTGGTCACAATTGAATTACGCACATAATGTGTAGTGTTACTCCCAACGATTATGCAAAGAAATTAAATCTCAAAATGGACTCATCCGGCTTGTTTGCTATAGAGCAGTGACGAACACTTTCGAAATGGTGAATCCCATTAACACAAGATGTGAAGCCAGCTTTGGAAACAGACAGCGATTGAAGTAAACAGCAATTGCATTATGCTCATTTCTGCTTGGAGGTAGGTGATCGTGACTCTCTATTTGTGTTTTGTTGCCGTCTTTGTCATTTTTGGTATCATTTTGTGGAACATTTACAGTGGGGCTACCAAGGACTTTTCTGTTTTGTTTGGTTCTGATTGGCGCTCGTTGGCTGCCAACACTTTATTGTTTTGCCGGTTAGCCTGGTTTTCGCCCAGGTTTTTCCGTGTCCCTTGGTTAATTCCTGGCTGGCTCCGCATTTGTCGCCATAGCCCCTTTTCGTTAATGTTTCACGGTTAGCCTGGCTGCTCACTGAATGTTTTTTGTGGTCGACCATTCTTGCCTTTTGTTAATCGGTCCCCGGTAAGCCCCCAGTTGGCGGCTCTCTGTTCCTTTGTTTTTGCCAGTTAGCCCCCTTTTGGCTGCTTTCTGCACAAAAACTACCAAAACTTCGCTCAAAACACTCGTAACCTCTTCGACTAAAACGTAAAACAATATGCCGACTGGCTTGCTAGGGGTGCTGGTGTTCCTGTGATGACGCCACAGCTCAGAATGACAAAGACAAGGCATGCTGTCTTCTAAATGCCTCATCTCCAAAAATAATTGGAATATACAGATGAAATGAAATGATCTGCATTTTATATAGCGCTTTTCAAGTCAATGACTTCCCAAAGCGCTTTACAATGTGCTCCACATTTCCCAATAGCGGCCTTGCAGCCATGTAAGGCGCTAACCTGCTTATTGGGGGTATTATGGGTTCAGTGTCTTACCCAAGGACACTTTGACATGTGACACGGACGAGCTGGGATTCGAACTGGGATCCCAAGACGAGCGCTCTACCTCCTGAGCTACTGCCGCCCCCCAGATGAAATGCAGATAGATTTTATGCAAAAACCATGTTCTTTTTCCCCCACATTTTGCAAGATAAGAATTTGGGATTACCTTTAACAATGATTTTACCGGTATCTTGAATAAAACAGTACGAAAAATATCTGCCCAATACCTGGTAATGAGATTGGAGCTTGACTCAGTAGTGGAGGCAGCGTGGAGAGACCAGTGATAAATGGTTGCGTGGAAGTCACATTGTAGGAGCTGCTCGGACCTAGATGTACCTATAACATTTCATTTTTATTAAAAATACATAAAGTGTGAAGATACAAAATCCACATATATAATCTATAGATGCAAACAAACAAGAATGCACCTGTGTGTTTGAAACAGTGCTGCTTGGTGGGAGAGAGAGGGACAGAGTGTTGGATGGGTGGAGTCCCGATGAGAGGGAGGTGCTACACATGCCCCCAGCCAGGGACAAAGAGGTGCTACACACCCCTCCGCCCAAAGAAACGGAGGTGCTGCAGATACCCCCGCCCAGTGAAAGAGGGTTCTTAAGGCTGGAATAGATACCTGAGACAATAAAACAGAAGGAATATTTAAAGGGATACACAGGAATCAGAATGGAGATTTTCATTTTCAGCTGAAATAGCCAGGGTCCAGGGGCCGCAGGCCCCGGCCAGGTCCAGGGCGGAGCCCGGTGGGGGGCTCAGGGGGGCAAACCCACCCGAAGCCAACGGCATTTATCTTATTTGCTATGTGAAAATTGCACTAGAATGAATTAAATCCAACAAAACAGAAACCATGTATTTTTTTCAGTTTTAAGATGTTTAAAACAATTGGGGGATTACAATGTTACAACCATCACCATTGTTGTTGTGTTTTGATGATGAAGATGGACCTTGTATTTAGCTACTAATCAACAATATATATGAAAATATATACATTAATAACCATTCATCATTAATTTGAAAATAAAATGCACAAACTGAACATGCTTAAAGAAAATACATGTCAGTCTGTGACAGTCTTCTCCAGCCATGACCACTTCAATTTATTCTTGATTCCTTTATCAATCTCGGAAACAAAAGCCTCGTCTTCTTTTCTTAGTATTTTCATATTTACTTTTTCAAACACTCATTTCACCGTTTGAAAAGACCGGAAGGAGCGCCATGTTTGAGAAAGCCAATGCTCTGAACAAAAGCTCCGCTGATTGGTTATCAGCGAACCTATCGACCAATGGTAGGAGTCGATCTATTTGTTGTGTGTTATAGATCTAATGCGCTGCGCTTCTTTTTGCCGATTTTTCTCGCGATCTCTAACTGCTAACTTGGGGTGATGAAACAGTCACGTATCATACCTCACCCCCCCCAAAATATTTTCTCATCGAATTAAGACGATTTACGGGAATGACCTTTGGGGTTCAAAAACAGCGGAAATCCGCGGATCCGCGGAAAATTCTGATCCCTAGATACAGTGAAACAGATTTTCACAAGCTTGATTCCCTCGAGGATCGTGCGGGTAGCTTGAATTACCTGTGTAATGAGCCAATTTTCTTTCAAGGATATCATTAAAAACGAAATAGTCTGCTTCAATGAAATAGCTATAAAACACATCTTCCCAATCAAGTCATGTTTATTTGTGACGCTCTTAATCACAAAGAGTCTCAAAGGGCTGCACAGACCACAGATGATTGCAAACCACAGACTATTACTACACAACCCCCTGATCTAAAACCTACATGAGGGCGAGGAAAACTCAAAACCTCAACATGAAGTGAAAGAAACCTTGAGAATGGACCGCACATGAGGTAATCCCCCTTCCAGCATGACCAGGCTGCAATGGAAATAAGATGATTTTTTTAGAGGTTTTTTGTCAGGATTTTTGTAGTATTTTAGCAGAGGGAATTTTGAAGTATTTCCATAGCAGGATTTTAGCAGTACAGTACAAGTATTTCAGTTGAAAGATTTTTGCAGTATTTCGGCATTAGGATTTTTGCAGTATTCCCAAATTATGATTTTGTTGTATTTCCGTAGAAGGATTTTTGTACTACTTCCATAGTTGTATTATTGTAGTAAATCTGTAGTATTTTCTTCTTTTTAGAATGAAACTAAAATACATTAGGTCCCCACTTTTAAGCACTCAATTTGATATTTTGTTTTGTGACTTGACAGGTATGAGATTGAGAAACCGTAAGCACTTACTGTACACTTATAATTAAAGTTACTGTAACTTGAAAAACGAACGCTCACCCCCAAAAACTTTTACAACACCATTTGTTTTGACTGCAGTAGCTTGCATGCGCTAACTACACGAGCTAAAGCTGGCGGTGAGCCGTCACGAATGGTGAGCGGTCTCTACTGGTAGCCTCTTGGACTGCTCGTAAACTAGATTTTCCGTCGTATAGCCAGGGTTGGGTAGGGTTACTTTAACTTGATTACTTTCAATGACTTTTGGATTACCCCAATAGCAAATATGCTAATAAAAGACAAAAGAAACTAAATATGAATAAAATGACTCAATTTTGTGCAGGCTTGGGGAGTAACGGAATACATGGAACGGCAAAAATGATGTTGGCAAGGTGTTTGGATTTATTTTCATTTTGTTTCTGTCGCATTTTTTGTTAGTTTTGCCGGAGATCAAAGAGATCAAATCCAGGAGAGAAAGCCTACCACGTGTTGTGAGTCATAATTTTATTCATATTGAGTTCCTTTTGTCTTTTATCAGCATATTTGGTATTGGAGTAATCCAAAAGTAATTGAAAGTAATCAAGTTAAAGTAACCCTACCCAACCCTGCATATAGCGAGCAAGCTTTTTGTTGCGAATTAAACTCACATATCAAATTTCCGTGTCTTTAAGGGCGCTTGTATTAAGAGCAGTGTTTGTACACCTTTTTCATGGCCAAATTCAAGCAATTTTCAACCACTTTTAGAGCCAATTTTGTAGTTTTTCCAGTACCTTCAAAGGAATGAGTCCAGTGCAGATTTTTTTACCTGAAGACTAAGATAAAGTTGCTATCTTGCTGCTAGCACATATTTTGTATTATTTCGAGCTATTACTATCTATGATCTATGCTCTTTGAGTGTCAACGGACTGCTATAAACTGACATGAATTCTGCCATTCTGCCTCAAGCTTGTCACACTACAAATACAAAAGGGCTCTATAGATGTTCGGTAATAGTGGAGTTAAATACAAAGACAAAAAAAGAAAGTACTGTATGTATAAAAAACTGAAAAATGAGCCAAATTTGGAATCATTTTAATGATTTTGATTGCTCCGAAGCAGAGTGCATTCAATCTTTCAATCTCAGAGACTGCTCATCTTTTGCTCTTTGTTTTACTTATTTTAGTCGATATTTTCTGCATGTTTTTCAGAGGATCAGTGTCTTAATTGGTTAAAATAATTGTCAATAGTTAATATTTTTGCATTTCATCATTTATTTATGACACTGAAGAGTTCATATTTTTAATTTATATTTTATTGTTCTGCATTTTTAGTGATTTTGTGTGGTTGTTCGACTTTAAAGCTGTTCAGTTTGTAAAATGCTAAAATTGTTTTGTATTTTACAGTTTTTGTGGGAGATCTGAGAATATTTTGATTCATATTTCATGCGTTTTACAGTGATCCCCTGCTAATCATATGAAATTACTAAATCATTTGGTGCATTATGTTATATTACTGTTGATAATATATTAAAAAAAATAAAATCTGAGAAGCCGTTTGGGAAGCCAAAAGAGCCGGGTTTCTAAATAGAGCTGTCCTCTTGCGTGTGACCAGTTATGTCGGACTCATTTTCTCGCCCTTTTTTTTTTTCATTTATTGCGTAGTCTATTGAGTCAGACTGCCAAGAAACATGGCATTTTCAAGCATTTCACCCAACATTCAATCATTTTCCTGACCTTGGAAACCCAAATTTAAAATTCAAGCATTTTGAAGGATTTCAAGCCCCCGTACGAAACCTGAGCAGCTTACCAGAGCCAAGCAGCGGGCTGCCACGACCTGTGGAAAAACTGCTAGCTAAGGAGGAAGAGAATGAAGAAGAGGTTGTGGTGGGCACTGTGGAGGGGAAGGCGAGGGGTGAAACCGACACTGGACTCAAGGAGTGCGATGAGGTGAAACCCCGAGGTAGAGGAGCTGCGGTGCTACGATGATGACGGTGATGAGCGTCCCCTTTTCTCTCTCGATTTTTGCTTCCCCGAGGTCGGCCCGGACCGTGGCTGCTCCTTTTGTTGCCGCGGTGCTTCCTCTCTTGGGACAACGGCGGCGGGGACGTTTTGCCTTCTGGTTCTGCTTCCTCGGGGATAGGCGGTGTGCTCAGTTGTGAAGACTTGCACAGAGACTTGGAGGGTTTGTAGTCTCCCGAAGAGGACATTTTGCGGATCTTGCTGCTACTGCCCAGCACGGACGCGGAGGTGATCCGCATGATGGATCCGAAAGTTGATATCGTGACCTTGTTCTCAAACGGGCCGCTGGAGTTTCCATCCGACCGATCGTGACCCTGAGGTCCCGGGAGAAGACCCTCAACAGGAGTCAGTGCCGGCGGCTCATGGTAATTGCGATCTTCGTTTTCCTCTTCGTCTCCATCTTTGTCCTCTTCCTTATCTTTGTCCTCTGACGATCCCTGCACTGCTGACCTCCTGTGACGCTCTTTGCGTTCCTCGCCGCTGTGTTCACCGTTTCCTCGCTCGTGGTCGCACTCCGGTCGAGAAGATGAGTAGAACTGATGAGAATCTTGAGCCGAAGTTAAGGCTCCACCTACAATGGCAAGACAGACCGGAATAAATGAAAGTCCTCTTCTTCGGGTTTACCAATTTTGCAGAAATAAAATGCAAGAAAATACAAATAAAATAACAGTAGAATAGAATATACCTTTATTGTCATTGTTACAAAATGGGTTGATTATATTGTGACCAGTGTTCCCTCTAAGCTGCGCGCGTGCACAATTGCGCACTGCTCGCACATTCTCAGCACACAAGAAAATCTAGCCAGCGCACAAAAATGAGGGCTCAAAATTACTAATTAAGAAGCGACTTAAGTCAAAGTTACAGTGCACGAAGGTCAAAATACACGGGTTCCCCTGACGTTGTGTCCTAAAAACGGTATTTTGAAGTCGAAGGAGAACGAAATTGAGTAAAGTTAGTAGAGAAACCGGCTTCTTCGGCTCGGCTCACTAAAATGAACCGGCTCTTTCGGGTCCTAAACGGCTCTTCAGGTTGTTTTTGCTTCTTTAATCCCAACATGACCAAATATTATGTAAAATTATGCACAACATGACTTAAAGGAAGGGAGGAAATAGAACAAAAAAAGAAAAAAAATACCAAAATGGAAAAGGAGTGAAAATCTGAGAAAAAAAGAAACGAAAGGAAGAGAAAAAAAGAAGGAAAAAAATAGAAAAAAAGCCAGAAAAAAAAGAAAAGAAAGAAATGTAGGAAAAAACTAAATAGAGAACAAAAAGAAAAAAGTAACAAAAAAGTAGAAAAAAACACGGAAAAAAGAAGAAAAAGTTTGTGTTGCATTCAAATAATTTCCAATTGCATCAAGTGAATCTTGTTGCCAACATTGTACTCCCACTAAAAAATGTGATTAAGTACAGTTCTGTATCTTACAACCGACTAAATAAACCCCCAAAAATGTTAATAGTATGCGACAAAATATATCAGGAAATAAAAAGAAATGGATATCTTGTGAAAGAATTGTAAGAAGAAACAACGTTTGTAGGCCGTACAACCTTTGCAATAGTACATGAGTCAATTCATTCAAAAGAGAAAAATCATTTTGCATTACCGGAAACTCTTGCTCACAGACTTAGTGTGAATGCGCAGACCCGTGGAAAATTAGAGGGAACATTGATTGTGACAACGAAATTGGACGTGACACTCCAGTTTCACATTCAACAGTGAGGATAAAAGAAAACAAAGAAGATAAAGGAACAAAGAAGATAAGGTTATAATTCACACAATATAAAGAAACAAAGAAGAAAGGTTATAATTTACACAATATTTACGCAAGAAATGTGGGCAAGTATGATGTTACAGTTTTGGGATTGTATTAGTGCAATATGCGTGCAAAATTAGTCAACATTGTGCAAAGTGAGCATGGGCATGAATACAATTTTACAAACAGTAGGATTTAAAATCAACATGAAGCTAATTATAAATTGAATAGAATATTTAAAAAATGGATTCAGCAATATTGATAAGTTTATTCTGGTTGTAATATTAGACACCTGCAAAGGATATCTCATGGTATAATAGTTCACTATTCCGAAAATAATACTCGATTATTAGTTGTTTTGACTATTATGCACTGTTTATATCATTGTCACTATCGGTCAATCATGTTGGCGTTCTTTGAATCCGCACCCTATAATGTCATGATTTACCCATGGTTCGTTTGGCTCCAGCTGCTACTCGTTTCCTGATTGGTTCCCCTCCTATTTAAACTCAGTGCTCCTTGTCAGTCCGTCAACGAACCTCCGTACTTGCAAGGCAAGCATTTTTGACTCCCGTTCTGTTCCCGACCCGTCCTGTATCAATCCCTGATCCAAGCTCAGTTATCCTGTATCCTGTATCGATCCCTGAGCCAAGCCCCGTTATCCTGTATCCGGTATCCTGCATCGATCCCATATGTCCTGTCCGGTATCCTGCTCGTTTGCCTCTGGCTTCCGGATCTCCCGTTCCGATTACCTGACTTGTTCCGATCTCTGACCACGCTCGAATGTCCAGTCCTGGCTGCTCAACTCGTTTCCGCCCCCCCAACCACGCTCGGATCTTGTGGGATTCCTGCTTTTCCTGCTCAGCGATCGCCGAATCACTGGCGTTTGTGTTCCCGCGCCTGACTGCTCCGTTTCCGTAAATAAAGCTTGGTGTGAAACATTACGCATTTGGGTCTACTGGCTGTTTGGGTTCTGACATTAAGGGCAGATCTGCTTTTGTAACCTAGGAAATTTAAACAGCCAATCAGGTGCCCCGCATCAGTAAACATGACATTAATCTATGATGCACCCAAGCCAGTTTACAAGCACTAACTTGTAAATATTAGCTAAACTGTAAATCCAGATATTCTATTTTAGCTTTTTTATTCTTCTTACATTTTTTTGGTTACATACTGGAGTGCCATATCTATTCTTGTTGTAAACAATGAACTCCACATTGTGGTCAAAGACAATAAAGACAATTCTAATTGTAATCATTTAGTTTCACTCACTCTTTTGTTTTATTACAGTAAATTCCGGACTATAGAGCGCACCTGATTATAAGCCGCACCCACCACATTTTAAGAGGATAACCGCTTTTATACCCACACAAGGCGCACCTGTATATAAGCCGCATGCGCCCACATTAAAACATGTAACACAATCACAAATTTAACCCAAATACGACTTTGAGTCCCGTGATTGTAACTGAACATAAAGTCCACAGTCCAAAAATCACAGCAGGTAAAATGAATGGAAAATGATACCGGTACTTAAGGTTTGATGCAGACATGCAGAGTCCAGGTACCCGTTGAAACTAATCCAAGTAAAAAAAAAGTATATATTTCCAAAGGTAAGGGTGGGAAAAATATATATCCACTATTGTCCACCGTGACAACAGATCTCACTCACCTTTACCCCACTTCCTGTCAGCCCGCGTTTGCTCCGCCCCTCTTTTTTAAGTCGCAAAACATATCAGAATAAGTCTCAAATAAATACATTACAAAAATATACAAATACATATTATACATCGGTTACACATATTTACAAAGAAAGACGGTACTCCGAGAGAGTTTTCAAAGCTTTAATAATAATATAATAACTTTCATCCCAAACTGTGCCTGCGAAGGGTAGCAAAACGCTACTAGCAACACGCTCGCCAAGTAGAATTTACGTGCAGTAGCTCTGTTTCCTTCTTTATCGGACTGCTCGATTGCATTTAGCTTGAAAGCTGCGTCATGTGCCTTTCTTTTTGCAATTTGCATGGTGAGGATATGTCTACGCTTATTTAATTTGTGCACAAGCTAAGAAGTTGCAGTCTTCCTCTGCGCATATATTCCACCGGTCTAAATCTTACCTTTTGTACTCGAGCGCCGCTGGCGGCCGTTAGAAAAATGACATAAATTGGCCGCATCACTGAATAAGCCGCAGGGTTGAACGTTTGGGGAAAAAAGTAGCGGCTTATAGTCCGGAATTTACGGTAGTCATTTTCAATGTTTGCTGACATCTTTTTTATTTTCTGCAACTTCTAAACTCTAAATGCGGTACCTGGGTTGAATGGACTTGAAGAACAAGAAGAAGAGGATCCACTTTTGCCGCTGCTGCCCGTCTTACTGTGGTGACCATGACTGAGTTGAATCAGCTTCTTGGACTTTCCCTCATTTTCTTTGGAAGTGCGATGACTGGAAGAGAGCTATCCCCAGATAGACAAAAATGCCATTAGATTTCCTTCACTTTTTACAGCGATCTTCTCTTTGTACCATATCTATGCTGCTGGACATCACCGAAGGGACCAGGGTGTCGGATGATTTCTTGTGGTGCTCTTTCTGTCGAATTTTGTCCTTGTGACTCTATGATGACATCGGACAAGGGTCAGTTTCTCATCTGACGAGCGAATAAGGGTACAAACGGGTAAACAAAAACTGTTAAAGCTTGGGATGTCCAGCTTATATGAGCTCAGGGGCCACATCATAGAAAGAAATCCACATGGGCTGCACTAGTAGATAAAAGAAAAGGTGAGGAAGAGAGATGGAGGAGAAGAGAGAGACACAGAGAGAGAAAAAGGCAGAAAGGCAGAAAAATAGAGAGAGAAAAAGTGAAAGAAAGAAAGAGGGGAAAGAACAAAAGAAAGAGAGAATGAGACGGATAGAAAAAAATAGAAAAAAAGAGAGCCAGAGAGAGAAATGAGAGAAAGAAGGGCATGATAAAGAATGAAAGAAGGAAAGGGAAAGACTAAAAAATAGAGAAAAAAAGAAAAGAAAGAAAGACAAAGCAAGGGGAAAGGAAAGAGAGAAAAGAGAGAGGAAGAAAGTGAAAAAGAGAAACAAAGCAAGAAAGGGAGAGGAAAAGCAAAAAATAGAGAGAATAAAAGAAAGTGTAAGGAAGAAAGCCAAAATGAGAGAAAAGGAGAAAAAAATGAGAGACTAGAAGGAGACACAGGGAGAGAGAAAGAGAAAAGGAGAGAGAAAGGAAAAGAATAGGAAAGAAAGAGAAAAAAAGAGACGAAAGGAAAAATAGAGAAGGAGAGGGGAGAAAGAGGAAAAAAAGACACAAAGAAAAAGAAAAGAGAGGGATAGAGAAAAATGTGAGACATACAAAGAGAAAGAAAAACAGAGATAAAGAGAAAACTGGGGGATAGACAAATAGAGAAAATAGAGAAAGAAAAATGAGAGAATAAGAGAGAAAGCAAGAAAAAGAAAGAAGAAAAAGAGCAACAGAGAGAAAAGAGAGAGAGAAAACGAAAAAAAAAAAAATGAAGTATGAAAGAGAGACAGAGAGGGAATAAGAAAGAAATACAGCTCCAGTATCATAGTGAGTGGTGCCAGACTTTGGCAACATCAAGTGGACATACTCAAAACTGCAGGTAAGTTTTTGTTTTGCTTTTCCCTCCGTTTTGTCTAGCAGGCCGGTGGTGCTGATCCAGCCCACGTACCGCGTGCTTGACACCACTGGTCGAAGCAGATTAGTCAGTGGTTTACCTTTCTCGGTCTGTGGTGGTGATGTTTGTCTTGCAATGGAGAGGTGGAGCGACCACGGGGATGACCGAAGGCACTGCTTGCATTGTCACTGGAACGTCGTTTCTTCTGCTGTAAATAAGTTAAATAAATTGTACGTGACCCAAGTCATTTAAGAAAGTCATAAAGGGTTAACTCATTAACACTCGAAGTGCCAGGAATTTTCTTACCCCCTCCACAATGGCCAACCGACAGCCAAAAGGCTGGGTTGTTTAAAACCAGGGTTGGGTAAAGTTACTTTAACTGGATTACTTTCAATGACTTTTGGATTACTCCAATACCAAATATGCTAATAAAAGACAAAACAAACTAAATATGAATACAATGACTCAATTTTGTGCAGGCTTGGGGAGAAACGGAATACATGGAACGGCAAAAATGATGTTGGCAAGCTGTTTGGATTTCTTTTCATTTTGTTTCTGTCGCATTTTATGTTCGTTTTGCCGGAGATCAGAGAGATCAAAGCCAGGAGAGAAAGCTTACCACGTGTTGTGAGTCATCATTTGATTCATATTTAGTTTTTTGTGTCTTTTATTAGCATATTTGGTATTGGAGTCATCCAAAAGTAATTGAAAGTAATCCAGTTAAAGTAACCCTACCCAACCCTGTTTAAAACTCAACAGTTGTTCAAATGGAAATGTTGTTGGTGTGGTGGTGATAGATGCAGTCAAGAGTCAGTTGGCAAAAATTTAAAAAATACTACAACAAATTTACTCCAAACTACATTTAAAATTTATAGAAATACTACAAAAATACCACTATAGCGAAACTATAATACAAAAATACTGCTACATAAACATTACAACAGAAATACTACAAAAATGCTGAAACAGAAATAAAACAAAAGTGCAACTACAGTAATACTACAAAAAATCTACAGATATTCTGCAACATTACTACAAAACTAAATATCAAATATCAACTTTAGTGCTTCAAAACAGGGACCTTATACGTAGGAAATACTACAAAAGTACTAGTACAGTAATACAATGATACGAAAATACTTTAACAGAAATATTTCAAAGTAAATATTACAAAAATTTAACTACAGTAAAATTAAAAAGTACTAAAGAAACACGAAAAATACTAGATTGGAAATACTCCAAAATACTTCTATAGAAATACTACAAAAATACCACTATAGCGAAACTATAATACAAAAATACTGCTACATAAACATTACAACAGAAATACTACAAAAATGCCGAAACAGAAATATTATGACATAACTAAAACAAAAGTACAACTACAGTAATACTACAAAAAGAATCTAAATATTAAATATTAACTTTAGTGCTTCAAAACAGGGACCTTATACGTAGGAAATACTACAAAAGTACTAGTACAGTAATACAATGATACAAAAATACTTTTACAGAAATATTTCAACAGAAATATTACAAAAATTTTACAACAGTAATAGTAAAAAGTATACTTCAAAATACTTCTATAGAAATACTACAAAACACACCTGAATCATTTCACTGCTTTATGAAGCTTCATTTTGCCATCAGCACAATAGAGACAGAAATGGAGAAAAAACAGCGAGAAAGAGGAAGAAAGAGAGAAAAAAGAGAAAGAAAGAAGTAAATAGAGAAAGAAAGTGAAAAAGAAAGAAAGATCAAGAGAAAAAGAGTGAGCATAAGAACGAGAGAAAGGGAGTGAGAAAGAGAGGAGGTGAGAAAAAAAAAAGGAAAGAGCGAAAGATAAACAATGAGAAAAAAAGAGAGAAATAGAAAAAAGTGAGGGAAAGAGAGGGTGAGAAAGAAAGATAATTAATGGGAAAAAGACAGAGAGAAAAAGAAAAAAGAATGAGAGCAATAAAGACAGAATGAATGGGAAAAATAGAGAAAAAGAAAGAGAGAAAAAAATAGAGAAAAAAGAAGAGAGAGAGCTTGAGAGAAACAAAGAAATACTACTAAAGTCACTTTGCGAGGGGTGCCTGGCTTTGGTGACATAAGTGGACACATCTAAAACTGCAGCTCATTTCTCTCTTGCGCTTCTCTGTGTTGTCTAAAGGGCCAGATTGAGGGTCGCCTGTGTCACCTGTGCTACACACTAAGCCACCGGTGTCAAACAGGCAGCCCGCGGGCCAGATTAGTTCCGCTAAGGGATTGAATCGGGCCCGCGAGACAACACTCAGAGAAGCGCAAGAGAAAAACAAGCTGCAGGTTGAAATATGTCAACTGTACTTGTATTTATTTCTCTCTCTCTCTCTCTCTCTCTCTTCCTTTGTTCCTCTTTGTCTCTTTCCCTCTCTGTGTCTTTTTAACTTCTTTTGCTCTAACTTCCTTTTTTCCTTTGCTCTCTTCCTACCCTCCGCGCTTTCTTTTCTCTTTTCTCTCTTTTCTGTCTTTCTATTTTTCTTTGGATTTCTCTCTTACTCTCCCTTTTTTACCCCCTCTCTCACAACTCCTATTTTCATCTCTTTTGTTTCTCACGCTCTCTCTCTCTCTCTTTCTTTGTCCCGCCCTCTCTCTTCTTTTCCCTCCCTCTTTCTCTTATTTCTTTATCTCTCTTTCTCTTTCTCTTTAATCTACTTGCCCGGCCCCCGACAGAATGTTTGTTCTATCGTGTGGCCCCCGAGTTAAAATGAGTTTAACACCCCTGCACTAAGCTATGTCGTTTGAATAAAAAACTAAATTAAATTTATGTATAAAGTGAAGTACTTAGTAACACTGGTAGGACCTCATACCATTTTGTTGTAGTGATGCTTGCAGTAGCCACAATATTTGACATTGTCAGCTTCCGGGCCTTCTTCTTCACACAGCAGGCCAGCCATCTGAGCGCTAAAAGCATCAAAGGGACAACACAAGTGAACAAATAAATAAGCATCTGTTGACTCATAATAACAGGAATTGGTACAGTACAGTGGTACCTCGCTAGTTCGCGGTTCCACTTTCGCAGGTCTAAAAAATATACCTTACCTTCTCAATGAAAGCATTTACTGTATTGACTTGAAGCCATTGAGCGCGAGCTTATGTCAACTGAGGACACGGCATGGACACTCTTATTGTGAAGGGGAGGGGGAGGCCCTGACACAATGCTTAGTCATGGTGAGTTACCGCCCCCCCCTTAACTCCTCCCACATCACCCCCTTCTTATGTGGCGCTCAGTTTATCGAGGAGGAACTCGGCGACGTAAGTATATTCTCTTCTGTCACATTTCATCTCAAGTTTGACTTTATTATACCGAAAGCGAGCGGTTGTTTATACTACCTAAACACGGCTAATTGTGTGTGGTTTCGTGTTTTTGTTATAAAAGCTGTTCGATGCCGCTAGCTAAAGTATGTTGTTATTGTCAGAAGGTAGCTCTTTCACTTTCATCAAAATGAACACAGACCATTTTTTTTAACTGTTGTTTCCCCAAAACGCTTCACAAACACTCATCAAATATCACATTTTGACTGTTTTTATTTTCAATAGGTAACCGGTAGTTTTTCATGTGGTTGAGAGCGGTTAATACAATCATACTGAATGGTTCGTAGTGGTTTTGCCGCAGTCCTATTCCGTGTACATGCAATATATTTTACAGGGTTTTTTTTTTATTTTTTATAACATGAATTTCACTCCCTCTCTCTCTACCCGTATTCTATATGGTGTACTGCATACAGGGGGGTATACTGTATACCAGTATACGTTTTTTTAAGCACTTTTGAAGGAGGGCCGCTACTTCGCTGATTTTCAGTTTTCGCGGGTGGTCTTGGTCCCCATTAACCGCGATAACCGAGGGATTACTGTATTTCTAACAGCTAATAAAACATTTTATTGCAAACTACTAGTGGCACAGTAGTATGGAGGACCGACCCGGCCATATGAAGATAGAAATGTAGGAATAAATCAATACCTACAAATATAAACCATATAAATAAATGAACACACAAATAAATCACGTAACACCGAAATATATGACATGAATGCAATTTATTCATATTCGTAATGCAGTTTATTTTTATTTATTTTTACGTGTATTTATTTTGTCATGTGTTTTGTCACAACAGGATGTTATTTTACTAAGAAGGCCCGATACATGGGGGGAAAGCATTACAATTGGTCGCTGCACTCGCCAATCAACCAATAGGTGAAAAGCTCAGTTTGACCCGCCTCCCTCATTTGAATAAATTTTGTATTTTTAGGTATTGATGGAAAAAATATAATCAACATTACATGATTTAGAAATTTAGGCCATCAGAGGAGGTCTCGCCAGTCCTGACGGCCCACCACCAGGTTTTAAATAGCAATATCACAATATTACCATTATTGGTAATTCGCTAAAGTATAAATGCGGCTTTCTGGAATAATTACATATTTGTCACAGTTTCCCATTGCCCCCAATTGGCCCCGCCCGTTTGACTGATTGGCTTCCCTCCTATTTAAGCTCAGTGTTCTCACTCACCCTTTGTCAGTCCGTCAACAAACCTCTGCACCCGCAAGATGTGGGTTTTGACTCTGTCCGGGATCCTGCTTGTGTATCCTGTCCGGTATCGATCCCTTCTATCTCGCCCTGTTTGATATACGACTCCAGTCACCAGTGTCTGTTATCGATCCTGTCTGTCTCGTCCTGTCTGATATCTGACTCCAGTCTCCAGTATCCGGTATCGATCCCGTCTGTCTCGTCCGGTTTGATATCTGACTCCACTCACCAGTGTCTGTTATTGATCCTGTCTGTCTCGTCCTGTCTGATACCTTGCTACAATCTCAAGTATCGGGTATCGTTAACATCTATCTCGTGCTGTTTGATATCGGTCTCCAGTCTACAGTGTCTGGTATCGTTCCCGTTTATCTCGTCCTGTTTGATATCAGTCTCCAGTGTCTGGTATCGATCCCGTCTGTCTCGTCCTGTCTGATATCTGTCTCCTGTATCTGATATCAATCCTGTCTGTCCTGTCCTGTATCGACCCCATCTGTCTGGCATCTGCTCGTGTATCTGGTATCGATCTCGTCGGCCTCTGGCTTCCTGTTTTCTGCCTTACTTCTTCCGCCCAGCGATCGCCAAATCACTAGCGTTTGTGTTAACGTGCATGACTGCCCCATTCCCGTTAAATAAAGCTTGTGTGAGAAACGTTACGCATCTGGGTCCTCCTCCTGTTCCGACACATATTTACCAGAAAAATGCCAAAATGTTTATTTTTTTTACTCATTTTAAGTTACCGTTGGTGGTTGGAATATGCTTGCTATACCTGTATATGATTGTTGCAATGCACACATTCTGAAATAAAGCTTATTTTAAGAATCAATATTTTGGGAAAATCTGCAACATTGAAAAACACAAAAATACCCACAAGCACCTACCAGGTGACATGGAAAGCTTGTTTGCAGCCCTGTCTGTTACAAGCCATGCACGCCCCACAGGCAGCTTTGCTCTCTCGGCCATGGTCTTCACAGATGTAACATGTCTGGAGAGAAGACAGTAAGGTGCAGTCATGGAAATGTACAATTTTAAATATATTAAATGGCTCCTTTTTTTCCAGTACGAAAGTTCATTCTTAGTTAACTTTACAATATTTCCTTTTTCCAAATCGCTGAATTTCCAATAATAATGTCCAAATTGTCCCTAGTTGTGAATGAGCGAGCGAGTTGTCTGTCCCAGTGTGCCCTGCGATTGGCTGGCAACCAGTTCAGGGTGTCCCCTGCCCACTGCCCAAAGATTGCTGGGATGGGCTCCAGCACCCCCGCGACCCTACTGAGGATAAGCGGTGCAGCTAATGAGATGAAAATATCAATAATACAATTAATATGTAAACTATTACTGAGCCACGCAATGTTCTTGCTTCATAGCAGGGGGCGATAGTGAGATTAAGGAGTTGGCGCACACCTCACCCCAAACAATAGAATCAGCATTAGCAAGCTAACAGCAAGTCAAGCCATCCAGTAATTTGTTTCTCTCGGTACATGGACTTATTTTCATAATGGAAGATTTTCTACCAATGTTTTTATTCAATGTGTATGCATGACCTTGTTTACAGTATAAGTTAAGGTAAGATAATAAAATGTATTTTTCAATGCTATATTGCTTTCTTGCTCTGCCAATCAATTGATAAATACGATTGATTTCAAGTCAATTTATCTTTAAATTTGATTGTGCCTCATCAGACGCAAATTTCACCACAATTCACGGAGAGAGCCAAGTTAAGCCTTGTTGCAACCATTGTTCCCCGTATACTGCACGCGTATACTTCCTGACTTTAAGCTAAAAGTAAAAGGGCCGCTGAAAAAACACCCAAGAAAGATAGATAGATACTTTATTCATCCCCGTGGGGAAATTCAGACTTCCAGCAGTATCCTTTTGTTGTTTATTAACAGATTACCAGGATGGCCTCGGGGTGCTGTGTTGTAGTTTAGCAACAGCGGAGTGGATGATGTCACACGCTAGGCTAAAAGTTCGACGTCCCTGCAGCAGATGGATATCTTTGTGCCCAGGGTTACACCACCTCGTGTTCACGTAGATAGCGAGTCCACCTCCTCTCCGTTTCCCGCAGGCTTTTGTGTCTCTGTCTGCTCTAACAGTGCTGGAGCCGGGTAGCTCCACGTTAGCTCCGTGTATGCTTTCATGTTTTTCACCAGCACAGCCAGTTCGTCGGTCTTATTTGGTAGGGAGTTCACATTTTCCATGATTACGGACTGTACCAAAGGCTTATAACGCCGCTAGCCGCTTAGCTAGCTCTCCATCCACGATAGGGCCCCCTCATCACGCCGGCACGAGAATTCTTCAGGGCAAGGAGTTGATTCCTCGAATAAACGCATTTTTGTGCGGTAAAACCCATTATCAATTTATCATAGGATAGAAAGTAATCCAAAGTGTAGTTGTCAAACGGGACAAAAAACACAGAAGATAGAAGCAGACGCTTAAAACAATAAATCACAAAAAGAGCGAAATAACACGGAGCTACTGGAAAGGCTGCTGGAAAGGCTGCCGCCCGCGGCGCCTATGATGCATATAACACACCTATGATGTATGTAACCTGGAAGCAGCAAGAAGGTTTATTGTATTGTAGATGAAAATAAATTCAGACAATGGAGGAAGAATATAGCAATGGAAATTACACCTGAGGCCAAACGTGCAAACAGGGGATACAAACTTGGGACAGAAGAGGTAAACAGAGATCTTCGAGTGGATTGTACAAGACAATAAATATGTAATGGTACACCAATTCTAAAGTGTCTTTTTCTATTTCTTTTAGTTTGTGGCTATTTTTAAGCAGTTTTAGGCAGTCGACTTATATGCAATGTAGGGGTATATATATATCATTATATACTACAATTTGTAACTATCCAGACTAACGCATTACGTTTTGTTGTCAGTACTCCGGGGCAGGGTTGGGCAATTTTAGGGGCGGGCTGCATTGGATTTAAAAATTGGGCTGAAGACCCACCCATTTTTTCATTTATCAATAAATATACATAAAGACATTTACATGTTGTATTTCTTTCTATATATTTTTCAATTAGATTAGTTTCACCAAATGGGGTTTGAAACGCTTACTATTAACAAGGTTTTGAGTTTTTCCTAGCCGGCATGTTGGCTCAAGATCGGGGGATGGTGTAATTGTAACCGGTGCATTCTTTTGAGACATTTTGTGATTAAGGGCTATACAAATTAATGTGACTTGACTTGACTTAAAGCAAAGTATTGGGTTAGGTCCTTGTTTTGGGCACTTTTTTTGTATTTCGTTTTGTAGTATTACTGTAGTATTTTGTAGTAATTGTCATGTATGATTTTTGTAGTGGGCAGCACGGCGGCACAGTAGTTAGCGCGTGTGCGGCACAGTTCTGAGGTCATGATATCGAACCTCCTGTGTGGAGTTTGCATGTTCTCCCCGTTTTTGCTTGGGTTTCCTCCGGGCACTCCGGTTTCCTCCCACATTCCAAAAACATGCATCTCAGGTTAATTGGACAGTTCAAATTGTCCCTAGGTGTGAATGAGCGAGCGAATTGTCTGTCCTTGTGTGCCCTGCGACTGGCTGGCAACCAGTTCAGGGTGTCCCCTGCCCACTGCCCGAAGATAGCTGGGATGGGCTCCAGCACTCCCGCGACCCTACAGATAATGGATAGATGGATGGATGGATTTTTGTAGTATTTCTGTCGTAATGTTTTTGATTTCTGTGGTACGTTTGTCTGAGGATTTTTGTAGTATTTTACTCACAGGTTTTTTGTAGTATTTCCATAGAAGGATTTTGTACTATTTTTGTCATAATATTTTAGTATAATTACTGTACTTGTATTATTGTAGTAAATCTGTACTATTTCTTTCTTTTTTGAATGGAAGTAAAATACATTAGGTTCCCATTTTCAAGCACTAAATTGGATATCTAGTTTTGTAGTAATTTTGTCACATATTTGTACTCTAAATTTTTAGTGGACACACAAAGGAACAATCAGGGTTGGGTAGGGTTACTTTAACTAGATTACTTTCAATTACTTTTGGATTACTCCAATACCAAATATGCTAATAAAAGACAAACGAAACTAAATCTGAATAAAATGATGACTCACAACACGTGGTTAGCTTTCTCTCCTGGCTTTGATCTCTTTGATCTCCGGCAAAACTAACATAAAATGCGACAGAAACAAAATGAAAATAAATCCAAACAGCTTGCCAACATCATTTTTGCCGTTCCATGTATTCCGTTACTCCCCAAGCCTGCACAAAATTGAGTCATTTTATTCATATTTAGTTCCTTTTGTCTTTTATTAGCATATTTGGTATTGGAGTAATCTAAAAGTAATTGAAAGTAATCCAGTTAAAGTAACCCTACCCAACCCTGGGGACAATGGTTAAAATACAAGCATATTTCTTAAAGTGGCTTTTGTTATTATAGAATCCTGGTCTATCGTGAATCCATTTTTTGTTACTGTACCCAACTAATCATAATGCAAAGTAATCCAGTAAATGTGTTCTCAACAGAAAAAATGTTATGCAATGTCTATTGTGGATAAATGTTCTTTCTGTTTTTTTTAATCTCATGCCAGTGAGTGTGGCACGCTGCTTGGGGTGAATGAGTCCACAACACAGGTGCAGAACAAAAGAACGGCAGGCTCTCTACCTTTTAGCTTCAGCCTGTCTTAATCTTTTGTCCTCCAGTCCCTCAGTCTAGATCCACCCAGCAGAATTCTGCAGGGCTCGCTCGCATTATGGATCCAGCGAGACTGTCATAAAAATGTGCTTTGAATACTTCTAGTGTGGGCTTAACATTCGACCCCCTCGTTTGGTTCCAGTGGGTTCACTACAAAAGTGGGGAGTCTTAATAACGGCTCAATATTCCCGCCTTGAACAGGCGTTGCGGGAAAAAAAAGGGGCGGTTATGTTACCCTCAAAGGACATCAACTATAAAATGGAAGAAGGCTGACCAAGCCACAGCAGCCTTTTTAAAGGAAGGGTGCCTTCTCAAGTTTGCTCCATCCGTCCTAATGGTGTTGAGGAATGTGGGCTGCAATCTATGGCTGAATGGCTTTGACAGGAGAAACCTGCATGCAATTTACTTCAGCTAACACGGTAATATGAAACCAGGAGTCCGATGTGTACAATGACATGCAAACACTGAGCCAGTGTAAGCACATGGTCAGAAAAGATATTGATTTGTATTTCAGTTCTTTTAAAAGGATAGTTTTGATAGATGTCTAGCATTTCAACGTTTTTAACCAGCTATATGAATCGCGCAGCTGTCGTTTGGCACAATTGGAAGTTATACTCTAAAAAGGACAAAACAAATGATTACCCGTAAATTCCGGACTATAAGCCGCTACTTTTTCCCCAAATGTTCAGCCCTGCGGCTTATTCAGTGAAGCGGCCAATTTATGGAATTTTTCTAACGGCCACCAGCGGCGCTGGAGTATAAAAGGTAAGATTAATACCAGTAGAATATGTGCGCCAAGAAAGACTGCAACCTCTAAGTCTAAGCATTCATTATCTGTAAAGTTAAGGTACGTTCCGATAATGAGGAAGACGCCCTTGATGGCGAAAGTTATGAGGGGGAAGTTGAGGACGATCTTCCGCGAATTTCACAATTACGGGATGCTTTTTTTTAACTGGCACATTTGATAAATTGCGAGCGTGATCCTACTAGCGTGTTGGTACCTTTCAAAGGCACGGTTTGGGATGAAAGTTATATTATTATTAAAGCTTAGAAAACTCTCTCGGTGTACCGTCTTTCTTCGTAAATATGTGTAACCATGTATAATATGTATTTGCAACTGTATATTTTTGTAATGTATTTATTTTAGAGATTTATTCTGTTATGTGTTCTACGGGCGAATCAAAAAGAAGGGGCGGAGCAAACGCGGGCTGACGGGAATTGGGGTAAAGCCGAGTTACCGGTAGATCTGTCTGTTGTCGCAGCGGACAATAGTGGATATATATTTTTCCCACCCTTAACTTTGGAAATATACATTTTGTTTCCTTGGATTACTTTCAACGGGACCCGGACTTAACAAGTCTGCATCATACGTTAATTACGGGTATCATTTACCATTTATGATGCCAACTGTGGTTCTAGAATTGTGTACTATCTAGGAAGTTACAACCATCGAACATACAGCCTGGTCTGGGTTAAACTTGTGATTGTGTCACAAGTATTAATGCGGGCGCACGCGGCCTATTCATGGGTGCGGCTTGTATAAGTATAAAAGTGGCAAATCACCCAAAAAGTGGTGGGTGCGGCTTATAATCAGGTGCGCTCTATAGTCCGGAATTTACGGTAAATAGCGCGCAGTACTGTAGATAGAACAAAAGCAGAGGTTTTATCTTAATTAACCAGCTTTACAACATTGAATTAAGACTAAGACAGTAAAGCAGGAGTCAGGAACATTTTGACCCAAAGAACCATAAAAGTAAAAATGTTTTAAAAATAAATTGAGAGAGCCACATCATATATTTTCAGACAAAATTAAAAAAACTGCTAAACATGCTCTCTAGACAAAAGCTCATTCTTCAGCACATTTTATTTCACTGTGTGTCATTTGATGATTTAATCAAATGTATGAAATGATGATAAGGCCAAAACCTGTGTCCCAAATCAATGTAAATATGCAATTTACAATTTGTCTTTCACCTACATTTAAGAGTGTTGGGGCAATTATTTTCCATGAAATTTGTCCTTAATAACGGTTTCAAAACAATGTGCATGCAAAGTTCTTTTGTAAAAATGTCACAAATTACTGCAAACGATAAGCATATCGTCATATTCACTTTCGGTGTAGACTGCACTGAGCGAGAGAGAGAGAAGAAAGTGTCTTGCGCTGTGTGCAGGGATCTGCCCCCCTTTACTGCTCACCCAATCAAAGTCGTTTGCCAGCGTTTTTATTTATCAGTTTGAATGGTTTCTTATCAAACTTCTGCATTTAGTTGCTTCGGCTTTATATGGACCAAAATCGGGATGAAATCACTTGACTTTGGAACGCCACAGAGAGATATGCAATAGTTACATTTTATTTCTGAGCCATACGTACTCATGAAAAGAGCCATTTATGGCTCCCGAGCCATAGGTTCCCTACCCTTGCAGTAAAGTAACATATTCACTTCTAGTAATTTTACCCCGGACACTGAGACATGCTCTACTTGTAGGCCATTAACATGCAAAATTGAGTGCAGTGTCAGCTGCCAAACACAATAGATTTAGTTTCTAGACTATTGAATATCTGTTGATTGGCACTCATTTGATAATATTATTTGATTGAAATGAAAATTTCTTAATAAATAATGGTACACAGAACAGTTGGGTTATCTGCATATATTCGCAAATCTAAGAGAGGAATTTTATTCTACCTATGATTATTAAAAATCTATCCATAAACCGCCATCAGTTTGAGTGTTTATACCAGGGGTGGCGAACACGAGGCTCTAGAGCCGCATGCGGCTCTTTGCCTCATTATATTTTCTATAAAACTAAGGAGATGATAATAGATTTCCATACTAAGCCTCTCCCGCATGTGCCACTGTCAATTAATGGTAGTGAGGTGGAACTGGTCCATTCATTCAAGTTTCTGGGTACTTACTTGTCAGCTGACCTCACATGGACTGTCAATGCTACTGATATTCTAAAGTCAGCCAGACAAAGGCTCTACTTCCTTCGTCAACTCAAATCATTCGGAATCAGTCAATCCATTCTAGTTATTTTTTATCGTGCCATCATTGAATCCGTTTTACCTAGGTCAATCACAGTTTGGTTTGGTCGCGTCAATCAGAAAGAATTGTCAAAGATGGAATCAGTAGTGAGGACGGCAGAGGAAATAATAGGTACTGGCCTCCCGTCCCTGCAAAGTATCTACATCGATCGAACTAGAAAACGGACACTAAAAATTATAGACGATCCCAGTCACCCTGCTCGCAGGTACTTTGATTACCTGCCATCAGGTCGCCGTCTTCGCTGCACTGCGAGCAAGACTTCACGTCTTAAAGAGAGTTTTTACCCTTCCGCTTTCCGTATGTTCAACGGGAAGTGATTTAGGTTATTATGTATAGTATTATTATGCCAACGCCGTTCTTCCGACCTATTCTACTCTAGTCTTGTTATTTACACATTCTTTCTTTTTAAACTATTCTATATAATTACCTTGTATTATACACTACAATATCTCTTTTACTCTATTCTTTTTATTCTTTTAAATCTATTATTTTATCATTATTGAGTGTTCGCGTGTCGAATGATTTCTTGTATGTATCATGTTTATAGTTTGTACTGGCTGAATGAATAATTACAATACAATATATACTGTGGCTCTTTGCCTCGTTTCATGTTTAGTTTTTTGCATTCTTAAAACACACTTGAATCCATCAGAGTTAATAACAAATAATATTTAGAAATTAATTTGGCAGAATTGTTGTTTTTATGCTGCTCCGGACACATAACTGACTACCAATCACCTGCGTAGGTTACGTCTAATGCCGGTCAGTGCGTGGTGTGGCTCTTTGACTCTCACAGTTCAAAATTTCGGCTCTTTGTGTTAAACTTGTTCGCCACCCCTGGTTTATACGGTATTGCATTTTCATGACTTTGTAAACAATGTGTGTTCACCTGGCTCACTTACAACAAGAAAGCAGGTGAGAGCACCAGTTTGTCCACCTGCTGTTAATACGGCGCCTCATCCAGTGTTCTCGTTTGCCCGCGTCCCTGCGTCCTAGACGCATCATTTTTGCTGGGGACGCATAGTCTCAAATCAACGTGCGTCACCGGGACGCAACCTTTTTGACACAAAATTGTCATTATTACCAGATTACTTTTTTTTTTTTACAAAGATTAACCGCACTCCAAACTTTCCGACAGGCAGATCCGCCATTGTTGTTTTGGTCTCGCAGTCTGCACGCCGATCTCGGCAAACGAGATCTCGTTTGTTTTTAGATGACGTCATTTTTGTGGTGCTTGTTGTCGGGGGAAGGTGCAAATCAACACAAAATTGGTAATTTCTTCAGTGTCAGTAATAAATCGAAACATAATCCAGAAAGTGATAACAACGGCAATAATTTCGGCTTGAAAAAACTGCGGAGAAATTATTCGAAAGATCGCGGAGGCAAGGAAAACACGTGTGTTGAAGTGAACGATTCGACGAAAGAAAATAAACAAAAGAATACTCCTAGCAAGAAAATGACTTTTCTGCCAAAATGGACTAAATTATATTCCTGGTTACGCTATGAGGAGGATGATAATGGATTGGATATGAACTGCAAAATCAGAAGTGATAACTTGCTTTGTGTTACCAATTAACTGTGATGATTAAAGCTGCATGAATATATAGATTAATATTTCAGCAATATTATTTTGTATAATGTACAATATTGTGAACTGAAAAATCTGAAGTGATAACTGCTTTGTACTACCAATTAACTGTGATGATTAAAACTGAATTAAAATATAGATAAATATAATTATTTCAGCAATATTATTTTGTATAATGTACATTATTGTTTTGAACTGAAAAATCTTGAAGTGATTTGTATTACCAATAAACTGTGTTGATTAAAACTGAATGAATATATGGATTAATATTATATTATAATTTGTCGCCGATTTACAATTTCAACCTCGATAACACTAAATTTTGGGGAGCCGTAGATCTCTGTTGGGACCCATAGATTTTTTAAGCATGAGAGTCCCCGGGACCCATTACTTTTCACAGGTAAAATGAACACTGCTCATCAGACTGTAGTTAAATTAATCATATCAATCACAAAGTCAAAGAATCTTGCTGGAGAAGTTACAAAAATAGCTGGAGGTAGCCACCTCGCAATCACAAAGGCAGAAACAACCCTGCATATATTGCCCTTTTTGTGGGGCGTCAAAGTGTAGATTTCAGTGTGAAACGATATATCGTCACACTCATAACATAACTGAGGTGGGAACTGAAACAAAGTGATTGTAGTATGATGGGGGGGTCTTGTGGCTGAATCTGCACCTCAGGGACATTGACTGCTTAAACTTTCAACAATATGGGAAACCTTTCATAAATCCCCTTGTTTTCCCAAAAAACTGGAAAGGTTGGATTGTTCTCAAAGATAATCCATAGAAAACGTGTTCGGTATGACTGCAAACAAACTAAGCATACTGCACCAATTGTGTAACTTTCAGTTCAGTTTTCAGTTCTTCAACATGTTGGAATACCTTCATGTATCGCTCATGTGGAACATACTGCAGGATGATGGGCTCCATGGTGAGAACATTGGCAAACTGCACCTCGGGTATGTAGAGTGCACAAACCACGTGGGCCCAACCTGAAAAGACAAGGACAACAGTGTGATCTAATAAAAAAAGAGTTTACTTATAACGTAAAATGGTACTCATGTCTATGTTTCTTGCACAATGTTGACTGCACTGTTTACTACTCACCTTGTTGACTATTTTTGCACCAAATGCATATCACACAAACCCTTACGATACCAACTGTATGTAACATCCTACATGCCGTCATTTCTTTGTGTAAATTATAACTATAACCTTATCCTCCTTGTATTATAACCTTATCTTCTCTGTTCCTTATCTTCTTGGTTTCTTTACCTCACTGTGAATGTGTGAAACTGGAGTGTCATGCCCAATTCCGTTGTCACAATATGTTAACCCATCTTGTAACAATGACAATAAAGGTACCGTATTTTCCGCACTATAAGGCGTACCGGGTTATAGGACGCACCCCCCAAAAATTGTTTTTGGTCCTATATTTTCCATACATAAGGCGCACCGGATTATAAGGCGCTACAATGGGAACGTCGACAAAACAGTCAGATATCATGGTAAATGCGAAATACGACCAAATAACATCGAAGCGCACAGGGAGCGCAGTTGCTGTGTTTTGCGGAAACGTGGCTCACGTTTAGCATTCCCGACGCTAACGTGTAGCCACCCGGAGCTATTCCGGCTTCAACGCCGCTAAACAGAGACACGAAAGCCGGGGGGAATCGGAGAGGAGGCGGACTAGCTAACACGAGGTGGTGTATCCCTGGATTTTCACAAAGAAAAGTTTTCCATCTGCCGCAGGGATGTCGAACTTTTGGACTGGCGTGACGTCATATACTCCGCTACAAGCACCCCTAAGGCATCATGTTAATCTGTTAATAAACAACGGGGTAGACTGCTGGAAGTGTGAATTTCCCTACAGGGATGAATAAAGTATCTATCTATCTATCTATCTAGATAGTTCAGTCCAACTTATTACCCCCTTAACATTCCCAAAGCTTGCAAAGAAGCAAATACGTGTCTCAGACATGTACGGAAACAGTGTCTGTACGATGTCACCAATCACTCAAACGCATCGTTTCAAATATCATTCGGAAGGTTTAAGTCCTGGGATTCAAGAAATGCCAAGCATTTCTTAGTTTCCATTTTATTTTTTGCTGGCAACTGTGTGGACAGCAAAGTAAGAATTGTATTGTGCAGGGAACAGGGGTTCTTTACTGTGCATATGACAATAAACACTTTGAATTGAATTTAGTTTAAAAATAGACTCATCACAGAAACATCAAGATCGTTCTAAAACAAGATACCGGGAAAATATAAAGCCGCATAGCTCACCGAAGTTCTCTTGCAGCCATCACGTTCAATAATGATACCTAATCGTGGTCTTCTTACAACCGTGAGTGTAGTAAATCCAGGAGAGTAAAATATTTACAAATACAGAATAGTCAAAAATGTTTTCTCTATGCCGTAGTGCAACCCAACGTGTGATTCACATTCATCTTTTTCGGCCAATTGCAGGCTTTGTTTCGCCCCTTTAGCCTATGCGAGCCTGTAAATGATAAAAAGGATCCTCCCCCTTTACCTCCGAATAACTTTAGCCAATAGTGACTGATTCAAATGATGATTGACACATTGGTTAGGAAATGAAACGCCGGTATATAAATCCCAGCATACACCGCGGACTACTTCGCCTTCGGGGGAAAATCTAGTCGGCGGCTATTTGCCTTAGTTGCAAGACTTTGCGACTTAATATTGATCCATATATAAGGCGCACTGTATTATAAGGCGCATGGTCAGCTTTTGAAAAAAATAAAGGCTTTTAGGTGCGCCTTATAGTGCGGAAAATACGGTACTTAATACCAAACCCATGAGATACTTACCTCCGCTGTCTGTTCTCTTGAGAGCGCCATCTTTGTGGGGACATAACTCACATCTCTGTTGAAAAACATCAGCTTACTTAATGATTGTGATCTCAGAGTTGGATGCTGTCTATTGGCACACTCACCACTCTCGCTGCCCTCTCCTGTGACTCACACTTACGACAGAACCACGGGCCTGTGGGCACCTGGACAATCCCATAGCATGCTGAGACATAAAAAAAACAAATGTAATGGAAATTAATTTTAGTGAAATGAGAATAAATGCAATTCTAGGGCAGTCTTTATATGAAGTACACATAGTAAACAATTTGGCATCGATCTGGCATACAGTGGATGTGGATTGAACCTATCCCGAGACTGGCAATTGTGTGGAAGATAAGATATAGAGTGTCTGAAATAACGTCGGCCCGACGCCCGGGGCGTGCATCTTTTACGTCGGGCGTACGACTTACAAAATGTCTCTGCCCGGGTGGCCAACAACTTTTTCAAGAAAAAAAGAAAAAAATCTTTCATTTTCCCCCTTTTTTTTTTTTCCCCAAATCAAACGTTTGCTTCATTTCAATTTCAAAATCTTCGTTCGGTTCGGAAATTTCGGTTCGTTTTGCAATTTGCATACTCGGCAGCCAATCAGAAGCCAGCATCGAGTCAAGTCAAGTACAGTCTAATTTATTTATATAGCCCTTAATCACAATGTCTAAAAGGACTGCACAGAATTACGATGACACAATTACCTGATCTTAAACCAACATGTGGGCAAGGAACAACTCAAAACCTCAGCATGAGGAAAAAGAGAAACCTTGAGTAGGGACCTCACAAGTGGTATCCCCCTTTCAGGATGACCAGGGTGAATTACATTTAGCATTACAGTACACAAACATAGTAAACATCGAATAACTTTCATTCTTCCAGACTTTCCCCAGCGTTATAAGGTCGTGCATTTGCATATCATTTTCCAAAGTAGGCGCACAGAGAACACAAGAAAAATAGAAAATTGGTTAGGAATCAAGCCAAAACCTCAGCCCCAGAAGAAATATTCAAAAGAAGCTAACAAAATTGATGACACTACAAAACATAAACGTACATTAAAAGCATCGTGGAAAGAGGAGTTCACGTGGCTTGTAGCAGACGACGCAACGCAAACATTGCATGACTAGAGATGAGTAAATACAGGTACATACTGATGGCAGATGGAAAACAGTGATGTCATATACATGCAATGAATGTTATAAGTAGATTTATAATAAACTTCTTTTTAAAAGCTTTTTCCTGTTATATATTCTGATTATCAATCCTTAATACTTTGCAACAAAGTTTTTTTTGCAATGAGTCATTTTATTGTGTTTCAAGTTCTGAAAATGGGGCAGGCAACTTTATGGCTGGGCAGGCAACTTTTCAGAGTTGTCTGGTGGTAACTTTTTGTCCCGAGTTTCAGACACTGAGATATATCGTATTTATTCGTGTACAACGCATTTTTTTACCCCAAAAATAACTCAAAGTTTGGGTGTGTGTTATGCACAGGGTTTTATGGTACAGTGGAACCTCGGTTTTCGAAGGCCTCTCAGTTCGAACAAATCGGAGTTCGACCGAAAATTTCGAGTAATTCTTGCTTCCCTGTTGAGTCAAAAATTCGGAGTTCGAACGCCGGTAATGCGTGAATGCGTACGCTAGAGTGCGATGCTGAGCGGCGTACGGGTGTAGATCGTGTAGATCGCCCCCACCCCTCTCGACCAACCGTTATCACGTGTGCACTTGCCTCTTTTTGCTTTCGCTTTTAATATCGGTGAACGGAGTGTTTTAGCCCCTAACCATGCCTCCGAAGAAAGTCGGTGCAAGCAGGACAGGTGAAAAAAGAAAAGTTGTTCGTACAACTATTGCCTTTAAGAAAGACATAATAGCTAAATATGAAAGAGGTGTGCGAGTTTCCGATCTTGCTAGGGAATACAGCATGCGCCTTCTGCTGACCACCACAAAGGTAAGAAATCCTATTCATAATTCTTTTCTTTATCTTTTTTTTTTTTTTTTTTTTTTTACACGTGCGTGTTAGCGTAATCTTTCGTACGGAAGATTACGATAACGCGAACGTACGATTAGCCTAGATTAGCTTCATGTTTACGTTAAACATTCATGGTAAACATTCAGGGTGTTGAAACGGATTAAAACGATTTACATTATTTTTAATGGGAAAAATGATTTCGGTGATCGAACAAATCGGTTTTCGAACAGGGTTCTGGAACGGATTATGGTCGCGAACCGAGGTTCCACTGTAGTCTCCATCCATATTTGTGCAATGATTGATCGGTCGATAAATACCGCTGACCACAATTGCAAAACATTGGATGCAACAGTAATCGAACCCGGGTCACGGAGCTGAGAGTGCCAAATCCTTACCACTAGAACACCAGGGATGTAAATGACATACAAAAAGGCATTAGATTTCATCTCATTATCACAGTATTTTTATTTTCTGTGCCAGAGACGAATGTTTGAGAATGAAGAAAAAAGAAAGGTCTTTGAGGGACATTAAATAAATACATTGTACATTTTGTGTTAGTATTGTGTTCATAGTTTACATTAACAATAAATAATTTGAATCATGTTTGCTGTGGACCTCTACATTTGCTTCAGGGTTGCCTTTGGTCCCTCAGTATAATCAATGCCCGTATTGGCAGGTCAGGAAATTTTGATCAATGGCCATCTTTGTTCTGTTACTTAACTTCTTCTTCGGTAGTTCTCAAGCACAAGTACAAGGCTGCGCATTAGTATACAGCGACACCGCAGGAAGGGGAGTGTATTACACGACACCACAGTCCCATGTTTCCGTTTGACACACTTGGATTTGATGATTCTCAGGGGATCATCAAAGACTTGTAGATTTTGGTATAACCCAGTCCTAGTTAGTTTCTCTACAATTGTGTTCCTGACATGTTTGTAAAACTCATCTGCCCTCAATACGGGATGTTTCTTGTTAAGTAGTGTTGTAGCCACTACTTAGAAAAGATGTGCTCATATTGACACATCATGTGGCACTTCATTGAAAAAACACTGTGACTTTGTTTGACTTAAAATACGACTTGTGAGCAATGTTCCCTGTAATTTTCCACGGGTCTGAGTTCACACAAAGTCGGTGAGCAACGCTTGAAACAACAGTGAGCAACCATAATCCCAGGTGTGGCAAAATAATTCATGATTAAACATGTCCGAAACTTGACATCAAGTTACATTTTGCTGTTTCCAGCAATGCAAAATGATTTTTCTCTTTTGAATGAATTGACTCATGTACTATTGCAAAGGTTGTACGGCCTACAAAGGTCGTTTGTTCTTACAATTCTTGCACAAGATATCCATTTCTTTTTATTTCCTGATATATTTTGTTGCATAGTATTAACATTTTTGGGGGCTTATTTAGTCGGTTGTAAGATACAGAACTGTACTTATTCACATTTTTAGTGGAAGTACAATGTTGGCAACAAGATCCACTTGATATAATTGGAAATTATTTGTATGCAACCCAAACTTTTTCTTTTTTCTGTGTTTTTTTTTCTACTTTTTTGTTACTTTTTTCTTTTTGTTCTCTATTTACTTTTTTCCTACATTTCTTTCTTTTCTTTTTTTCTGGCGTTTTTACTAAATTTGTCCTTATTTTTTTCTCTTCCTTCTGTTTCTTTTTTTCCCAGCTTTTCACTACTTTATCATTTCGGTATTTTTTTCTTTTTTGTTCTATTCCCCCCTTCCTTTAAGTCATGTTGTGCATAATTTTACATCATATTTGGTCATGTTGGGATGAAAGAAGCAAAAACAAACTGAAGAGCCGTTTAGGACCCGAAAGAGCCGGTGCCTTTTAGTGAGCCGAGCCGAAGAAGCCGGTTCTCTACTTACTTTACTCAACTTCGTTCCACTTCGACTCGACTTCAAAATACCGCATTTAGGACACAACGTCAGGGGAACCGTGTATTTTTACCTTCATGCACTGTAACTTTGAATTAAGTCGCTTCTTAATTAGTAATTTTGAGCCCTCATTTTTGTGCGCTGGCTAGATTTTCTTGTGCACTGAGAATGTGCGAGCAGTGCGCGATTGCGCACGCGCGCAGCTCAGAGGGAACACTGCTTGTGAGTGTAAAGCTTGGTTTTGACATGTGACGCCTTTGCGCGGAAACATGACATGCACACATTTGACGGCATCCGCATGAAATGTAGCCGGCTGAGGCAGTTGGTCATCATTTGTACATACTAATGTACATATTGCATTCAAAAAATCTATATCTATATCAGGGGTCAGGGACCTATGGTTTGCGAGCCATATATGGCTCTTTCCATGAGTACATCTGGTTCGGAGATAATATAGAACTTGCCCAAATTTTGACTGTATTGTTACATGATTGCAGCAAAGCCAAGACACCATTGACTACTAAAAGGGTTCATTCCAGTATATATAGGGCATAACCTCAACTACAGTTTATATTTAAGGTGTCACCCCAACAGACCCCGTTTTGGCTGTAATTCGCGAAAGAATCATTTCTACAGATGCTAATTTAACAATCTATGTTCATTGTTGAGACACTTTATGATGAAAACCCATAGAACAAACTGTAAACACACAAAAAATCTTTTTCATTGGGTGATCCGTAGGAATGGGCAGAGCTATCCACACAGTGCTCATACTCTTTCTCCCTGCACTAAAGGTAACTTCGTTGGTGATTGGTCTCCTTGTTTGCAGCATGTTGTGACATTTTTACTAAAGAACTTTGCAAAATACCTTGTTTCAAAACTATTATTTAGGGCAGGGACGGAATCTATTGCACTGATACTTCACAAAGAAAAAGAAACAAAGAACAAAGATGGGCGGATAATAATATTCCACCTGTCCCACCTTTACTACTCGGGCGCCCCTGCCTGCCGTTAGAAAAAATGCATAAAACAGCCGCATCATTGCATAAGTGGCAGGGTTGAAAGCTATGGAAAAAAGTTGAGGTTTATAGTCCAAATTTTATGGTATTAAAATATTCGGTCTGCATTATACCACACGCACACCTGACGCCAACCGTGTAGGGAATTTGGCATTGACGTCTTTGGCTGCAGAAAGCCAAACCGGACACCGTTTTCAGCAAGACAGTTTTCCGCTTTTCTCCAAATTGTTTGTATTTTCCGATCATAACGGCATTCAAAATAGCGACTACTGTTGTGGCAAATCCTCAAAAGCATTTGCACTTGCATATATAGAAATAGATTTGCATACATGTCTACATTAACTTACAATACATTACTTGCTTGTGGGAAAAGGTCGGGGTGACCTCGGTTGAAGATACCGTTACCAGACGATTAGAGTTTACCTTGAAGATACCGTTGCCAGACGGCGTGCAAGGAACGGTCACGTACTCAGACGGCGTACACGGGACTGGTCACGTACTCATACGTGATACAGGACCGCCTTTTGGGGTGTACTCAATCGAAGCCTAATCGTCACTACCAGCTTTAAATACATTGTCATGTTCCTAGCTCTGTGAGATCTTTATTGACGCATCAATAAAGTGACAATCTCCCTCCGTAACGAGACTGGCTCCTGTCTATTTCTTTTATCCACTTATGAGAAGACTTTCTCTCGATTATCGGACCTCCAATTTCTACAACATTTGGCGCCCAACGTGGATTGGCACTAATTAAGTAAAAAAGAAAAGGGAAAAGACTTCTCAGTGGAACGGTCTCGAATGAGCGGTTGAGGTAAGGAAGATTTTTTTTCTCTCCTTACTTCGGTTTGCTTGTGGAGATTCGTGGGTGGACAGGAGCCTGTGGCGTCGGAGCTAAATTATGAAAATTCGTGCACGTGGGATTTTCCGTCTGTAGTCAGGCCCAAGTTCGGACGGATGAGATATATAGACTGAGTTGAGATTTTTATGTCCGACGGGAGTTCTGAGCTCAAAGAATCCTGTCTGTTTTGGGACATGGGCTGCTTGAAAACCTGGATAAAATGGTGCAGCGGCGTCGGTATTTGTATATTTATGATTGTCTTGAGATCTGTGTAAAGCTGTGATAAGACGTCGTCATTTGCTAGTGGCAGTTCAAAATAGACGATTTATATATTGTTAATACGGGAAATATTTATTTGTTTCCCTAGTGGATTTATGATTTGGGAGTCGGACATGTAACCTTGACTTAATAAGAAGTATGGTGCGTGGAAGACCGCCATTTTCTAAAATCTGATTTTGTTAGACCGACGCTAAAAAATGAGCAGTAATCGATGTTTTATTATTAAAATACTTTCGCATAGAACAGGCGATACAAAGAATGTGTGGGAATTGATGACATGTTTTGGTGTGGGAGATGTCTCATTCGGGAATGTTGGTGTGTGCCAGCTAGCGAGAACTGTGCGTGTGTGTTTCTGTCTGTGGATGTGTGTTCTCCCCCGCCCGGCTAGCTCAGTCGGTGGAGCATGAGATTCTTAATCTCAGGGTCGTGGGCTTCGCTGAGTGATTTTTATTTCAATGGCAGATAACATCGCTTGCTTAAATGTGATTTCTCTTTATTTAAATAATAACAGTCATTAAAAAAATGTTACCAATGAGCGAACGTTACTGCTTTTATATTTAATATTAAAAAGAGGTAATTATATAATAAAAATAAATACAAGTAAAAGTGTCCTAAACGTTTGTTAAAGACCCTTTTGAAATGTAATATTTATTTGACTGTTTATGCAAATTATATTCTGTATTTTTGTAAAAAAGGAAATAAAATATCTTATTTTGTACGCGGGTGATTTATAGTTAACTGTTTAAGGGCGAGGACGACGCTGTGCGGAGGAGAACCTTTGTGTTTTTGTCTTTTTTGTTTTTGTTTTGTTTGGCGTTGGGTGTGGAGTTATGGAGGCATGGATGAATGATGGAGTGACTGCTTCTTGGTTTTTGTGGGTTATTAGCGCAAACCGTTGGTTCTTTTTGTCTTTTTTGTTTTTTGTTTTTTACCCCCCCTTACCCCCACCACTCTGTCTTTCTCCGTGTGTAAGTTGAGCTCGACCGTGTGTATTGTTTTCCCTTTACTTTATGTAACGTTATGTTAAGTGGTGTCATAAAAATAAACAGGAATTAAATATAATGAAATACAACATCATAATTGTAAATGAGAAAAACTGGATGTGTCCCTAGGCCGTGACGACAAAAGTTTGCCCACCATTGACTTAAAACAATTGTTTTTGGGACGATAGACTGGTGGTTAATTGCGCTTTTAATGACTGATTTTTTTTTAGGTTCTTTTAAGAAGCAGAATGTTGGAAAAATTTTAAGCTGATTGTAGGCGATGATGAAATAGGTTGGTAAATTCTCTATAGAGCGTGACGTCTCGTTTGGTTTCATGTTATAGTCGTCATAGTTCCATTCCACTCCTTGTAGTTATTAGTATCGATACGACGACACACACACACACACACATACACATACTGCTGTCGTCTTAATAAAACTGAATCGTCTCTGCGCAGCACAACACAGTAGCCACGATCACACTCTCAGTCCACTCTTGGCGCCCATTCTCAGTCATCCCTCTTCTCAGAGCGCCCTAAGCCTTGCTTCCTTGATTGAGTAGAAGGACGTGTATAAATAGTGCAATTTGCGATAGAAGACAAGTTTGAATTACTGAAATTCCGAGTATCATGGGATGAGTCAGACGAAAGATAAACGTGCAACCAGTCGGAGTGCCGACGGACTACCAGAGACCAAATATGTTAACGACAGTACAGACTAAAGTTAATAATAGACTAAATAATAATACTAAATAATAATAATAGGCTAAATCTTAATGTGACGATACAGGCGAGAAGGGTACTGACACACCAAAGTCCAGAGAAACCTACACCCTCGGCGACGGCACTAAAGAGTGAGGTTACAACGCCGACAGCCAAAAATGAGTGCACGGCCAGTACGTAAAATTCGGGAAATTGTGTAGAAGAGGGAAACCGTAACCCTAACTCGGTAGTTGTGTAGGCGCATGGTCTCAAGGTGCACTGACTTAATTTGACTAAACAACTTAAATTTTTGTGGGCCATTTGTCTTGTCATATGTTTTATGTTTGTTCAATGTTGTAAATGTTTGTATACTTTCCTGTATTCTCTTTTTTCTTGTTTCATGTTTGTCTTGCGCTCGCCCACGTAACTGAAAAGAAAAAATAGAAAAATACGAAGGAAAATTGCCGCGGACGAGAGCGCGTGCGTTTTTAACAAAGAAGAAAAAGGAAGCGAATTTAAGTGCACAATGCAACGACAGAAACGTTTTGTTATCAACAGTAAGACCGGTTAAAAAATGTTGTTTTTGGGTGGAACCGAGAGCACATCGCGTCAGGAATCGAAAATGTTCGTTTTTTGGGAAATCAGTGTTTGACGCTAAGGGTGTTCAACATAACGCATAGGGGCCTAAGGGGTTCCAATAAAAATTTTTACGGTCCAAATTTTTTCTGTTTTTTCAATTGGAAAACGATAAATTTAGGAGTGGTAAGTTTGGAAAAATTATGTTGAGTTATTTCAGATTCATAGAGGTAATGCCAGAACCACACCATAGAAAGATGGAATAGTGACAGAAAATGAATAAAAATGTTTCGTTTTCAGTTAAAAATTGGAAAATAAAGGAATGTGAAGATGAGGAAAAATCCAATTGAGTGAATTAAATGGAGTAATTTGAGAATGTAAAGCATTGTTGTACGAGAATAGTGGAAGAGCGTGAGTTAATACTTTTTTTTCATTGAATATGGAGGAAATATTCATTGAATGGAATACAAATGAGTAAGATGAATCGTTGTAGATCAATGCACGTCGTTTTCGAATGAAGTAGGTGGAGCTAGGATAGTAGATTTAATTGGTTTGGGAAAAATAAATAAATAAATTGGAAGATTAAGTGAGATGGTTATATGTCAATTTCCCATTAAACAAGTGGGCTAAAAAGCACGTGTTAGAGGGCGTAGAAGAAGGGAGAGTTATGTGGAAAATGGATTGTTGGCAGAGCAAGTAAGGAAGTTACAAATACAGAAAGATAAGAGTTGGCAAAGGAAGAAATAAAAAGGCGAAAAGAAAGTAGGCGTTGAGGAAAAGAGAAGAGAGGGATATACAAGTGAAAAAAAGGAAGAAATGAAAAGGGGAAAAAGTAATTAAATGAAATATTTTTGTTGACAATTGGCCGGAGTAGAGAAAGCATATGTATGTGGACGGGTATGGCTAAATAACATCGGACAACCGAGGGTAATTCCAGAGTAATTTATAGCTAGCAATGAAATTAAGTCTGGATTAGAATCGGTGTTTATCTGGATAACTCAGAATAAGAACGCAAAATGGATTAACTACATTTATTACAACCAACAACGTTTATTAATTACATTACCGAGGCCTTTAGTGCAGTAGGAGAGCAATTACATGAGACATCTAGGATGGCCTGGCAGAATCATCAGGCCCTCGATTTTCTCTTGGCCAGTAAAGGAGGCGTGTGTCATATGATAAAGGAGGAAGGCTGTATGTATATACCTTTAAATACATCCGAAGCAGGAAGCTTCACAGAAGCACTGTCAAAGATTCGTGAGTTGAGCAATGAAGTGACAGTAAATACTGAAAAGAACAGTATCTCTTTTGATTGGTTCTCGTCTACATTTGGGTACTGGGGTAGTATGTTAGCGAAGGGGGGAAATTTTCGTACTAACTATCGTAATAATTATGTATTTGTTGTGTTTCTGTGCCATACCTATTCTTAAAAGAGGAATTCTTAAGACTTTTGGAGAACAAATGACAGTAGTGGCTAATACTAGGGTGGCAAGAAGCTCAATGAGCACAGTTAGTGATTAAATATCGAAGCCTATTCCTGAGGGAGGACAGATGACTCAACTAAATTCAAAACCTTGAATTTTATTTGGCAACGTTAATAGTCAGTCTACATTACATTAAATAATGGAGCATCTGCGGAAAGAGACACAAATGATAATCTACACTAATAACAATATCAAGTAGCACTAGGAATAACAGCAACAAATATATTGGTTTCTACTTGTGATTCTTTTGTTGGTATGTCACACTGCCGGGGAACAAGCTGCTGCCTGGGATGGTCATCGTCGCTTCCGGGTTTTTGGCTGCATGGAAACTGAGCGTGATGCCTGCTGGGATAACACTCACTCCAACATCTGACTTCACGCCACCCGTTGACGAATACGACAGTGCATGGTCTTCAAATTATGCACAGGGGTCAGGCCAAAGGCCGATGTATATGCTGTATCACTATCCACTCATCTTGAAATGTATCGACGGCTGTTACCAAAATTTGTTATCACTTATCAGTTTAATTATTCATTTACCTTTATCACGTACCGATCAACCGTCGACGGTCCACGTGTATAATACAGTATGTACGGATAAAGATAAATGAAGGGGGGGTTAGTGCATAGGTCAGATGTTTGGAGTGTTAGGGGTTTTTTCTTTTTTATTTAATGAAACATGAACAATGAAAGTTAGAGTAATCACAGCAGGCTGACCGCCAGAATTTTATTTTATTTTCGATTCGCGTAAACTCTGTCCTGTATTGATATCTATGATTGGTAATAATTTGCCACTACTCTGTATTCCTTTTCAATTTTAATTTCCATTCAAAGGAAAAAAAAAAAAAAAAAGGGGGGATTATGTTGTGGCAAATCCTCAAAAGCATTTGCACTTGCATATATAGAAATAGATTTGCATACATGTCTACATTAACTTACAATACATTACTTGCTTGTGGGAAAAGGTCGGGGTGACCTCGGTTGAAGATACCGTTACCAGACGATTAGAGTTTACCTTGAAGATACCGTTGCCAGACGGCGTGCAAGGAACGGTCACGTACTCAGACGGCGTACACGGGACTGGTCACGTACTCATACGTGATACAGGACCGCCTTTTGGGGTGTACTCAATCGAAGCCTAATCGTCACTACCAGCTTTAAATACATTGTCATGTTCCTAGCTCTGTGAGATCTTTATTGACGCATCAATAAAGTGACAATCTCCCTCCGTAACGAGACTGGCTCCTGTCTATTTCTTTTATCCACTTATGAGAAGACTTTCTCTCGATTATCGGACCTCCAATTTCTACAACACTACCATATAGCTGGATAGCGATTATGAATACAATATTTACGAAAGGCGAAAAAGGGCTGCGTAGCGACAAATGTAAGCCCTTTATCTGAAACCATGGCTGGAAAAAATATATTGCACCATACTTAGCCATGGAGGAGGATTTTTTTGAGTGGTTTCACGCTCATGAACAAAATGGATATGGAGTGTCTCAGCAAAGTCTTAGTCTGAAAGGTCTCAAGATTACACAAGACATCCAACAGGGTCAGCTTCAATGCGAGAATATACTGTAATTCAGGGGGTTCCAACCTTTTTCAAGGTGAAGTAGCTTAGCTAGAAAGGTAAACAGGTAAAAACTAAAAGGGAACTACGTAGCTTGCTAAAAGTGTAAAAATCCTACTAATGCCGGGAGAAAGTAAAAACTACATAGCTAGCTACACCGGAGGTCAATATTTAGCTTAATAACTAGCAAAAAAGATAAAACATTGGCTAGATACCATGTAAGTGGAGTCAAATTTAGCTTGCTAAATAGCTTGCTAACAAGCTATTAAGGTGGGAAGATAGCTAGCTACATATTTTAAAATGTAGCCAGAAAACTAGCTAAAACACTGCACGTTTTTTGTTCATTCCCTTCATAAAACCCATAAATTGGAATTTAGTTGTATTTCCTGTCAAATAAATCAATAAAAAGACGATAGTGTAAATGTATTTGAATATCTTAATATATTATTTTAATTGCTTAAAAATATGTATCGATAATTGCATATTTTGGTCCATAAAGTCCACAATTTGAAACTTTATTCTTTTTAATTTTTTAAATATTAATGTATCATGTTATTAATATGCTGTTACAATACTCTTATCACCGGGGAAATGATGGAATATTAGAGTTAAATAGACTCAGTCAACCACTAAAAAATATAATTTTACTAGAAAATCACCACGTTGGAGCCACCTGCTCTAATTTATAACTACATACCTGTCAATCTGTACGTTTTTACCGTACAAAGTACGTTTATTATGCATTTTAAGACGAGTACGACATACAAGAAAATCTGTACGGGAAAATGCACATTTTTCAATTATCGTTACCATCCGGTAAACACCGACTATCACCAAACGGCAAATCAATCAAGTCAAACGAGTTCGCCGTGGTAGCCTCTATCTCGGTATCGTTTCTTTTCGTTGCAAACGAAGCGAGCTGTTTGATGCTACTGTGCGCATGCTTCCCATCATGCATCATTCGGTGGTAGTTGTGGAGTGAAAGGAAGTTCGTCTCTTTTTAGAGAACCGGCTTTTTCGGCTCAACTCATTAAAGAGAGCCGTCTCTCAAACGGCTCACTTGCTTTGATGCATTATATTACGAATTATTATGTTGTATAATTAATTTAATGCAGAAAATGAATTCATAATTTGAATAAAAAAATGTATAATCTACTTCATTATATTTACATGTATTTTATCCTTCTATAGTGAACGTCCAAGCTGCTTAATTTTTGAACTTTTTTTATAATAAACCTAATTCGTGTCGAGCAACTCAGTATCTCACAACAAAATGTTAATGAACAATATATATGATTTAAGGAAACACATGTACAATATAACATGTTAAACTACATCAATAAACACGTTTGAAAAAAAATATGGAGTAAGATTATTTTGTATTTTGTAAGGGAAAATAAGATGGAAGAGTATGGAGCCCTGGAGGTTGACAGGTATGGGAGGTCAATATTTAGCTTAATAACTAGCAAAAAAGATAAAACGTTGGCTAGATAGCATGAAAAAGAGTCAAGTTTAGCTAGCTAAATAGCTTGCTAACAAGCTATAAAGGTGGGAAGATAGCTAGCTACATATTTTAAAATGTAGCCAGAAAGCTATCTAAAACACTGCTCGTTTTTGTGAAATAAATCAATAAAAAGACGATAGGGTAAATGTGTTTAAATATCTTAATATATTCTTCTAATTTCTGTTAGGAACTTAATATTATAATGTACTGTTTTCGTGTTCGAATTAGTTATCTGACTCCATTAACCAAACACAACCTGCATTCTCCTAACGATGCGCGCTCGTTTCTTGATGGAAGAATGAACAAGAGACCGGCATTTCCACGCGGGGTCAGATTTAATTTCTTAAACGATTTAACTAAGTGAATTAGCCAAATTAGTGTCGCTTGAGTCTCTGTCAAGCCTCCTCTCTCTATCCTTTGCCTTTCTTCCTCTGCCCACGTTTTTCCGCAAGCTGGTGTGTCGGCTCCTCCCATGGGCGTGCCAATGAAAGCCCCCCCCCCCCGTGGGGTCCACCCCCTCGCCTCGATGTCTGGAGGAACTCAAAACAGGAGAGCGTTTCTACGTCATCAGGGGCTTGTTCTACAAACATCGCCTGCTGTCCCTGTCATGATTGCCAAAATGAAGAAACCTGGGACAATCGTTTGGCGCGCAGGAGCGCGCTCTCTGATTGGCTAGCACTCTCCTCTTAAGCTGTCAGCGGCCAGAGGAGAGTGTCAGACCGTACTTGTGTTTCTCTGTGTGTTTTGCCAGATTCCAGTACCAAAGACCTCTCCTGTTTGATTCTTGCCTGCCTCCGGTTTTGACCTGTTTCTGTCCCTTGTTTACAACCTGCTCTCCTGCCCTGGCCATCGACCCGCCCGCTAAGCCGTATCGATTCTGCCTACCTGTCACGGAACTGCCATTCCGTCCAACGCTGATAGCGACCGACAACCATCGGCTTCCAAAGCAAGCTCTGTCAGCTCAATCCAATAAAGATTCCTTTAAAACGAACGCAATTGGGTCCGAGATTCCATTCTGGTTCGTGGCAGTACCCCCCCGTCATAGTCCTGTTATTAAAATTCCCCAGCCAAAACAATCCGCATTCAGATCAGCGTGACCTGAAGTCCACTCAGTGAAACTCTTCATTGCACTCAATAAATGTAACTTATATTTAATCGTATAAAATCCTTTATAGTAAAATGTATAAAATCCTTCATTGCTTAAAAACATGTATCGATACTTTCATTTTTTTGTCCAGAAAGCCCACGATTTGAAACTTTATTTTTTTTAATTTCTTAAAATATTAACATATCATGTTATTACTATGCCACGGGTATAGGCGGCCCGCGGGCCAGATCAGGCCTGCTAAGGGATTGAATCCGGGCCAAGAGACAACACTCAGAGAAGCGCAAGAGAAAAACAAGCTGCAGGTTGAAATTTCTCAACTTGATGATGCCAAAGCCAGGTGCCTCGAACAAAGACACTGTACTTGTTTTTCTCTCTCTCTCTCTCTTTTCCACCCTTTTCTCCCACTCTCTGTCTCTTTCACTCTCTGTGTCTCTCTTTTTCTCCGCAGGGTTGAAAGTTAGAGAAAAAAGTAGCGGCTTATAGTCTGGAATTTACGGTATATATTTTTTGTCCCCTGCCCACTGCCCGATGATTGCTGCGATGGGCTCCAGCACCCCCGCGACCCTACTGAGGATAAGCGGTGCATCTAATGAGATGAGATGAGATTTTTTTTCAAGCCTTTTTGAAGGCGCGTCGCTACTTCGTGGTTCCACGTTCGCGGGTTCAGAGCTTCGCAGGTCTTAAAAATAATAATAACAAAATCTCATCCCATCTCATTAGCTGCACCACTTATCCTCAGTAGGGTCGCGGGGGTGCTGGAGCCCATCCCAGCAATCATCAGGCAGTGGGCAGGGGACACCCTGAACTGGTTGCCAGCCAATCGCAGGGCACACGGGGACAGACAACTCATTCGCTCATTCGCACCTAGGGACAATTTGGACCGGCCAATTCACCTGAAATGCATGTTTTTGGAATGTGGGAGGAAACCGGAGTGCCCGGAGGAAACCCAAGCAAGCACGGGGAGAACATACAAACTCCGCACAGGAAGTCTGGAGCTGGATTTGAACCCACGCAGGAGGTTCCCAAGACATGAACTGTGCTGCACATGCGCTAACCACTGCGCCGCCGTGCTGCCCATAATAATAAAGTAATTTAAAAAAAAATTACGCATTTTTGCAGGGGTGTCGCTACTTCGCGGATTTTCACTTTTCGCGGGTGGGCTTGGTCCCCATTAGCCTTGATAACCGGGGGATGACTGTATTACACTCCCAACAAATGCGAAACGAAGTGGTTTTGGTTATATGCTCGCCATTACATTCCCGAAAAGTGATATAAAAGTGAGATAAAAACGAGGTAAACGTGGTTATAGTAGCGAAGGGGATGCAAATCTGGGCAGGGACGCATTTCTCGGCAGACATGAAAAATAACACGCCTACCACCAGCAAGAAGCCACCCCCGCACGCGCGAAGCCTCCAAGCCGCCAGCCATCCAGCGAGCGACGGCTAGGTTCTCACAGCAGCTAGCGGAAGCTAACGGTTCTTTACCTTGATGGACGGCGACGTTACAGCCGTGTCCATCGCAGTACACCAGCGGATTCTCAGCCCAGCCTCGCTCGTCGGAACACACGCAGCAACCACCGACCATTTCCCGCATAATGTTCCCATAAGAAGAAATGGATTTCCCTCGTTTCCGTGAACGGAGCGGATGTCGCTTCAGGCCTGCCAAGGGCTGGTTCCGCTTTCGAGAGCGGCGCCGAGCATGTTGGTAGGCCGCTTGGTACTGGAGCAATCTCGGCGTAAGGTTCGCTGGTGGTGCCGCTGCTGTTTTTTCCGTAATGTCCTCTCAGTCCCCCCTAATAGTGATGTGTCGTTCACGGACGGAACGGCTTTAAAATGAAAGAGCCTGCATTTGGATCTCTCTCTCTCTCTTGTTCTCTCTCTCTCTCTCTTGCACTTTCTATTTCTTTCTCTCTTGTTCTCTCTCTCTTTCTCCTTCTTTCCCACTTTCATTTTCTTGCTTTCTTTCTTTTTTCTTTCTTTTTCTTTGTTTCCCCCCCTCTCTTTGTTTTTCTTTATTTTTTCTTTTGCATCTTCTATCTCTTTCTCACTCACTCTCTTTCTTGCTCTCTCTTTTCCCTTATTTTCTCTCTTTCTCTCTCTCTTCCTCTCTCTCTCTTTCTCTTTCTCTCCCTTGCACTTTCTATCTCTTTCTCACGCCGTCTCTTTCTTGTTTTATTTTTCTCTCTTCGTCTCTCTCTCTCTTTCTTTCCCACTTTCATTCTCTTGCTTTCTTTCTCTGCATTTCTTTGTTTCTCCCCCTCTCTTTGTTTCCCTTTCTTTTTTCTCTTGCACTTTCTATCTCCTTTTCACTCAATCTCTTTCTTGCTCTCCTTTTTCCCTTATTTTCTCTATCTCTCTCTCTCTTCCTCTCTCTCTCACTCTTTCTCTCCCTTGCACTTTCTATCTCTTTCTCACGCCGTCTCTTTCTTGTTTTCTTTTTCTCTCTTCGTCTCTCTCTCTCTTTTTTTCCCACTTTCATTCTCTTGCTTTCTTTCTCTGCATTTCTTTGTTTCTCCCCCTCTCTTTGTTTCCCTTTCTTTTTTCTCTTGCACTTTCTATCTCTTTCTCACTCACTCTCTTTCTTGCTCTCCCTTTTCCCTTATTTTCTCTCTCTCTCTCTCTCTCTTCCTCTCTCTCTCTCTCTCTCTCTCTCTTTCTCTCCCTTGCACTTTCTATCTTTTTCTCACGCCGTCCCTTTCTTGTTTTCTTTTTGTCTCTTCTTCTCTCTCTCTCTTTCTTTCCCACTTTCATTCTCTTGCTTTCTTTCTCTGCATTTCTTTGTTTCTCCCCCTCTCTTTGTTTCCCTTTCTTTTTTCTCTTGCACTTTCTATCTCTTTCTCACTCACTCTCTTTCTTGCTCTCCCTTTTCCCTTATTTTCTCTCTCTCTCTCTCTTCCTCTCTCTCTCTCACTCTCTCTTTCTCTCCCTTGCACTTTCTATCTTTTTCTCACGCCGTCCCTTTCTTGTTTTCTTTTTGTCTCTTCTTCTCTCTCTCTCTTTCTTTCCCACTTTCATTCTCTTGCTTTCTTTCTCTGCATTTCTTTGTTTCTCCCCCTCTCTTTGTTTCTCTTTATTTTTTTTTCTCTTGCACTTTCTATCTCTTTCTCACTCCCTCTCTTTCTTGCTCTCTCTTTCCCCTATTTTCTCTTTCTCTTCCTCTGTTTCTCTCTCTCTCTCTTGCTCTCTTGCACTCTCACTCCCTTGATATCTCTCTTTCTTTTCCACTTTCATTCTCTTGCTTTCTTTCTCAGTATCTCTTTGTTTCTCCCTATATCTTTTCCGTCTTTCATCCTCTTTCTTTCTCTCTTTCTTTCTTTCTTTCTATCCCTCTCTTTGTTTGTCTCTTTTTTCTCTTGCGCTTTATATCTTTTTCTCACTCCCTCTCTTTCTTGCTCTCTCTTTCTCTTATTTTATCTCTCTCTCTCTTTCTTTCCTACTTTCATTCTCTTATTTTCTTTTGCTGCATCTCTTTGTTTCTCCCTATATCTTTTCCCTCTTTCATTGTCTTTCTTTCTTTCTTTCTTTTTGCCCCTCTCTTTGTTTCTCTTTATTTCTTTTCTCTTGCACTTTCTATCTCTTTCTCACTCCCTCTCTTTCTTCCTCTCTCTTTCCCCTATTTTCTCTTTCTCTCCCTCTGTTTCTCTCTCTCTTGCTCTCTCACTCCCTCTCTCTCTCTCTTTCTTTTCCACTTTCATTCTTTTGCTTTCTTTCTCAGCATCTCTTTGTTTCTCCCTATATCTTTTCCCTTCCCTTCTCTTCTTTCTTTCTTTCTACCCATCTCTTTGTTTCTCTTTCTTTTTTTCTCTTGCACTTTATATATTTATCTCTATTCTTACTCCCTCTCTTTCTTGCTCTCTCTTTCCCTTATTTTATCTCTATCTCTTTCTTTCCCACTTTCATTCTCTTTTTTTGCTGCATCTCTTTGTTTCTCCCTCTCTCTTTGTTTCCCTTTCTTTTTTCTCTTGCACTTTCTATCTCTTTCTCACTCACTCTTTCTTGCTTTCTCTTTCCTCTTATTTTCTCTATCTCTCTCTCTATTTCTCTCTGTGTGCCTTTCTCTCTCGCACACACACTCTCTCTCTCTTTCTTTCCTAGTTTCATTCTTTTGCTTTTTTCTCCCCATCTCTTTGTTTCCCCCTCTCTCTTTTCCCACTTTCATTTTCTTGCTTTCTTTCCCCCCATTTCTTTGTTTCTCTCTTTCTTTTCCTCTCTCTTGCATTTTCTATCTCTTTCTCACTTGCTCTCTTTCTTGCTCTCTCTTTCCCCTTATTTTCTCTCTCTCTCTCTCTCTCTCTCTCTCTCTCTCTCTCTCTCTCTCTCTCTTTCTTTCCCAGTTTCATTCTCTTGCTTTTGTTCCTCCCCATCTCTTTCTTTCTTTCTACCCCTCTTTTTGTTTCTCTTTCTTTTTTCTCTTACACTTTCTGTCTCTTTCTCACCCCCTCTCTTTCTTGCTCTTTCTTTACTCTCCTTTTCTCTCTCTTGCTTTCTTTCCCACTTTCATTCTCTTGCTTTCTTTCTCCCCATGACTTTGTTTCTCTCTCTTCTTCTCTCCCTTGCACTTTCTATCTCCTTCTCACTTCCTGTCTTTCTTGCTCTCTCTTTCTCTCTTCTTTGCTATCTCTTTATTTCTCTAGCTTGCTCTTTCTTTCCCCATCTCTCATTATTGCTCTCTTCTGCTCTCTCTTTCTGTCTTTCACTGTTTCTCTCTTTCCATATTTTTCTCCCCGACTCTTGTTCTCTTTCTCTGTCTTTCTTTTTTGCTCGTTCCTATCTCTTTATTTCTCGCTATCCTTATGTCTTTTTTTTCTCTATTTCTTTCTCACTCCCTCTTTCTTTGTTTTTGTCTACCTCCCTATTCTTCTCCATCTTTTTTCTTTTTTGCATTATCTCTATCTTTTCCCCTTCCCTTCTTTCTTTCTCTCTCTTTCTCTCTTTATCACTTTCCTTATCTCCCTAACCTTCTCTATCTCTTTTTTCTACCTCTTTTTTTCTCTCCATATTTTTCTCTCTCACCGTCTTTCTCTCGTCCTCTTTCTCACACTCTTTCATTCTTTCTATATCTGTCTGTCTTTTACTCTCTATCTCTGTTTCTCTATCTTTATCACTTTTCACTCCCTCTTCCCTGTGAATTTCCCTGCGGGGATGAATAAAGTATCTATCTATCTATCTCTATCTATCTATCCTCTCTTTTTATAGTTATTTCTTGTTCTCTCTTTTTCACTCTTTCTCTTTTTCTCTCTCAAGTTTCAATTTGGTAAAGGTTTGCTGTATATTCAAACAATAAATGCTAAAATAATAAAGTAGCATAAAAAAATTTAAATTAATTAATGTTTCATTCATATTAGTAATGCAGTATATCAATTAAAGCAAACAAAACCCGAAGAATCCAGTTTTTGGGGAGCTGGCTCCTTTAAGTGAGTCGAGCCAAAAAAGCCGATTCTCAAAAAAGAGCCGGATTTCCCACCACTTGTCCCCAGTAGAGGTGATGCAGTGCGCATGCTCACATTGGATCCTCCGGGTAGGGAGAAATGCACGACGCAGTAGCACGATAATTTTAATTGAAGCTCCAACGCAATATTTAGTACAATCAAGACCAATGACCTTTTATTATTTTTTAAGAGTGACGTTCATTTTTTATCACAACATTGAGACACGAGGGGGGTGAAGAACTAAAACCGCTGGATGGACGAATCATGCGACAACAGCGCCCTCAGCAGGTTGTTATTAAAACAAAACAAAAAGCATTACAAGGGATTTCACCATCCCAACGTCAGCCAATCGCTCCCCTTATTAAAGATTACAAACACAACGCACCTATTTACTCACAACTAGACAGTCCGTAGACTAAAAACAAAGACAATATGTGCCAAATAGTTTCCTTTATTTACCAAATAAAAACTACAGGGTTTGCAGAAACCACCATCTTGATGGATGATTGAATGAAAACTTTATATGAAAAACAGAACAAAAACAATGACTCAATAACAAAATAATGTTAACATAACATGTTCGAAAACGGGGTAGTAAGAAGCAGACACTTATTTTCCCCACCCCTTCATATTACCTATTAATTACATTCTATAGATAGCTCCTCTTTTGTTTCTAAATACAACACAATTTCAAGGATACACACATTACTGTCATTTCCTGCACGGTTGTCATGGCGCCCAGCTGGCCCCGCCCTCTTGACACCGGCTGACCTGCATTTTCTGATTATAAGCCGCTACTTTTTTCCCTAACTTTCAACCCTGCGGCTTATTTGGGGATGCGGCCAATATATGTCATTTTTCTAACGGCCGCTAGCGGCGCTCGAGTGTTGCTACCATTAACTGCCCTGTCAAAGCTATATTATTATTATTAAAGCTTCGAAAAATCTCTCGGTGTACCGTCTTTCTTTGTAAATATGTGTAACCCATGTACAATATGTATTTGCAACTGTATATTTTTGTAATGTATTTATTTGTATTTTTTTTTTAGACACTTATTCTGATATGTTTTGCACGTGTGAAGGAAAAATGAGGGGCGGAACAAACGCGGGGTGCCGAGTTTAAGTGGGGACCGCTAAAGGTGAGGGACGGACAAGGAAAGAAGAGGGGGTAAAAAGTTGGTTAAAGAAAAAGGAGTTGCGTGAGTAAATGTGTTCATCTGATATTATATATATATATATATTTTCCCACCCTTACCTTTGGAAACATACACTTTTTTCCTTGGATTACTTCGGACTCTGCGGGTCTGCATCAAACCTTAAGTACCGGTATCATTTTCCATTCATTTTGCCGGCTGTGATTTTGGAACTGTGGACTTTAATGAAGGACATTTAGTTTCAATCGCGGGACTTGAAATTGGGTTTGGGTTAATTTTGTGTTTGTGTTACATTTTTAAATGTGGGTGCATGCGGCTTATATACAGGTGCGGCTTGTGTATGTACAAAATCGGTTTTCCTCTTAAAATGTGGTGGGTGCGGCTTATAATCAGGTGCGCTCTAAAGTCCGGAATTTATGGTACTCCTATGGGTACTTAAACGTGGCTTTTGGAACTGCCCTTTGCCAGATCGTTGTTCACCCTTGTTGAAAACCTGTTCATGCCTGTTTGATACCTGTTTATTCTTGTTGTGCTTGTTGGACATTGTTGCACTTCGGTGTAACATTCTGAGAGATTCCTGCAAGTTCTGTTTAATCCCATTAAATGCCTAGTCGGTAGTTTTGCCTGGATTTGAGCCTGCTTTGTTTTGTTTTTGGTCCGTTTGTGTGTCGGACAACTTTTCTTTCTCAATTAAAGGGACAGATCGTCTACGCAACAGGTGTCAAACAGGCGGCCCGCGGGCCAGATCAGGTCCACTAACTCCACACACAGACACACACATACTTTTCCTGGTTGTTCTCACCTTTGGGATTTTGAATTTACTACATGTTTGGACGATTGTCAAGTCAATGTATTTATTTGTATAGCCCTTAATCACAAGATGTCTCAAAGGACTGCACAGGTTACAATGACACCATCCCCTGATCTAAAACCTGTCAGGAAACGGAACGGGAAGCAGGAAGTCAGAACTCATATGCATAGACGATCTGTCACTTTAATTAGGAAATAAAAGTTGTCAAACACACAAACGGACTAAAAACAAAACAAAACAAAACAGGTTTAAAGGCAATCAAAATTACAAACTAGGCATTACTCATATCAAACAGGAATGAACAGGTCTGGCAACGGGCAGTCCCAAAAGGAGCGTTAAAGTACTCCAAAAGCAATCAGTCCAATGCGTCTCAGCCGGTGTCAAGGGGCGGGGCCAGCTGGGCGCCATGACAACCGTGCAGGACATGACAAAACCATAATGCGAGCAAGAAAAAACTCAGAACCTCAGCAAAGGGAAAATAAGAAACCCTGAGAAGGGTCCTCAGATTGTTCTAAAAAAAAATAGTTGAAATTTTCTTTAATAAACCCATTGCCTCCTACAGTATAAACAAATACAACGCATTATCCTTCATTTCCTTTGTTTTCTATCTGTGTGTCACCCAGGCACGCTAGCTACTTGGTTTCCAGTTGGTGTTCACCGCGTACTATGTGGGATGAGAACTCGTAACGGTCCCGACTGCGATGGCCGCAGACGTTGCACTGTAGCGGGTCACGGAAACCGTGACAGCCCATGTGTATGGTGAACATGACGTAGTCCAGAAAGATGACCTTGCAGTGGCGACAGGAGTAGAAAGCCATGGGCGTCCCCCCAACTTCTCCTTCAGCCGTCGCCATCTGCAAAGTTTCCAGAGGTGACAGGGAAATGGGCTGAGTGTGTGGGAGTCCGTTCTGATGGTTCAGCCCACCCAGCAGGTGGCCCAGGCCATACATAATATGAGATCCCTGGGAGCCATCGGTGCTGACGGCTTCCATGCCAGGAGTTTGCTTCGGGCTGTGAGGAAGACCTGGCACGATCACCTTATGGCTGTTGGTATAGCTGAGAGGACTGACATCATTGCGGCCTAACAGAGTTGGGTACGGCCTTTGGGAGTGAGCTGGATCAGTATTTGAGCCCATTAGTGGCTGATAGCAGTGGACCCCAGGCCCTGGGGTGACTAACTGATGGTCCTGTTGGTGAATCGGGTTCCTGTTCAAGCTGAGGTCCAAACAGACACCGCTGTCACCTACATAAACACCATGAAAACAAAACATGCATACATTTATCATCATTTCATAGTAGGGATGGGTAATAAATCATATAACAAAATTTTACGGACTATAAAGCACACTAGAAAAAACAACTTGGTTAGAAATTTCGGAAGTTCAATTTTGGTTCCAATCAGAAGCCTGCATCGAATAACTTTGTGCTTCCGGACTTTCTCGAGCGTTATAAGGTCGTGCATTTGCATATCATTTTCCAAAGTAGACGCATGGAGAACAGAAGAAAAATGGACGAGTGGTTAGGAATCAAGCCAAAACACCAGCCCCAGAAGAAAGATTCAAAAGAAGCTAAAAAAATTGACGCTACAAAACGTAAACATACATTAAAAACATCGTGGAAAGAGGAGTCCACGTGGCTTGTGGCAGATGACACAACGCAAACATTGCATGAATGAAGATGAGTAAATACAGGTACATACTGATGGCAGATGGAAAACAGTGATGTCATATACATAGAATGAATGTTATAAGTAGATTTATAAAAAACTTAATTTTAAAGTGTTGTTCTGTTATATATTCTGATTATCAATCCTTAATACTTTGCAGCAGTGGGGTTTTTTTTCGCGATTAGTCGTCTTATTGTGTTTCAAGTGGTGAAAAATGGGGCAGGCAACTTTATGGCTGGGCAGGCAAATTTTAAGAGCTGTCTGCCCTGGTGTCCAGTAACTTTTTCTCATGAGTTGCTTTTCACTGCCAGGAACGGTAAAAAATAATCAGTTAGATAACCCTGTTACTTCAAAAATAACACAGTTACGTAACCGCGTAATTTCCAACACTGTCGATGAAGTATTGGTAGGTGCGGCCAAACACCAATGTCTATATAGTCAGGGTCAGGGTTGGGTAGGCTTACTTTAACTGGATTACTTGCAATTACTTTTGGATTACTCCAATACCAAATATGCAAATAAAAGAAAAAATAAACTAAATATGAATAAAATGACTAAATTTCGTGCAGGCTTGGGGAGTAACGGAATACACGGAACGGCAAAAATGATGTTGGCAAGCTGTTTGGATTTATTTTCATTTTGTTTCTGTCGCATTTTATGTTTGTTTTGCCGGAGATCAAAGAGATCAAAGCCAGGAGAGAACGCTTACCACGTGTTGTGAGTCATAATTTTTTTCATATTTAGTTTATTTTGTCTTTTATTAGCATATTTGGTATTGGGGTAATCCAAAAGTAATTGAAAGTAATCCAGTTAAAGTAACCCTAACCAACCCTGGTAATGAGTACTCATGTGCAGCCATAACCGAGATCAGAAAAAGAAATGTGCTTATTTAAAGGTCAAAAGTAATTGAAAGTAATACAGGTAGGGTTACTTTAACTTGATTACTTTCAATGACTTTTGGATTACTCCAATACCAAATTTGCTAATAAAAGACAAAAGAAACTAAATATGAATACAATGACAACATTTTGTGCAGGCTTGGGGAGTAACGGAATGCATGGAACGGCAAAAATGATGTTGGCAAGCTGTTTGGATTTATTTTCATTTTGTTTCTGTCGCATTTTATGTTCGTTTTGCCGGAGATCAAAGAGATCAAAGCCAGGAGAGAACGCTTACCACGTGTTGCGAGACATCATTTTATTCATATTTAGTTTATTTTGTCTTTTATTAGCATATTTTGATATTAGATAGATAGATAGATAGATAGATACTTTGTTCATCCCCGAAGGGAAATTCATTGGAGTAATCCAAAAGTAAAAGTAATGTGAAAGTAATCCAGGTAGGGTTACTTTAACTTGATTACTTTCAATTACTTTTGGATTACTCCAATACCAAATATGCTAATAAAAGACAAAAAAAACTAAATATGAATAAAACTATAACTTACAACATGTGGTAAGCTTTCTCTCCTGGCTTTGATCTCTTTGATCTCCTAACTAACATAGAATGCGAAAGAAACAAAATGAAAATAAATCCAAACAGCTTGCCAACATCATTTTTGCGGTTCCTTGTATTCCGTTACCCTCCAAGCCTGCACAAAATTTATTCATTTTATTCATATTTAGTTTCTTTTGTCTTCTATTAGCATATTTGGTATTGGAGTAATCCAAAAGTCATTAAAAGTAATCCAGTTAAAGTAACCCTACCCAACCCTGACTATAAGCTACTGCTTTTTGCTACACTGTAACTTTAAATACGTGGCACCACTGAGGAAAATGGCGAGCTGCTCTTTACCACAACGCATGTGCTCTAAATACAAAAGATTCATGACATCCTTCGAGAGGAATTAGTCGATGTTTTTTGCCAAAACTTTTCATAAATACATAACATTAGCAGCTGGGTTGGGTAGGGTTACTTTAACTGGATTACTTTCAATTACTTTTGAAAGTAATCCAGTTAAAGTAACCCTACCCAACCCTGCATATAGTGTAGTATAAAGCACCCGTAAAAGCACAAATTCAACAAACAAAACATTTTCTATAGAGCGACATATTAAGGCTATAAGATGTTGAACTTGAAGAATCAACGAAGAAGTTGGAGGAGGTACTTACATGTTAACTTCTGCGGCATGGAGCTCTTGCGTTTGGCTACATTTGTGGCCAGCCTTTCAAGAACCAGGGCACGCTCGCTGCCCATCGGACTTCTTGAGAAGAGTCTGTCTGCCTCAAACAATGAGAGCAAAAAAGCTTAGCGATAGAATAGACAGAGAACCAAAGACGGTGATGAAAGATGATAGAATAGTCCCTGTTCTTCTCTAATTTAGGCTTAAAAAGTCAACCAAACCTCAGCTGCTTGAAGTGAAAGCACAAGATATAAGATCAAATGTTCCTTTGACTTCACTTCCTTTGTACTTTACCGACGCAGGATGAGGATGTACTTCCTCACCGCGAACGCACTAACCGGCGTCAAAGTACGACGTCGGTGACCGCATAGGCGCAGTACTGCGTGGGTGTTTTTGTTTGCTCCCAGAAAGAAAAGGTCTTCTGAAAACTGCTCTAAATACAGTAACTACTTAGTATTCCTGCATGGAGAGGAAGTGGTCTGTTAAGCAGTAGGCTAAACCACCACAGAATGCTTAACCTATACAGCAGGGGTCGGGAACCTATGGCTCGCGAGCCATATATGGCTCTTTCTATGAGTATCTGTGGCTCAGAGACCAATTTGATTGCATGCAAAATTTCTCCATCTTGTTCAAAACCGAAGTTATCTATCCTATTCAGGTACACGTAAAACCAAAGCTAAGTTTAAAGGTAACACTTCGCAGTATATATAGGGCACGTTTTCACTACAATTTACAGTCAAGGTGTCACACAAAAAAAGGGGGAAAAAAACTCGTTTTGGCTGTACAACGCTAAAGAATCCTTTATTTAAAAGTTCACTATATAATCTGTGTTCAGTGTTCAGATACTTTATGATGAATCCACAGAACTGTAAATACGCCAAAACACCGGAAGAGAACTTAGTCATTTGATTGGGTGAGTGGGAGGGATGGGTGGAACTATGCAAAAAGTACAAGCATTCCCTCCCATCTCTCGCCAAAGGTAAGCACATAAGGCTCCCTATTCTCAGAATGTTGTGACGTTTTTACACAATAAATGCTTGCATCTGGTTTTGAAACCAATATGTATGAAAAAAAGGGTCAAAAGGAGTTTATCCGATCTTGAGTCATTGCAAGAAAGAGACAAGTTTAAAGTGGTCTGTTTGTTGAATTTGGGACAGGGGCTCTGGCACTATTCTCTTTTCATAATTTTTATCAAATCATCAAAAATAAATGTGCTGAAGACTAAGCTTTTGTCTGGGGTGCGGGTTTAGCAATTTTGTAAATTTGTCTCATAATATATGGTGTGGCTCTTTCCCAAAATAAAATTAATATTTTTTGCTTTTATGGCTCTTTGAGTCAAAAAGGTTCCCGACCCCTGCTATACAGGGTTGGGTAGGGTTACTTTAACTGGATTACTTTCAATTACTTTTGGATTACTCCAATACCAAATATGCTTATAATAGACAAAAGAAACTAAATATGAATAAAATGACTCAATTTTGTGCAGGCTTGGAATACATGGAAGGGCAAAAATGATGTTGGCAAGCTGTTTGGATTTATTTTCATTTTGTTTCTGTCGCATTTTATGTTCGTTTTGCCGGAGGTCAAAGAGATCAAAGCTGCATGGCTGCATTGGTGTGTGAGTGTGTGTGTGAATGGGTAAGTGTGAAGCACATTGTAAAGCGCTTTGGGAGGTCTTCATTGACTTGAAAAGCGCTATAGAAATGCAGACCATTTACCATTTACCGTCAATAGTCAGCATTGACTGTCTGTCAGTGTCAACTGAGCTCGTGTACTGAAAATGTATTTAGGATAGAATAGAGAACAGAGAATCCCTACTGATGTCCAGTGTTCCCTCTAAGCTGCGCGTGTGCGCAATTGCTCACTGCTCGCACATTCTCTGCGCACAAGAAAATCTAGCCGGCGCACAAAAATGAGGGCTCAAAATTACTCATTAAGAAGTGACTTAAGTCAAAGTTACAGTGCATGAAGGTAAAAATACACGGGTTCCCCTGACGTTGTGTCCTAAATGCGGTATTTTGAAGTCGAGTCAGAGTATAACGAAGTTGAGTAAAGTTAGTAGAGTTTGTCGAGAACCGGCTTCTTCAGCTCGGCTCACTAAAAGGAACCGGCTCTTCAGGTTGTTTTTGCTTCTTTAATCCCAACATGACCAAATATTATGTAAAACTATGCACAAAATGACTTAAAGGAAGGGGGGAATAGAACAAAAAAAAAAAAAAATGAAAAAGTAGTGAAAAGCTGAAAATTTTTTTTTTAGAGGAATTTAAAAAAAAGTAGAAAAAAACATGGAAAAAAGAAGAAAAAGTTTGTGTTGCATTCAAATAATTTCCAATTATATCAAGTCAATCTTGTTGCCAACATTGTTCTTCCACTAAAAAATGTGATTAAGTACAGTTCTGTATCTTACAACCGACTAAATAAGCCCCCAAAAATGTTAATATTATGCGACAAAATATATTAGGAAATAAAAAGAAATGGATATCTTGTGAAAGACGTTTGTAGGCCGTACAAGCTTTGCAATAGTACACGAGTCAATTCATTCAAAAGAGAAAAATCATTTTGCATTGCCAAGCATCAGCAAAATGTAACTTGATGTCAAGTTTTGGACATGTTTAAAAATTAATTATCTTGCCACACTTGGGATTGCCGTTGCTCACTGTTGTTTCAAGCGTTGCTCACCGACTTTTTCAGCAGTTGCTTTGCTGTAATTGTGCGCATGGCACCTCTCTCTGTGGTCCTCCAGTGAGCTACGCTGCTTGTATCTGAGACTGCAAAGGTTGCACTTAAAAAGTTTCTCATCTGTGGGTCAGAAATGTTAAATTCAGAGGATGACATTTTATTTTTTAACAAATATTGCTGATCCCCAAATCTAAAACCGGACATGCAGTATAGAAACCTCATGCGTTGACAAAAGAGCAAACCTCTTTGACCTGCTGCCTTCTGGCAAGCGCTACAGGACACACAAAACAAAAACAAACAGACTCAGAGACAGTTTCTTCCCCAGAGCCATCATCACCCTTAACACACGCCACACAAACAACTGAAACTCTTGCAAACACATTACCTCATACAGATGTCAAATTGTATTCATGCCCATGCTCACTTTGCACAATGTTGACTATTTTTGCACATATTGCACTAATACACAGGCGTCAAACAGGCGGCCTGCGGGCCTGATCAGGCCCGCTAAGGGATTGAATCCGGCCCGCGAGACAACACTCAGAGAAGCGCAAGAGAAAAACAAGCAGCAGGTTGAAATATGTCAACTTGATGGTGCCAAAGCCAGGTGCCTCTCACAAAGACACTATACTTGTATTTATTCCTCTCTCTCTCTCTCTCTCTTTCTCTCTCTCTCTCTCCCTCTCCCTTTCTTTTTCCCCCCTCTCTCTCTCCCTCTCCCTTTCTTTTTCCCCTCTCACCTGACTTTTTATCTTTTGTTTCTCATGCTCTCTCCCTCTCCCTTTTTTTTTATCTGTCCCTCCCTCTCTCCTTTTCCTTCCCTCTTTCTCTTATTTCTTTATCTCTCTTTTTCTTTCTCTTTAATCTACTAGTCTGGCCCCCGACAGAATGTTTGTTCTATCGTGTGGCCCCCGAGTTTAAACGAGTTTGACACCCCTGCACTTATACAATCCCAAAACTGTATGTAACATCCTTCATGCCCAAAATTCTTGGGTAAATATTGTGGAACTTATAACCTTATCTTCTTTGTTCCTTTTTCTTCTTTGTTTTCTTTTATCCTTACTGTTAAATGTGAAACTGGAGTGTCACGTCCAATTTCGTTGTCACAATATGTTCAACCCATTTTGTAACAATGACAATAAAGGTCATTGTTGAGGTGGCGCTCAATAATACACACTGTCCCTTTAAGGCACAGGTGTCAAACACGCGGCCCGCGGGCCAGATCAGGCCCGCTAAGGGACACTCAGAGAAGCGCAAGAGAAAAACAAGCTGCAGGTTGAAATACGTCAACTTGATGTTGCCAAAGCAAGGTGCCTCGAACAAAGACACTGTACTTGTATTTCTTTTTCTCCCTCTCTCTCTCTCCCTCCCTCTTTTCCACCCCTTTTCTCCCACTCTCTGTCTCTGTCTCTTTCACTCTCTGTGTCTCTTTTTCTCTTCCTTTGTTGCTCTTTGTCTCTTTCTTTCTCTCTGTGTCTTTTTAGCATCTTTTGCTCTAACTTCCCTTTTTCCTTTTCTCTTTCTCTCTTCCTACCCTTCGCGCTTTCTTTTCTCTTTTCTCTCCTTCTGTCTTTCTATTTCTCTTTGGATTTCTTTCTTCCTCTCCCTTTCTTTCCCCCTCTCTCACGACTTCTCTTTTTATCTCTTTTGTTTCTCACGCTCTCTCCCTCTTTCTCTTACTTCGTCCCACCCTCTCTCTTCTTTTCCCTTCCTCTTTCTCTCATTTCTTTATCTTTCTTTTTCTTTCTCTTTAATCTACTAGTCCGGCCCCCGACAGAATGTTTGTTCTATCGTGTGGCCCCCGAGTTAAAATGACTTTGACACCCCTTAAGGCAAGACGTAGGTGTCAGATGAGTACCAGAATGTGTGCGCAGATGCCCGCTTAAGGCATCTCGGCGGCGGCAAGCGTAGCTGCACATGGGACATTTGAAAGGTTTCTCTTCAGAATGAAGCTTGATGTGACGCAGCAGATTTCCTTTTTGGGTAAAAGTAGTTCCACATTGAGGACAGTGGAAGGGCCTCTCGCCTGGGAAAGAAAAACACATTTTCCCATCAAATCCTTTGATGAAAAGATATGGAAATTAGAAAAGTATACAGTGGAACCTCGGTTTTTGAACGCCTCTCAGTTCGAACAAATCGGTGTCCGACCCAAAATTTCGAGAAATTCTTGCTTCGCTGTTCGGTCAAAAAATCGGAGATCGAACGCCGGTAATGCGTGAGTGCGTACGCTAGGGGGCGATGCTGAGCGGCGTACGGGTGTTTTAGGCCCTTACTATGCCTCTGAAGAAAGTCAGTGCAAGTTGCTACAGGTGAAAAAAGAAAAGTAGTGCGTACAACTATTGCATTTAAGAAAGAAATAATAGCACCACCGTCCATCTGCGCCTTCTGCTGACCACCACAAAGATAAGAAATCCTATTCATAAGATTACGATAACGCGAACGTACGATTAGCCTGGGTTAGCTTTAAGTTTACGTTAAACATTCAGGGTGTTAGAACGGAGCCCAACATCGAGGGTGTTGGAACGGAGCCCCCTTTCCAATGAACCGCTCACCACTTGTTGTGGAGACCCGGGTGCTAAATGACTTGTAAACGACCTGATTTTTTCATTTTCACACGTTCATGTTAGCGTAATCTTTCGTACGGAAGATTACGATAACGCGAACGTACGAATAGCCTGGGTTAGCTTTAAGTTTACGTTAAACATTCAAGGTAAACATTCAGGGTGTTGGAACGGATTAAAACGATTTACATTATTTTGAATGGGAAAAATGATTTCGGTGATCGAACAAATCGGTTTTCGAACAGGGTTCTGGAACGGATTATGGTTGAGAACCGAGGTTCCACTGAATTTCAGTTTTTTGTTCAGGTCAAATGAAGGTTTGATAGCCAGATGTCAACTTTGTGCGCCTTCCTATAATGTAGTACAGTGGAACCTCAGTTTTCGAACGACTCACAGTTCGAACCAATCGGAGTCCGAACAAAAAATTCGAGAAATTCTTGCTTCGTAGTTCGATCAAAAATCGGAATTCGAACGCCGGTACGACGCGTGAGTGTGTACGCGAGGGTGCGATGCTGAGCGGCGTAAGGGTGATAAAAATACGTGAAATCGCAAAACTTCCGCAATACAGCTATTCCTAACTGTAGTGCAGTGGTACCGTGTAGGGGTGGATGTTTCACATCACATTTTTTTTACTCCTTTTAATTTTCTCAGGTGCAATTGCACCTCCACTACACTAGGGGACATCCTAGATGAAACAAATGTGTAGCAAATGGGCCGAGTTACAGAATGTCGTCGAACTCCACCACCCCGATGAAGCTGCAGCCACCAGAGTCATCAATGACCTTTCTTCACTGTCATGAACCACTTCCAAAAAGTGCTAAAAAGAAGGCAGAATCAAGTGTCATTGGATAGATATTTTAAGAGAAAAGAACATCCTGTAGCCGAGTCATCCATAGCAAAGAGATTTGAACGTGTGAGCACCCCTCAGACAGAAGAGCTCCCCGAAGTTTTTATGGAAGGGGACTCTCCTTCCAAACAATCATTTTCCTTCCTCCTCCATCCATCTCCACCGTCCACCTGCGCCTTCTGCTGACCACCACAAAGGTAAAAAATCCTATTCACAATTGTTTTCTTTATCCTTTTTTTTTTATTTTTACACGTTCATGTTATCGTAATCTTTCGTACGGAAGATTACGATAACGCGAACGTACGATTAGCCTGGGTTAGCATTATGTTTATGTTATTTGTGTCTTAAAAGTAAACAAAGGTAAACATTCAGGGTGTTGGAACGGATTAAAACGGTTTACATTATTTGTGATGGGAAAAATGATTTCGGTGTTCGAACAAATCACTTTTCGAAACAGGGGTTCTGGAATGGATTTTGGTCGAGAACTGAGGTTCCACTGTCGTTCCAAAAATGCTATTAATAACTTAGCATCTTTATTAAGGGAAGAGAGCGCCATCCATAGTCATTGTCGAAAACATATTTTCTCACAAGACCTTACAATAGATTGACAACATACAACTACAACAGTTCTTTCAGGTTATAAGTCTGGAATTAATTACATTCTCTACTATAAAGGTTCTGTTGGTTGTAGGGAGAATTGCTTTAAATTATAACTATTTGGGTTTAAAATTACATTTACTGGTGATCGGATCACTCATTAGGTGGGGCTGAAGAGCCATCACCAGAATTCGATCAAAATAGCCTCTTTTGTCATGATTACTGATGTGAAGCACCTGTGCCAGCTCGTTTGGCGCCAACTGCCTCGGACTCTGATTGGCTCCCTCTCCCTATTTAAACCCATGTCTTTCTATCTCCTGTTGTCAGTCTGTCTGCGAACCTCAGTTTACTCTAGGCAAGCTTTTCGACCCTGACTCACTGCTGTCTTTGCTCCTGTCTGTTTCCCGGCTTCGACCCGTTTTTTTTTTATCTTGACCACGTTTTTTGCTCTCCTGTCCCGGCTACTGACCCGTTTTTTCCGTTCCCGACATCGCTATCGCTCGCCACGGAAGTGCCACTTCTGCGTTCAGAGCGACCTGCTTCCCGCGACCAGTGATCCCCGGATTGTGTGTGCAATCCTTTCCTTTTTTCCCAATAAAACTGAGAGAAACATAACGCAAGTGGGTCCTGTCTCCGTTCTGGTCCTGACATCTTTGTCTCTCGTATTTATTTAGGAAGAAATTCTCAAATCATATTGTATTTTAGCTTGTAAATTATCGATGTTGGAGTTCATTTAATCTTATTAAACAATCCGAAAGAAAATATAGACACCCAAAATATATAATGTAACTTGGTTTGATTCTACAAACAAATATTTACAAGGCAAGAAAATCAAGTAAAAAAAAAAAATAATAACATTGACAAGAGACCTCTATAGCTGTTGAAAGTACTGATCAATAAGTGTAGTCCTCTACATGGTGATAAGAGTAAGTTTAGCAGACACTCAATGAGAAAAAAAATCATTAAAATTAATGCTACGTTAATAATGGCAGCTAACTTTCATGTCAAGAACAGGAACAGGAAGAGAACCCAAATGCGTGACGTTTCTAACACATGCCTTTTATTTTACAGGATATGGGGAGTCATGCACGTTAGGCAGCAGTCTGGCGTGGAATGACAGGAAGCTAGAGACCGACGAGATCGATACACCAATTGCCCGAGCAGATAGCGGACAGATGGGGTCGATACCGGACAGTACGGGACCGACAGGATTGATATTGAAACAGCATATCAAAATTAAACAGGACAAACTAGATGGGAGCGAAAACTGGAGAGAATAATAAACAGGACAAAAATAGATGGGAACAATACCCACGTCTTGCGGAGTAGAGGTTTGTTGATGGACTGACCAAGGGAGAGTGAGCTTGAATAAAAGGGAAGCCAATCTGTCACCGAGCCGCAGCTGGCACCACAAGGGGCGGGGCCAATTGGGCGCCATGGCAACCATGACATTTCTTCTTTTTTTTTTCCACTAGCTTTTAGCATATTTGCCTGTAGCGCGAAAGGTCCCTGGTTTGAGACATGGTGGAAACAAATGTTGACCTGAAGAGGGATGGACGACGCCACCAGGCTGTACTTGCCCAAGACACATCACAGGAAATGGTGCCTATACAACCCTAGTGGTTAAGGGATCCAACCAACCAACCAACCAACCCACCAACCAAGCATTATTCGAAATTGTGAAAGAACAGCAGTGCATATTTTACACTCCAAAAACACTGGCACAGGTTGGATTAGAGCACAGGTAAGAACTACCGGTATGGCGTTTTCACCTGACACACCTCCGCCAGTGCCAAATGGGAGGGGTAAGTGCAGGGTCAACAGCCGGGAGCCACCTTCACCCTTCATTGATGTTTGGCTCTATTATTCCCGGAACATCTCATGGTGCTGGAGCAATGGCAGGCACGTCTCCCTGGCGCCCCCTGCAGCCACTCCTAGGACCCTCCTTACCCCCATGACCTATCCTTCCTTCTGAGCCACAGCTCTTTCTGCCTCTTTTGCCAGGTCCTTAATTGCCTTCTTCATTTTTGCTCAACTCATTACAATGTTCCTGAGGAGGCGCTGGATGGATGTTTCAACAAACCTCTGGCAGCCAACCTTACAGGGTACATAGATGTTACCCAACCAGATCCTCGATTTTCAGCTACCAGCACTGTGTATTTGTCTCTCTTTGTTGCGTCTAGTCCTCTCTACTTAGGGACGGTTTAACTCTGCCATGATCGCTGTTTTGCTAGGAAGGGACCAGAGGATGATGTCTGGCCCAAGAGATGTGATGGTTATCTCAGGTGGCTACTTAAGATGCCTACCTAGGTCCACCCTTAAGTTCCAGTCACATCCTTGTGTTAAAAGTTGTGGTCTCTCCCTGTAGTTGATCTCCTGAGCTCCGGCCCCTTGTCCAATAAAGCAGAAGTACGGTCTTTGAAAACCCTACGTTTGTGACTCTTGTATAGTAATCATCAGACATGGGACCAAGTCACACATGTGCAAGTCTCAAGTAAGTCTCAAGTCTTCACCTTCAAGTCCCAAGTAAGTCCCAAGTATTTTTTTCTTGGGCAAGTCAAGTCACAAGTCAAGTCCCGAGTCTTAGATTGCCAAGTCCAAGTCAAGTCACAAGTCATAAAAACAGCGACTCGAGTCGACTCGAGTCCAAGTCACTAAGTCTCAAGTCCCCATGTCTGGTAATCATCACGTAGACATGGCTCAATTCGAGGAACTCTGAAGCTAGCGTGCAGCTAGCCGTCCGTTTTCTACATAACTGTCTTACACTGAAAGGAGAAGCCTTCTAATTTCGTTGTAGTATTGTGTAATGAAAATAAAGATAGTTCATTCAAATGCAATTCTCACTTCCGTTTTTATCTGTAGATATGTAGTTGTTATTTTGTTTTTAGCCTTATAGATTACATGTAGTGTCTGAAACTCATGACAAAAAGTGACCGGACACCAGGGTAGACAACTCTGAGAAGTTGCCTGCCCAGCTATAAAGTTGCCTGGCCCGTTTTTCACAACTTGTCATGATTGCCGATTCAAGGCAACTGTGACTGCCCAATTGGCGCCAAAAGCCCTGAGAGCTGATTGGCTAAGAGACTCTTTTTAAACCCCCGGCTTTCAAGAGGAAACAGTCAGATCGTTGCACACCTTTGCTCCCAGCTAGGCAAGCTCATTCTGTCCGACATTTTCCTGCACTATTTTCTCCTGCCTGATACCCGTTGCCGACCTGTTTCTGGACCCGTTTGTGCCTTGTCCTGCCATCCCGACATCCGACCTGTTTTGCCCCGCTTCCTGCCTGACACCTGTTGCCGACCTCGTTTCTGAACTCGATACCGCCCTTTCTCTCTCGTCCTGGCGAACGACCAGTATTCCCGCAAGTCTACGATTATCCTCGCTCGACACGGAAATGCCACTTCTGCGTTCCCCCCACCTACTACCATCGTCCATCGATCATCGGATCGGGGACCCAAGCACTGCTCTCCCTCTTTATCAATAAAACTGAGTAAACGAGCGCTACTGGGTCCTCTCTTTGTTTCTGGTTCATGACATGGCTGTTTTCCATCTGCCATCAGTATGTACCTGTATTTACTCATCTTCATTCATGCAATGTTTGTGTTGCGTCGTCTGCTACAAGCCATGTGAACTCCTCTTTCCACGATGCTTTTAATGTACGTTTACGTTTTGTAGCGTCATCAGTTTTGTTAGCTTCTTTTGAATCTTCCTTCTGGGGCTGAGGTTTTGGCTGGATTCCTAACCACGAATCCATTTTTCTTGTGTTCTCTGTGCGTCTACTTTGGAAAATGACTTTATAAGGCTTCTTTTTGGCTGCAGAGTATGCAAATTAGAATAGAATAGAATAGAATAGAATTTACCTTTATTGTCATTCTTTGTAACCATGCACACAGAACGAAATGTCGATACACCTGACCCGTACAGTTAAACTGTAGCGAGCCGAACAGGGCGCCGCCATTTTAGACCCAACTGAACCGAAATTTCCAAACCAAACGAAGATTTCGAAATCGGAATAAAGCAAACGTTTGTAACAAGCTACCATTCCATCCTGTCTAATAAAGAATAAAAAATGTTGTTTTTTTTTTCTTGAAAAAGCTGTCGGCCACCCAGATGGAGACGTTTGGTAAGTTGTACGCCCGACGTTAAAGATGCACGCCCCGGGCGTCCGGGCAGTCATTATTTCAGACACTGTTACATGTCACTGATGAACAGGGTTGGGTAGGGTTACTTTAACTGGATTACTTTCAATTACTTTTGGATTACTCCAATACCAAATGTGCTAATAAAAGACACAAGAAACTAAATATGAATAAAATGACTACATTTTGTGCAGGCTTGGGGAGTAACGGAATACATGGAACGGCAAAAATGTGTCAGACAGAACGAAAGGAAGACTGAGATCACTTGCGCTCGTTTCTTGGTTTTATTGAAAGGAAGGAAATGACAAGGTGGGATTCTTCGATCCGTTGGTTGGCGGATTGACGGAACTTGACAGGCGGGTGAAGGCTTGGCGGGAATGGTCGCGGACAGGCGTAATCGTAGTGTTGTTGGCCGGGGCTGGAGAAGAAGGGCGTCGTAGTATTCGGAAAAGAGTTCAGGAGTCAGACGGGCAGGGCAGGTCGTAGGCAATTACAGAAACGGGTCGGCAACAGAGATCAATCAGAAGAAAACAGGGAGCAGGCAAAGAGTCGGAGGTACAGGCTTACTGAGCTGAAGGCAACAGGTAGCGTGAGTACAATCAGACAACTTGATTCCGGAAGCTGAGGAGTTAAATGGACAGGGTGCGCCAATCAGCTGTCCTGGCTGTTGGCGCCAAAACCTGAGTGTTCCCAATCCAGGTGATTGTGACAAAATGATGTTGGCAAGCTGTTTGGATTTATTTTCATTTTGTTTCTGTCGCATTTTATGTTAGTTTTGCCGGAGATCAAAGAGATAAAAGCCAGGAGAGAAACCTTTCCACGTGTTTTGAGTCATAATTTTATTCATACTTAGTTTCTTTTGTATTTTATTAGCATATTTGGTATTGGAGTAATCCAAAAGTAATTGAAAGTAATCAAGTTAAAGTAACCCTACCCAACCCTGCTGATGGATAAATACATCTTTCTACCTTGCGGGTTTTTACTATCAGGGGACCTATTAGAACGCAACCCCTGCGAAAAAGAAGAGATTCATATAATCGCTTTTGCGATGTGAACTACTTTTTGACCTAACATGCACAAACCGCCATCTACTAAAGGTGTGAACAAAGTGAGGATTGCACAAGAGTATGATGCAAAGTGTCGATTATGCTCCCGTTCTTACCCGTGTGGCTGCATTTGTGCAGTAGCAGTACGTTGATGCTGACACAGGACAAGCCGCAGATGTCACAGTGAAACTTGTGGGGAGTGACGCCTCCTGTCATGCAAGCCGTCTCTGCTGTGGCATGCTGCAGTTCTGCGCTGCTGTAGGACGAAAAGTCCTCAGGCTTAGCCACAGAATCTCGATCTATCGTGTTATCATGGTCATCATCTGTCTCAGATCCTTCTTCGAGTCCTTTCTCCATGACACTCTCTTTTTCGTGCAGTTGCACAATGGCTTTTTCTTCAGTCTCTGGATATCCTTCATGGTTTCCAATTCCTGCGTCCTCCATCTTGATCATGCCTGAGTAAGGAAAAGAAGTCGAGTCAAGTGAAGTGAAGTCATGTTTATTAGTCTCATTTCATCTCATTAGCTGCACCGCTTATCCTCAGGTGGGTCGCGGGGGTGCCGGAGCCCATCCCAGCCGTCTCCGGGCAGTGGGCAGGGGACACCCTGAACTGGTTGCCAGCCAATCGCAGGGCACACGGGGACAGACAACTCACTCGCTCATTCACACCTAGGGACAATTTGGACCGGCCAATCCACCTGAAATGCATGTCGTTGGAATGTGGGAGAAAACCGGAGAGCCCGGAGGAAACCCATGCAAGCATGGGGAGAACATACAAACTCCGCACAGGAAGTCCGGTAGCTGGATTTGAACCCACTCAAGAGGGTTCCCAAGACCTTAGAACTGTGCCGCACACGCGCTAACCACTGCGCCGCCGTGCTATGTTTATTAGTATTGTTGGGAATTAAATATTAAAATGTATCAAATTGTTCGAATTCGTTATCTGACTCCATTAACCCAACACAACCTACATTCACCCAACAATGCGCGCTCATTTCTTGATCGAAAAGTTAAACATGAATAGCCGACATTTTCACACGGGGGCAGATTTAATTTCATTAAAAATTGAACTAAGTGAACTCCATCGAATATGGCGGAATTAGTCGAATTAGTGTCGTTGGAGTCTCTGTGAAACCCTCTCTTCAAGTTCTCTAGCCTTTTTTCCTCGGCCCACGTCTTTCCGCAAGATGGTGTCCCGGCTCCTCCCATGGGCGTGCCAGGGAAGCCCCACGTGGGCCCCACCACCTCGCCTCGATGTCCGGAAAACTCAAAACAGCAGAGCGTTTCTCAAAACATTGCCTGCCGTCCTCCGTCATCAGGGCCCCTCCGCGTCTGGATGCGCTGATTATCTTATCAGCCTCATGTCGCGTCCCCGCCATACCTGTATTCTCCACTAGGTTGCACTGAGCTCGCCCCGCCAGTGAATATCTTTTGCATTAAATGTAATTTGTATTCGATCATACGAAATCCTTTATGGTCAAATGTATAAAATTCTTCAGTATAAACCTTAACCTTTAGCATATTTGACATAAAACAAAAACAGTGGTGAAAAAGTTTAAAATTCTACTTGAAAATGTGTTTTTTGACCATAAAATTGAGACAAGGTCACTAATAGTCTTCAAACGTCATGTTTGAAAAAGGAAGCATTGAGGGAGGTAGTTCAGCAAACATGTAAAAACAACAAGCTCATAGTGTATTTCAGGGGTCTCCAACGTTGTGTCCGCGGGCACCAGAGTGCCCCCCCAAAGTTTAGGTGACGCAGACCTTTTCTGAAAATAGCTGCAGTGGCTCAGGAGGTAGAGCGCTCGTCTTGGGATCAAGGGATCCCAGTTCGAATCCCGGCTCGTCTGTGTTACATGTCGAAGTGTCCTTGGGTAAGACACTGAACCCCTATTACCCCCAATAAGCAGGTTAGCGCCTTACATGGCTGCAAGGCCGCTATTGGGAAATGTGGAGCACATTGTAAAGCGCTTTGGGAAGTCATTGACTTGAAAAGCGCTATATAAATGCAGATCATTTCATTTCATTTCACCAGTGCTTACTCATTGTGATTTTCAAGTAAAATTATTTTTCATTGGTTGACTGAGTCTGTTAAACCATATTTTTAATTGTAAACCTGGTAATAACATAGTAAAATCATAGTAGTAACATGATCACTTGTTATTTTAGAAATTTAAATAAATAAATGGCAGTTCATGTATTCAAATATTCTCATCCCATTAGCTACACCGCTTATCCTCAGTAGGGTCGCGGGGGTGCTGGAGCCCATCCCAGCAATCATCGGGTAGTGGGCAGGGGACACCCTGAACTGGTTGCCAGCCAATCGCAGGGCACACAGAGACAGACAACTCGCTCGCTAGGGACAATTTGGACCGGCCAATTTACCTGAAATGCATGTTTTTGGAATGTGGGAGGAAACCGGAGTGCCCAGAGGAAACCCACGCAAGTACAGGGAGAACATACAAACTCCGCACAGGAAGTCTGGAGCTGGATTTGAACCCACGCAGGAGGTTCCCAAGACATGAACTGTGCCGCACATGCGCTAACCACTGCACCACCGTGCTGCCCCGTATTCAAATATTGATTATTATTAATTAGTAATGGAGAGAGTAGAACTGGAATTTATCCAGTTTTATTTATGAATGCGTTATGCGCTTTGTAGCCAGAACAAAATATAGGCGCGCTGAAAAAAATATAAAGGCTCTTTGAACTCATGCGAACATTGTTAACACATACTTTTTAAGGACACCTCAAGTGACTCTTTTTCAAGGCTGCAAAAATGTTTAGAATTAATGTTAAATGAGTCCCATTTCGGTATGAATTCCTTTTATCTTTTTTTTGTGGCTCCAGACATTTTTTTTGTTTGTTTTTGAGTCTGTCATGGCTCTTTCAACAGTGTGTGCGCTAGTCAGTAGTCAATTACTGGATTTCCTAAAGATAAAAAACTGAATTGCACATGTCCCTTGGACACATTCGCACACTCTTCCTTTTCGAACTACAGGGAGTCAAGCGACCACCTATGAATTCAGGTCCATCCCCAAAAATAACAAAAAAAAAAACATGGTGGTCTCGGCAGCAACAGACGGCGATCTGAAAAGCAACCTCACACATTGTGGGAAACGCTCGACGGAAACTTTGCACACAGAGAACTAATCTAGAATGCAGGTTCCAAGAAAAACAAACCGCATGTTTTATGCAGATGTGCTGCAGAGCAAGGCTTTAAATAATCTTCTGGGGCATATATATTTTTATATATATATATATATATATATATATATATATATATATATATATATATATATATATATATACACAGTGAAGAAATAAGTATTTGAACACCCTGCTGTTTTACTATTTATCCCACTTAGAAATAATGGAGAGGTCTGAAATTTTCATCGTAGGAGCATGTCCACTGTGAGGGAGATAAACTAAAAAGAAAAATCCATATATACCGTATTTTCCGCACTATAAGGCGCACCGTGTTATAAGGCGCACCTTCAATGAATGATATATTTTAAAACTGTTTCCATACATAAGGCAGACCGCATTTTAAGGCGCTACAGTAGAGGCTGTAGTTACGTTATGCAACCATGAGATGGTGCCGCGCTAAAGGGAATGTCAACAAAACAGTCAGATAGGTCAGTCAAACTTTATTAATAGATAACAAACAAGCTTTCCACAACTCCATTCACTCCCAAAATGAATAAACAGCTGTTTTATTGTTTTCTCTGAGGTAAAGCATTTTCGTGACACATCTTTAACATCTTTGAACAACAGCAAGGCATAACATTTTACTTTTCCTCCTTTTAGTCAACCAGCAAAAAAACGTCTGATACTGTTATGGTAAATTAAATGTTAGTGCAATCGCAATATAGTGACACTCGTAATGTGCAAAAACAATAACAAGTGCAAAACAATAACGCAATAACATAATAACTGTAAAATGTAAAACGTAAACAGCTCATCCCCATGCTTCCTCCACTTCCGCACCATCTGTCACGGGGATTACCAGAACAGAGCAGGAGACCCCAGAGCGTTCGTACAATTCTTTATTTGGGGGAGCGTAAGGGTTAGCGGGAGACGTGATCAATCGTAGCGTGGGACGAAGGCAGGTCGAGTTTACCAGGACTGAAGAGAAGATCGTAGCGTGGGACGAAAGCAGGTCGGATCGAAGGCAGACAGGCAGAATCAAGTAAACAACAAGGCAGGTAATCGGGAGTGTCTTACGAATACAGGAGTAATCCTCAGACACCCATGTCTCGGTGTAGAATGCTTAAATAGCGAACATAACCCAATCAGAAGGCGCATTCCAGCGCGCCAGATGATTACCCCAGGTGGCTCCACTTAGGTAATCATGACAGAACCCCCCCCCTCAAGGGACGGCTCCAGAAGTCCCCCAGAAAAAAAAATAATAATAAATTTAACCCAAGACACGTCACAGGGAAACACAGGTAATAGGGAAACTATGTAACAGCACAGTACCTCTCAGAATCCTTCCGAATGGAGGGAAGCCCCCTCCTCAGCATCCGAAGGGGCGGCAGAGGGTGGGTCCGGAGGGCAAACAGGACCAGCAATTCAGACAGGACAGGCAGAATCAGATCAGGCAAGACAGGAGAGGCGGAGACAGAACAGGCAGAATCAGAACCAGCAAAAACAGGGCAAGCAGAATACGAACCGGCAAACAGAACAGGCAGAAAAGACAGAATCAGAACAGGCAGAATCAGGGCCAGCAGTGGAGTCGGAGTGGCAGGCCGGAGAGTCGGAGTCAGACGGGCAGGCTTAGGAGTCGAACTGGCAGGCTTGGGAGTCGAACCGGCAGGCTTGGGAGTCGAACAGGCAGGCATGGGAGTCGAACAGGCAGGCATGGGAGTCGAACAGGCAGGCATGGGAGTCGAACAGGCAGGCCTGAGACTCATTGCGCAGTCATAAGGCCGATTGGGTGACAGGGAAGGGGCCTTAGCTTTACTGAAGACTTCCCGTAGGTGGTTGTAACGAACTGGGACCTTGGACAGATTGGGTGAAGCTCTTATGGAAGTGGAGTGACCTGGGTAAGGAGCGGCTCGCAGACAGGTTTGGTGACAGTCCCTGCCCCATTCCAGTATTGACCCAGTGCGCCAGTCGAAATGGGGGTTGTGTTGGACCAACCATGGATGACCCAAAATGAGGGGTTGGCTCGGGGAGTGGAGTAAATGGAATCGGATCTTCTCTTGGTGATTTCCAGACAACTGTAATTCTATGGGTTCAGTTGTTTGAGACATTGTGCCTAACAGGTGACCATCTAAAGCCCGAGCAGATACCGGATTAGGAAGGGGTTTAACAGGTATCCCCATTTTGCGTGCGAGAGACAGATCGAGGATATTTACTTCAGCGCCACAGTCAATCAGGGCCGGGAACGTCTGCGTAGAATTGGGGAGGAAGAGGGAAGCCTGGATAACGGGTCTAGCGTCTTTGGGAGCAGATACAAGGACTGAGTTCAATCGGACGCCCCTTACGTCCGACGAGCGGTGGCCTTTTACCGGACAGGTGGCCAAGCGATGTCCCTTACCACCACAGTATAAACATAATTGATTGACAAATCTTCGCCAGCGTTCCTCGGGGGAAAGAGAGACCCGGTCCACCTCCATCCTTTCTTCGTTGGGGATGACCGGGACCTGGTCCACCTCCATCCTTTCTACGATGGGGCTGAACAGAACCCGGGGGTTTGGTACATTATTAGCTTCTTGGACTTGCCTGGTGACGGATTGGCTGGGACCCTCCCTCTCTCGGCGTCTTGCCTGAACCCTACGGTCGATCCGGGCGGTCAAGTCAATAGCTTCGTCAAGTGTTGCCGGAGGAGCGTGGGAGACTAATTCATCCTTGAGATAACCGGACAGACTGTGGAGGTAGGCGTCGACCAGCGCCTCTTCATTCCACTCACTTTGTGCCGCTAGCGTACGAAAGTCAACAGCATAGTCGGCAATGGAACGTCTCCCCTGGCGGATGTTCATGATTGAACGGGCGGCGTCAACCGATGAGGAACCAGAGTCAAATACCTTAATCAGCTCTTGAGCCAAGAGGTTGAATGACTTGCAAGCCGTAGCACCTCTCTCGTAGGCGGCTGTTCCCCAAAGACGCGCTCTTCCTGTGAGGTGATTAATGGCAAACGCTAGCTTAGCCGCTTCTGTAGCAAAATTGCGGGGCTGGAGATCAAATATTAATCTACAATTTACTATGAATGGGCGGATCTGAGCGGGATCTCCCCCAAACTTTTCTGGCGTGCCCACTCGCGGCTCAGCAAAACCTGCGCTGAATGAACTGGGAAAGGCCAAAGGTGGGCTGTCAGAACTGGTTGCCAGCCAATCGCAGGGCACACAGGGACAGACAACTCGCTCACACCTAGGGACAATTTCGACCGGCCAATCCACCTGAAATGCATGTCTTTGGAATGTGGGAGGAACCCGGAGTGCCCGGAGGAAACCCACTCAAGCACGGGGAGAACATACAAACTCCGCACAGTAAGTCCGGTAGCTGGATTTGAACCCACACAGGAGGTTCCCAAGACCTTAGAACTATGCCGCACACGCGCTAACCACTGTGCCGCCATGCTGCCCCCGATATACATCAAATTCTCAAATATCATTGCCGACCCAGTAGACACTCAACTTACAGAGAGAAGACATCAATGCATTTTGAACTTCCAAGGGGAACAGGCGAGGATTCAAACCTTAAATAAGAAAAAATCTAACTTCTTTAAAAAGCTCTCCCATAAGTAATTTCTTGTTATTAAATCTTTTGGGTTACAAAAGCAGATCCGCCCGAATGGGTGTGGAATCAAAGAACATCAAAATGATTGGATGAGAGTGACAATGATTATAAAGAACATCAAAATGATTGGATGAGAGTGACAATGATTATAAACAGTGCATATTAGTCAAAACAACAAACAAAAGTGAGCTCCAATAGTCAAAATGACCAACTGGCACTCTCCTTTGCAGGTGTCCAACATTAAAAACTGAATAAAATTATCACCAACCCCCGCTTGTGAATGATTACAGACTCACTTTAAAGGAACAGTGTGTACTATTTAGCAGTTCATTGTGGTAAAAACCATTACCAATGATTTCAACAGTAAGCAAAAATACATGACCTCTCATATAATCTGGAATTTTTTGAAGACTCGCAGGAAAAAAAAAAACAAACATTTATTTTATATGACATGAGGCTCACCATCTTGCTGCTACGAGTAGCCCAGAAATTTTTTTGGGAAAAAAAAACCTAGAAGAAAAATGGTAAGGTTTGGTCACTTTGAGTCTCCGTAGTTTCTTCCTTGTGCTTTTTGTCATGATTACCGATGTGAATCACCTGTGCCCGCTCTGATTGGCTCCCTGTCCCTACTTATACCCTCTCCTACATGTGCCCTTTTGTCAGTCCGTCTGCGAACCTCAGTTAACACTAGGCAAGCCTTTTTCGACCCTGACTCCCACCTGTTTTTAGCTCCCGTCCGTCCCCCGGCTTCAACGTGTTTTTAATCCCAACCACGTCTACTCTCCTTTCCTGGCTTACGACTCGCTTACGACCCCGACCACGTTTTTGCTCTCCTGTCCCGGCTTCTGACCCGCTTTTCCGTTCTCGACGCCGCCATCGCTCGCCACGGAAGATCCACTTCCGCATTCAGAGCGACTTACCCTTCCTCTTTCCTTTATTAAAACAGAATAGAATATACCTTTATTGTCATTGTTACAAAATGGGTTAACATATTGTGACAACGAAATTGGGCATGACACTCCAGTTTTACAGATTCACAGTGAGGTATGAGCCAAGAAGATAAAGGAACAGAGAAGATAAGGTTATAAAACAAGGGGGATAAGGCTATAGTTATAATTTACATGGTATTTACACAAGAAATGTCGGCATGTGGGATGTTACATACAGTGTTGTCGTGATACCGTGAGAAACGTAACGCAATTGGGTCCTGTTTCCGTTCTTGTCCTGACACTTTTAAGCACTCCTTTCCGGTTTGCACTACACCACGCAGTGACATCTATTGGTCAAATAATACTCACTGTCTCTTTAAAATGAACCAATACTAACTACTTCCTACCGTTAATGGACTGCATTCCATTTCTGGATAAGATCTCGTCGGCTACTTCCTTTAGGGGCTTTGAATTTGCAGCGGTGGTGAAAATGTCTGAAAGAAGCAAAACATAATGTAAATTTAGTAAAAAAATGGAAAACAAATAACAAATAATATAGAGTTTATGCTTAAATCGATGGTCCACATATAGCAGATTTTACAGATTTGTGCAGGAATTGATTTAATATATATATATATATATATATATATATATATATATATATATATATATATATATATATATATATATATATATATATATTGATATTACTTAATAACATAGAAGCCTCACCCATTCCATTTCCTGTTGTAGATGCAAAACCAGGATCGTCTGTGTTCATGATAAAAGACGTTTTACTCTAAAAGGAGACTATTTATAAGGTGATGCGGAAAAGAGAAGTTAACACTTGATCGCCTGATTTCAGAGACCACATGTGTATTTCCTGCTATCTTTTGCACGAGTGTTAAAATACCTTACCACCAGGGTTGGGTAGGGTTACTTTAACTTGATTACTTTCAATTACTTTTGGATTACTACAATACCTAATATGCTAATAAAAGACAAAAGAAACTAAATGTGAATAAAATGACTACATTTTGTGCAGGCTTGGGGAGTAACGGAATACACGGAACGGCAAAAATGATGTTTGCAAGCTGTTTGGATTTATTTTCATTTTGTTTCTGTCACATTTTATGTTCGTTTTGCCGGAGATCAAAGAGATCAAAGCCAGGAGAGAAAGCTTACCATGTGTTGTGAGTCATCATTTTATTCATATTTAGTTTCTTTTGTCTTTTATTAGCATATTTGGTATTGGAGTAATCCAAAAGTAATTCTGATGGGTTGGGTAGGGTTACTTTAACTGGATTACTTTCAATTACTTTTGGATTACTCCAATACCAAACATGCTAATAAAATACAAAAGAAACTAAATATGAATACAAATACTAAATTTTGTGCAGGCTTGGGGAGTAACGGAATACATGGAACGGCAAAAATTATGTTGGCAAACTGTTTGGATTTATTTTCATTTTGTTTCTGTCGCATTTTATGTTAGTTAGGAGATCAAAGAGATCAAAGCCAGGAGAGAAAGCTTACCACCTGTTGTGAGTCATAGTTTTATTCATATTTAGTTTCTTTTGTCTTTTATTAGCATGTTTGGTATTGGAGTAATCCAAAAGTAATTGAAAGTAATCCAGTTAAAGTAACCCTACCCAACCCTGCTGACCACTGCGAGACCCCGACCCCGCAAAAATAGGTCATAAATATAACCTCTTTAAGAATCACAAAAACATTCTTTTTGTCTTGAACAATTAAATTCGGGGCTACTATATCCCAAGTTATCTTATAAGCATGCACAATTTGAACATGCATGAACGTGAAAATATACAAATAATTGAAAATAACCTCAAATAATCTTACAGTTTATTTTGCAATCTATTAGTTTGGTCTTTCGGTGGAAGGTTTCACAGTTTTATCTGTTTTGTGCGGATGAAATTAAGCAAAATTCTCTAAAAACTTTTGTGAGAGATTACTTAGAACAACAGACCCCATTTCACGTCAAATGGAGCATTAAACGACATGCTATCTCAAAATGCATGTACTCTGTGCAGGGTCGTTTTAACTGTCTATGTAATATTAATATAAACATTTGAAGAGATTCATTAAAGCTTGGCTGGATCAAATAACCGTAAAATTGGAAACGCGATCATTTTAGTAAGGATAGACTACGTCATCTTGTGGCTAGGGGGAACACTTTCACAACCCTCTCATGCAAAACCCATGCAAAATTATTTGTATAGCCCTCAGGGTTGGGTAGGGTTACTTTAACTGGATTACTTTCAATTACTTTTGGATGACTCCAATACCAAATATGCTAATAAAAGACAAATATGAGTCATTTTATTCATATTTAGTTTCTGTTGTCTTTTATTAGCATATTTGGTATTGGAGTAATCCAAAAGTAAATGAAAGTAATCCAGTTAAAGTAACCCTACCCAACCCTGATAGCCCTGAATCACAAGGTCTCTTAAAACAGATTATTGCAAACTAACCAGTAATGATCATATTTTAGTCACCTATACTTGTTTGATTTCAGGCATTGAAGCTAAATAAAATATTCGTTTTTTCGAATTTCAAAAACTGTTCTGAACATTGGCAAATGTAATATCAATCAGAGTGACTCAGTCCAAAATTTAGGTGTCATATTTGACCCCGATCTGTCCTTTCAGACACACGTTAAGAATATGACTAGAACAGCTTTTTTCCATCTTCGCAAACATTGCTAAAATTCGCCCTATGCTGTCTCCGTCGGATGCGGAGATTATAATTCACGCATTTGTTACCTCCTGTCTCGATTACTGTAATGCACTACTCTCCGGTCTCCCGAAGTCCAAAATCAAGAGCCTTCAGCTGGTACAAAATGCTGCAGCGAAGCTTTTAACCAAGAACATTTGATCACATGACCCCGATTTTAGCTAACCTGCATTGGCTCCCTGTTAGCTTAAGATGTGATTTGAAAGTTCTGTTGGTAGTATACAAAATCATGCATGGACTTACTCCCTCATACCTTTCGGATTGAATTTCCCCCTGTATTCCGATCCGGAGCCTTCGCTCTGAAAATGCTGATCTACTAGTGATCCCAAGAGCCTAGAAGAGATCTGCAGGTTTGAGAGCGTTCTCCATTCGGGCCCCGGTGCTGTGGAATGCTCTTCCCACTGAGATACGATCTGGAATCTCAGTGGAACTGTTTAAATCTAGGCTTTCAACACACTTATATTCTATAACATATGAATAACCTAAATTTTATGTTGACAATATCTGTGTATTATTTGTTATTGCAACATCTGTTGCTGCCTTGTCCTCCTGGAAGAGGGATTACCTCATGTGCTCTTCTCAAGGTTTCTTCATTTTCCTCATGTTGAGGTTTTTGAGTTTTTCCTTGCCCTCATGTAGGTTTTAGATCAGGGGATGGTGTCATAATAGTCTGTGGTTTGGTCTGTGCAGCCCTTTGAAACTCTTTGTGATTAAGGGCTGAATAAATAAACATGACTTGACTTGACTAGTAAAACATTCCAAAATAAAAAGGAAATCATGTGTACCAGCCACAGTAGTAAGCAGTTCATGTGGTCAACAAAAACAGCCCCTTCACATTTCTAGTGTAATTTTACTACAAGAGAATATACAAAGATATACCGTATTTTCCGCACTATAAGGCGCACCTAAAAGTCTTAATTTTTTTCAAAAGCTGACCATGCGCCTTAAGTACAGTGCGCCTTATATATGGCTCAATATTAAATCGCAAGGTCTCGCAACTTACGCAACAGCCGCCCACTCGATTTTCCCCCCGAACGTGGAGTAGTCTGCGGTGTATGCTGGGATTTATATACCAGCGTTTCATTGGCTAACTAATGTGTCAATCATCATTTGAATCGATCGCTATTGGCTGAAGTTATTCGGAGCCTCGGATAGGCTAGAGGGCCGAAAAAAAACCTGCAATTGGCCGAAAAAGATGTGTCAATCATCAGTTAAATCGATCGCTATTGGCTGAAGTTATTCGGAGCCTCAGATTGGCTAGAGGGCCAAAACAAACCCTGCAATTGGCCGAAAAAGATGTGTCAATCATCCGTTAAATCGATTGCTATTGGCTGAAGTTATTCGGAGCCTCGGATAGGCTAGAGGGCCGAAACAAACCCTGCAATTGGCCGAAAAAGATGACTGAATAGCAAGCTTGCTAAACTACGCCATAAAGAAACATGTTTCATTAGTCTGTATTTGTAAATATTTTACTCTCCTGGATTTACTACACTCACGGTTGTAAGAAGACCATGATTGCGTATCATTATTGAACGTGAGAACTTAGGTGAGCTATGCGGCTTTATATTTTCCCGGTATCTTGTTTTAGAACGATCTTGATGTTGCTGTGATGAGTTGAGTGAATTAAACTAAATTCCAAGTGTTTATTGTCATATGCACAGTAAAGTTGCGAGCGAAAAAGAAAATAGAAACTAAGGAATGGTTGGCATTTCTTGAATCCTAAGACTTTAACCTTCCGAATGATATTTGAAACGATGCATTTGAGTGACATCGTACGGACACCGCATCCGCACGTGTCTGAGACACGTATTTGCTTCTTTGCAAGCTTTGGGAATGTTAAGGGGGTAATCAGTTGGACTGAATCATCTGACTGTTTTGTCCACGTTCCCATTGTAGCGCCTTATAATCCGGTGCGCCTTATCTATGGAAGATATAGGACCAAAAACTATTTTTTGGGGGTGCGCCCTATAACCCGGTGCGCCCTATATTGCGGAAAACACGGTATATTTTGTATAGAACAGCTGTCTGGAACTTTTCTCAACTGAACAAGATTTGCATTCGTTTTTAGTAGAAATTAACGCGTTAATACAAATTCAATTGTGATGTAGACGCTCTTACTGTTTAAAACGCTAATAATATGTTTAATATTTTTTAAATGTCATTTTTTTTTTTGCAAATCTTGCATGGTCTTTGTATTTCTCCTTTATTTTTCCTTTTTTGGTCACATTGAAACAAACGTCGCGTCTCAGAATGAACAAATCAGCTGAAAAGAAAAAAAGGGAAGACAGGTTGAAGCCAAAAGCTTATAAGAGACCTGTCCCCATAAATACTTTGGACGCTTCTTCAATCAATTATATAAACAAATAATTGTCATCATAACTATCATTTGTTAATCCATTTAAAAATGATCACTTTTTTGATTCAAGATACAGTTTCTGAGAATTTTATTTTATTCTTTTAACATCCTTCTCCTTCTCACTCTCTAACAACAATATGATGTGTAAAACCTGAGACAAATAGGCATTTTCTTGTAAAAAAAATAGATTATTTTATTTGCAGGGCTTAGAAGCTTTCAAGGGACATTGTGTATTATTAATTCCATATTATTCCTCCTATTGCAAAAAAAATCATAATTCATGAAAAAGAATGATTTGAATAATAAACAAACTACATGAATTGTCCGCCATCTTGCTCTTACTGGTACCCGCAAATATCAAAGTATTTGTCATGATTGACAAAATGAAGACACCTGGGGCAATCGTTTGGCGCGCAGGACCGCGGTCTCTGATTGGCTGGCACTCTCCCCTTAAGCCGTCAGCGCCCAGAGGAGAGTGTCAGACCGTACTTGTGTCTCTCTGTGTGTTTTGCCAGATTCCAGTACCAAAGACCTCTCCTGTTTGATTCCTGCCTGCCTTCGGTCTCGACCTGTTTCTGTCCCACGTTTACGACCTGCTATCCTGCCCTGGCCATCAACCCGCCCGCTAAGCCGTATCGATTCTGCCTACCTGTCATGGAACTGCCATTCCGTCCAACGCTGCTAGCGACCGACAACCATCGGCTTCCAAAGCAAGCTCTGTCAGCTCAATCCAATAAAGATTCCTTTAAAAACGAACGCAATCGGGTCCGAGATTCTATTCTGGTTCGTGACAGTATTAACTCAATGGGGCTAAATAATTTCGCACACCCACTTTTTCGCTTTTTATTTGTTAAAATTTTTTAAAATATCGAATAGAATAAAGCGTGTTCCACTTTATGATTGTGTCCCACTTATTGTTGATTCTTCACAAGAAATGACAGTTTTATATCTTGATGTTTGAAGTCTGAAATGTGGCAAAAGGTCCCAAAGTTCAAGGGGGCCAAATAGTTTTGCAAGCCACTGTATGTTTTACCTGTTTATCCTTACATTCATTTTTAAAACTCTTGTAAGTCTTTGTCATGTGTTTATCTTATTTATCCTGGAGTGTTAAGTCTAATCTAATTGCAAACGATGTTCACCACGTTGTTGTCAATTGTCATGTCCTGCACGGTTGTCATGGCGCCCAGCTGGCCCCGCCCCTTGACACCGGCTGAGACGCATTGGACTGATTGCTTTTGGAGTACTTAAACGCTCCTTTTGGGACTGCCTGTTGCCAGACCATTGTTGACCCTCGTTGAAACCCTGTTCATACCCGTTTGATCTGAATAATGCTTAGTTTGTAATTTTGATTGCCTTTAAACCTGTTTTTTTTGTTTTTGGTCCGTTTGTGTGTTGGACAACTTTTATTTCCTAATTAAAGTGACGGATCGTCTACGCACATGAGTTCCGACTTCCTGCTTCCCGGCCCGGTTCCTGACAGTCAATGATATTAAAAACTTGTATACAAGCTTCGCACAGGGGCTTGACATCCTTGAACATGTTTACATTTTAAGGTTGTGTTGTCAAGGATAGAAAACTGCTTAAATTGTGGATGAAGTGCTTGTCAATGCTTGAAATTGTTGCCATGTTTCTCAAAAAGTCTGCTTAAGAATGACTCCGACACTGCTCTCCGGTGGCTTTGCTTTGCCATTGCATTTCTTCTTCCCTTGTGATCGACGGCAGCTGTCAATAGTTTGTATGGCATTGTCATGCATGCTTCATCTAAACAGCCCACTATGACGTGTGTATTAGTGTAAAGGTACATATCAATTTTGGACGTTTTTTATGGGTAAGTAAAAAAAAATAAGGTAGAGTTTCCCAGTGGTAAATTATGACGGGAAGACCTTCCTGCAACTGAAAATGTAATTTTTATCCAACACCTATATGGAGTAAGATTTGACTCAAAAAACAATATACCCGCGATTTACTCAAGATCTAAAAATCACATATGTACAGTAAATCACAGATATAGTTGCGGCTCTGCAAACTACATGATTCGTCCCCATATAGGAATTTGCTTAAAAGTCCTGAAAAAGTGCTTGAATTCCTTAAAAAAAAACATTTTCCCTTCTTTCTGCCCTTCTATGAAAAAGCTTGGGTAAAACTTGTTTTTTGCTCACTTTCAGGCTCCATAGTATAAAACACTGTCAGCGCTGTTTTTGTGGAAAACACCATTTGGCCCAACCTTACCCTGATCCTAGCTTTGGCTAAACCACCTTAATTTGTTTGAGTTTGAGACCCATGACTTAGGGCAAGACTTATAAGCTGACATGCTACAAGATGTGAAAAACCGTCTCAATTACTGTAATGCACTACTCTCCGGTCTCCCGAAGTTGAAAATCCTCTTAGCTTAAGATTTGATTTTAAGGTTCTGTTGGTAGTATATAAAATCATGCATGGACTTGCTCCCTCATATCTTTCAGATTTATGCCGGTCCGGTACCTTTGCTCTCACCGGTTTGCCATCCCTGGAATCTATATATAATGATAGAGTTTTGAAACGTACCTCGAATATTCTTAAGGATGAGAGTCATCCTGGAGATGATCATTAGGAGCGGTAGACGCTTGAAGTCATTCAGGGTTACTAAAAGGTTTACAAACAGTTTTTACCCAAGTGCTGTCCTAATCTTTAATAATTGTAAATTGTAATTTCTGTTTTTCGTTTTATACTCTGAATGTTGAATTTTGTTAAATTTTTAAATTCTTATTGGCCCGAGACAACGAGACAATTTCCGATGATTTTTATGAGAAGATTATTGGTTGAATAAACTATAAACAGTAAACATAAACAGGAAAATTCTGGTCTACTTGTGATCCCAAGAGCCAAGAAGAAATACACAGGTTTGAGAGCGTTCTCCATTCGAAATTCAAAATTTCCGTTTGGTTTGGAAATTTCGGTTCGTTTGGCAATTTGCATACTCGGCAACCGATCAGAAGCCTACATCGAATAACTTTGTGCTTCCGGACTCTCCCGAGCGTTATAAGGTCACGCATTTGCATATCATTTTCCAAAGTAGACGCACAGAGAACACAAGAAAAATGGAGAAGTGGTTAGCCAAAACCTCAGCCCCAGAAGAAAGGTTCAAAAGAAGCTAGCAAAATTTGTGATGCTACAAAACGTAAACGTACATTAAAAGCATCGTGGAAAGAGGAGTTCACGTGGCTTGTAGCAAACATTGCATGAATGAAGATGAGTAAATACAGGTACATACTGATGGCAGATGGAAAACAGCGATGTCATATACATGCAATGAATGTTATAAGTCGATTTATAATAAACTTCATTTTAAAGGGTTGTTCTGTTATATATTCTGATTATGAATCCTTAATACTTTGCAAGAATGTTTTTTTTTCTTTTGCGATTTGTCGTCTTATTGTGTTTCAAATTGTGAAAAATGGGGCAGGCAACTTTATGGCTGAGCAGGCAACTTTTCAGAGTTGTCTGCTCTGGTGTCCACTAACTTTTTGTCATGAGTTTCAGACACTGTCTTATGAATGACTTATATTTCCTGTTGACAATATCTGTGTCTTATTTGTTATTGCAACATCCATTGCAGCCTGGTCATCCTGGAAGGGGATTACCTCATGTGCGGTCCCTTCTCAAGGTTTCTTCATTTTCCTCATGTTGAGGTTTTTGAGTTTTTCCTTGCCCTCATGTAGGTTTTAGATCAGGGGATGGTATAATAATATTCTGTGGTTTGCAATAATCTGTGGTCTGTGCTGTCCTTTGGGACTCCTTGTGATTAAGGGCTATACAAATAAACATGACTTGACTTGACTTGTATCTTATAGATAAGGATCAAGAGGTCTCAGGTTCGATTCCCGGCTCCTCCGTGTTATATGTCGAAGTGTCCTTGGGCAAGACACTGAATCCCTAATGCCCCCAATAAGCAGGTTGGCGCCTAGCATGGCTGACTCCCTATTGGTGTGTGAGTGTGTGTGAATAGGTAAGTGTGAAGCACATTGTAAAGCGCTTTGGGAGGTCTTCATTGACTTGAAAAGCGCTATATAAATGCAGACCATTTATATATATATATATATATATATATATATATACACGTTTACGTTTTGTAGCGTCATAAATTTTGTTAGCTTCTTTTGAATCTTTCAATTTGAGAGGTATCATATATATATATTATCCCCCAAATCAAATCAAAATAAAATTAAAGTCTGACATCAGCACAATACATTAAGGGGGTGTGAGAGTTTTTAATTATTTTAAGCACTTTTTACTAAACATCTGCAAATCCAAATGTGCCATGGTGCGCCAACCCTGTTTCTTTTCTATTCGTTTTTCTCACTTGCATTAACTGGTAAAATAATAACAAGCAAGCAAGTGCACACGAAGCGTCTGGCATGTTCAAAATAAAATTAAAAAAACAGCAAAGCACCCACCTGAGTTGTAAGACTTGGCGGCCACCCATGGGCCACCGTGGCAACCAGCCACCCGCCTCAAGAAAAAAAAGCATACTCACAAAGGCCGTACAATACAAGCAAGGTTTCCATGGTAAAGAAGGAGGGGAATAACACAGATTAATAAAACCTTGTTCAAAAACCTTGAGGTAGCGCTCGAAGGACAGACCCAACACAAATTTGGGTAGAGAATCGCATCAGAGAACTCATTTAATTCGCTGTTAGTCAGTGTTTCCGTAAATCTCATTGGGTGTGGTGAGGGGGAGGTTGCAGGCTGGGGGCCAGTGGCTGGTGTTAGGAGGGGTTAGAGTCGGACTGTCCATTTTCCCTTTCATTGCTGCCCACTTCAGAACATAGCCAGAAACCACAAATTAGAACATGTGGTCTGGGCTTTGGCACATTCTTTCGAACAAACATGAACCCACACGTCTGTTGTGGCGGTCTCGCAGGTAAATGAGGGGTCAGTTCGACTCATTCGGTTTAGCGTAATGAGAGTTGCATGTGCAAACAAGTGCAGAAGAATCCTGCCGTTTTCTTCTTTGTGTAGAGAAAAGAACAAGGGAGTAAGATTGCGCCGGGGAGCAGGGGACAGAGAGAGGGAGCGAGCGAGCTTTTCTCTGCTGAGCCTTTCAGCTTCTCTCTCACTGTAAAGAGGCGTGTCCATAGACCGGTATAAAGTCCAAAGAGAGCCACTCAAGTTGAGCCATTCTCGGGCGCCAGATCTTTGCACCGCACACCAGCAAGAGGAGAGATCGCTGTTGTTATTCCAAACGTCGCCTTTGATGATTTTGCAGCTGGACACTTGAAAACCGGGCAAGATTCTTGACTTGAAGACCACCTGGTGGATATCACACACAACAAAACCCGGTTCTTCTCTTAACAGCATCCGCCAGCGGAGCAGATCAAGACCCGTCTTCTATTTCAATGCGGTTTCATTGAATCGCCGGGACAGAGAAGCAGCACAGACGAGGCATTGTGACCCGAGCTGAAAATATCAAAGACCACCTTAGACAAAGAGTTCCTCTGAACTCCCGTCCCCACTTTAGGCTCTTGATCTGCTGTTTTTGAATTTGTGACCTAGAACTAAGGTGACCTGGTGTGGGATTTCCCTGGACGGCTGCTATGGTGCGTGAGGGCGCTGTGGCGCTGGCGCCATCCTCTCGGGGCCTGAGGGCTTTGGCCTCTTTGATGCTAGTGGCGCTGTGCTTGTCCGACCAGGCCATCCGCTGCCCGGTGTGTTCCGAGGAGAAGCTAGCCGGTTGCCAGCTGCCGGACGACTGCGAGGAAACGGTTCGTGAGCCCGGTTGCGGGTGTTGCCCCACGTGCGCCTTACCCAAAGGGGCGCACTGTGGAGTATATTCACCGCGATGCGGAGCCGGCCTTCGTTGCTACCCGCCTCAGGGTATCGAGAGGCCGCTGCACTCGCTCATGCACGGAGGGGGGGTGTGCACCGACGAAAGGGAGGTGGAGGAAAACTCAGGTGAGCTCCACGATCTCGAATCGTTAACCGAATGTCGATGCAGGAGATTTTGAGGTAGAGATCTTGAGAGGTCTTTCTCAATCACGTTGTCCAGTTTGGTCTAAATGAGGACAACAAACTGATGGTTAGCAAAAAGTGTGGCGAATTTGGGAATCATCTACATACCTGTCAACCTCCAGGGCTCCATGCCCTTACAAAATGTTGTATTTTCCCTTACAAAATACAAAATAATCATACACCATATTTTTTTATTTTATATACAGGGTTGCGTAGGGGTTCTTTAACTTGATTACTTTCAATGACTTTTGGATTACTCCAATGCGAAATATGCTAATAAAAGACAAAAGAAACTAAATATGAATAAAGTGACTACATTTTGTGAAGCCTTGGGGAGTAACGGAATACATGGAACGGCAAAAATGATGTTGGCAAGCTGTTTGGATTTCTTTTCATTTAGTTTCTGTCGCATTTTATGTTCGTTTTGCCGGAGATCAAAGAGATCAAAGCCAGGAGAGAAAGCTTACCACGTGTTGTGAGTCATCATTTTATTCATATTTAGTTTCTTTTGTCTTTTATTAGCATATTTGGTATTGGGGTAATCCAAAAGTAATTGAAAGTAATCCAGTTAAAGTAACCCTACCCAACCCTGCATTTTATGTTAGTTTTGCCGGAGATCAAAGAGATCAAAGCCAGGAGAGAAAGCTTACCACGTGTTGTGAGTCATCATTTTATTCATATTGAGTTTCTTTTGTCTTTTATGAGCATATTTGGTATTGGAGTCATCCAAAAGTAATTGAAAGTAATCCAGTTAAGGTAACCCTTCCCAACCCTGCATTTTATGTTATTTTTGCCAGAGATCAAAGAGATCAAAGTCAGGAGAAAAAGCTTACCACGTGTTGTGAGCCATCATTTTATTCATATTTAGTTTCTTATGTCTTTTATTAGCATATTTGGTATTGGAGTAATCCAAAAGTAATTGAAAGTAATCCAGTTAAAGTAACCCTACCCAACCCTGCATTTTATGTTAGTTTTGCCAGAGATCAAAGAGATCAAAGTCAGGAGAGAAAGCTTACCACGTGTTGTGAGTCATCATTTGATTCATATTTAGTTTCTTTTGTCTTTTATTAGCATATTTGATATTGGAGTAACCCAAAAGTAATTGAAAATAATCAAGTTAAAGTAACCCTACCCAACCCTGTTTGCTATACACCGGCATTGTAAACTCAACTAGCTGCTTGTATTTTCCTGTGATTTTCCTAAATTACTGCACCGGCTAGGCAGTGAAATTGTGCAGGCAGTAAAAAAAACATTGCGGTGGTTGCGGTCATGTAAATGTCCAGGTTTGTGGGTATTTGCGTGTGCATGTGCTGCGAGGAGGCAATAAAAGCTGCCATATCAAAAGACTGTAATGGAGTGTGGTCTGTCTGGAGCCTAATAGAGATCTCTGCAAACAGTCATTCACTTGCTGCTTTATTATTCCTCATCCTACGCTGCAAAGGTTTACATTAACTCTTTGACCTTTTCATCACGCACCTCCAGACAGAGTTCTCCTCGTTGTTAATTGCATACATGCTATCAGTGCCGGCCATTGCGGTGACCCCTGCCAAGGCTATGTTTTGGTGCCCCTCCCTGGTACCAAAAAACCCCAACTGCTCAACTATGACCATAGACCAGGGGCGTCAAACTCATTTTAACTCGGGGGCCACTTGATAGAACAAACATTCTGTCGGGGGCCGGACTAGTAGATTAAATAGAAAGAAAAAGAGGGATAAAGAGGGAGGGAAAAGGAGAGAGGGCAGGACAAAGAAAGAAAAAGAGAGAGAGAGGGAGAGAGCGTGAGAGACAGGAAAGAAAAAAGAAAAGAAAGCGCAAAGGGTAAGAAGAGAGAAAGAAAAAAGAGAGAAAGAAAGAGAGAAAAGAGAGAAAGAGAGAGAAAGAGAGAGAGAGAGAGAGAGAGTGAGAGAGAGAGAGAGAGAGAGAGAAATAAATGCAAGTACAGTGTCTTTGTTCAAGGCACCTGGCTTTGGCAACATCAAGTTGACAAATTTCAACCTACAGCTTGTTTTTCTCTTGCGCTTCTCTGAGTGTTGTCTCGCGGGCCGTATTCAATCCCTGAGCGGGCCTGATCCGGCCCGTGGGCCGCCTGTTTGGCACCTGTGCCATAGACCAACACCCATCAGGACCTAATGGAATGTATGTTCAAAATAGAACAAAAAATGATGATGCACGCTTTTTAAATGACAAAGAGCATTCGTATTGTGCTCTGAAGTAGCATTTCAATCGGCTTCTGTCAAGAACCGGAACAGGATCAGGACCCAAACGCGTAACGTTCTCACACAAGCCTTTTATTTTACGGGAAATGAGGAGTCATGCACGTTAGGCAGCGGTCTGGCGTGGAAAGACAGGAAGCCAGAGACAAACGAGATCGATTCCAATTGCCCGAGCAGATATCGGACAGATGGGGTCGATAGCGAACAGGACGGGACAAACAGGATTGATAATGAAACAGGGTATCGAAATAAACAGGACAAACAAGACGGGAACGAAAACTGGAGAGAATAATAAACAGGACAAAAATAGACGTGAACGAAACAGGAAACTGATATATAACAGGACCAAATAAACGGGAACAATACCGGACAGGAAATGCCAACAGGAAAATTAGGACCGAGTCAGAACCCATGTCTTGCGGGGCAGAGGTTCGTTGACGGACTGACAAAGGAAAAATGAGAGCACTGAGATTAAAAAGACGGAAAGCCAATCTGTCAATGAGCCGCAGCTGGCACCACACGGGCGGGGCCAAATGGGCGCCATGGCAACCGTGACAGGCTTCAGTGTTTAATAATAATAAACAGGACAAGAATAGACGTGAACGAAACAGGAAACCGATATATAACAGGACAAAATAAACGGGAACAATACCGGACAGGAAATGCCAACAGGAAAACAGGACCGAGTCAGAACCCACATCTTGCGGGGCAGAGGTTCGTTGACGGACTAACAAAGGAAAAATGAGAGCACTGAGCTTAAAAAGACAGAAAGCCAATCTGTCTTTGGCACCACACGGGCGGGGCCAAATGGGCGCCATGGCAACCATGACAGGCTACAGTGTTTAGCTCCTCCTAGTGGTAGAAAAATATAATTCGAGTAATTAAAAAATACATTTGGATAATAATATTTAAATTTATTTTACATAACACGAGGCTGGTCTAGACCGAGCTTACATGATTGTATGACATATTTGCTGCTATGTGTACCCCCAAAAAACAAAAACCTTGTGGAAGGCTTAGCAAAAAAATGAGAAGAAAAATGGTGTGGTTTAGTCAGTTTGAGTCTCCAGAGTTTATATTCTTCCCTGTGCTTTGTAGCACTCGTTTCCAGTTTCACTACACAATATAGCAACATGTAGTGGTCAAATAATGCACAGTGTCCCCTAAAGTTTTGAAAACATAGTTAGCCTAACACTTATGCTAGTCTGTTGAGCACACCCATCGAAATGCTTACAAGAAATTAGCGTCTACTTCACAGCGCAACACGGTTGGGGTTTAAAGTTACTGTACGTAATTTGGAAATTTGTTACTCTCTGCTGCCATCTCCTGGCTTAAAGGCATGATCACAGCCTCAGTCAGCTCATTTATGATGTGTGTGCAAGTATGTACATTTCTTAAATTTGTTCATATTTTTGGGGGTTCGGGTTGGTATTTGGACTACACTTGACACAGGCTTTTTCTTTCTTTTACAATTTCCAGGCTACACTAACAAAAAACTGCAATGACGAGCATATAGTGACACTCATAACCCCCCTTACCTATTTCCTCCTACCTAATGTGTTCCGCAGCTGGTACAGCTTTGTTAAGAGTAAGATCAAAGCAGATAGGCACGGTGGGGGAAAATATAAGATGTCTTTAAACTCAGTTGAGCATTATTAACACATTGTCACTGTAATAGAGACAATATTCTACTTTCATCTTTTTAAGGACACCTCAAAGAACAACCCCCACCTTAAGAATAGAATAGAATACAATAGAATAGAATAGAATAGAATAGAATAGAATAGAATAGAATATACCTTTACTGTCATTGTTACAAAATGGGTTAACATATTGTGACAACGAAATTGGGCATAACACTCCAGGTTCACACATTCACAGTGAGGTAAAGAAACCAAGAAGATAAGGAACAGAGAAGATAAGGTTATAAAACAAGGAGGATAAGGTTATAGTTGTAATTTACACAATATTTACACAAAGAAATGACGGCATGTAGGATGTTACATACAGTTGGTATCGTAATGGTTTGTGCAATATGCATTTGGTGCAAAAATAGTCAACATAGTGCAAAAAAAATAGTCAACATTGTGTAAGGTGAGCAGTAAACATACTGCAGTCAACATTGCGCAAGAAACATAGACATGAGTACCATTTTACGATCGTATGAGGTAGTGTGTTTGCAAGAGTTTTCAGTTTTTTACGCGGCGTGTGTTTAGGGTGGTAATGGCTCTGGGGAAGAAACTCTGAGTCTGTTTGTTTTTGTTTTGTGTGACCTGTAGCGCTTGCCGGAAGGCAGCAGGTCAAAGAGGTGGTGGGCAGGGTGAGAAAAGTCCTTGATGATGTTTTCTGCTCTGCTGAGGTAGCAAGAGCAGGCAATGTCCTCCAGACTGGACAGAGAGCAACCGATGATTTTCTGGGCTGTTTTGAAGAAATGAAATGAAATGATCTGCATTTATATAGCGCTTTTCAAGTCAATGACTTCCCAAAGCGCTTTACAATGTGCTCCACATTTTCCCAATAGCGGCCTTGCAGCCATGTAAGGCGCTAACCTGCTTATTGGGGGTATTAGGGGTTCAGTGTCTTACCCAAGGACACTTCGACATGTAACACGGCTATTATATTATGTACACCAAGACGAGCGCTCTACCTCCTGAGCTACTGCCGCCCCTTTGATGACCCTCTGGAGCTGCCTGACGTAATATATATATATATATTGTCACATACATTTCCACAGGTATCTTTGAGTCTACATAGTTTGTGTTCCTCCCTTTGTGATGTAGCACTTGTTTCCAAATGCACTATAAAAACAGCGAGATTTACTCATCGTTCCTTTAATTTAATAAAAAAAAAACAAGGTGCCTACTCTGGAGAGTCCCCTATGCCAAGGCCTTTAGTATGTTTTTACTTCAACACCGCGGAATGCCTTACTGCGGAATTCCTTATCTGCAGATCCCTTTCCAGTTCAATGGACTTTAACTTCTCCCAAATGATGTAACACGATCAACATTTTCTGTCATCTTCTATCCTAAACAAATAGTCGATTTCCTTTATTCCGCATGAGGCGATTTTCACGGACCCGGTTGTTTTACTCGATCCACGTGCTTGAATAAAGGGCTAAATGCGTCGGGGCGGCGGGGCTCCAGCAAGAACAAAGACTCGGATCGGTCATTATAAAACTCCCAGGACACTCATCTCCAGTGCGGCATCTGTTTCCACTGCCCCTCACCCCAACATTAAGCCCTAACAAGCCTTCAAATGCATCGCCCACCGCGTCCAGCTCCTGCAGGAGGATGAGCTCATCCTCACTCGATTCTGCCAGAGCTGAAATGAGAGCTTTCT